>NC_133622.1:181950967-182287217 GCF_048593235.1 Sminthopsis crassicaudata | reverse complement strand
GGTCACACAGCTAGAAGTGTTAAGTGTCTGAGGTCAAATTTGAACGCTCAGGTCCTCCTGAATTCAGGGCTGGTGCTCTATCCACTGTACCACCTAGCTGCCCCCCAACCAACTCTTAACATTTTATGATCAGCACTTCACTGATAGGACATTACAGAATTGAATTAAATAATCAGAGTTGAAAGAATTCAAACAACCTAACACTATTGAAGAAGGCTAGAGAATTGTAGAATGATCAAACAGTCAATAAACATTTATTAAGCACTGACTGTATGCCAGGCACTTTGTTATGTGCTGAGGATGCAAAGAAAAATAAAAGATAGACTGATTTTAAGGACTTCACAGTTTAATATGCACACAACTATGTACAAACAAGATAAAGATTGATCGATTAATTGCTGTAGACACAAAATCATATACCTGTGTGTTTATATATACTCATTCAGCATTCCTCTTTGGTGTCAAGGATTTTGCACAACAATGCATCGCTTAACATCTTACACAAATATACATCCATACATATACATGCACCCACATGATAGATTGGAAATAATCAAGAGAGGGAAGGTAGAATTAAGGGAGAGAAGAAAGGCTTCCTATACAAGTTCACTCTGCCAAGCACTTGTACCTATTCCCAGGATCATCAGGAATCATCCTGGGCCTGATTATATACATATACACATATGATAGATTGGAAATAATCAAGTGAAGGAAGGTAGTAGAATTATAGGGTATCAAGAAAAGCTTCCTACACAAGATGGCTCTGCCAAGAACTTGTACTTATTCCTGGGAAGCATCAGGAACCATCCTGGACCTGTGAGAAAGGGAGGAAAGGAAAAAGTAAAGAATGAAATGAGAAAGGGCATTTCAGAATGAAATCTGTTTCAGGCAATGCTAATGTTCCTCCTACTCCTTCTTTTCCACCTTTTCCTTCTTTTCTTCTTTGTCCTCTTCTACCTCTTCCTACTCCTTCTTTTTCAGTTTCTTTTCCACTTCCACCCTTCCTTCTCCTTCTCTTGCTGCTTTTTCACTTTCTCCTCTCTCACCTTTCCCTAACTTCCCTTTTTAGAAATCAGCACCTCTGATTTAGAAGAAATGACCCTTAGAGTGAGCACAGCATAAGATCACCCCCTAGCACTGAATTAATATTCTGCCTTGGTTGCAAAGCTGAGTCGACCAGTGTGTTTACAAAAGGGACTGAGGGCTGACTCTGGACATGGACAGAAATAAAGATGCTGGATGTTATTGTACAAGAGGAATATTCAATGACAAGGGGCAGATGGGGAGAGGTAGACTCTGAGCCCCACAACTGAGCCCCACATTAGTCTAGAAATGATGTATAATGAGGTTCATGATGGCTGAGAATCAGAAGAACTGGGGTCCGGCTCAGTCTGTGCCACGAATGTGGCCACTTGAGAGGCAGGGTCGAATACTGAATAGGGTAATAGACTTGGTGTCCGACCTCTGCTTCAGACATTTACTAACTTCGTAACCCTGAATAAGTCATTTAACTTCAATGAACCTCATTCTCCTCAAATGCAAATACTTTACAAACCTTAAAGAGCTATATAAATGTCAGCTCTTGTTATAAATTTGATTATTTAGGCATATGACTTTGGCAAAGTCACTTCCTGGCTCTCTCCTTGTTCCATCATCTGTAAAATAAGAGGCCTCTCATATATAACAATAACTCATGTTTCTATAAAAGTCTCAAAAGTAGAAAGTATTTTCCTCACCACAATCCTTTGAGATAAGAAGAAGGGGCATTGGTTCCTATTTTACTAATGAGGCAACAGAGTCACAAAGAGAAAAAACATGTTTTCCCATGGTCACAAATTAAGTATCCTTGTTCTATGTGTGAAGCCTTTTCCTTTCACTATATACTACTTTGCCTGAAGATCTAACAGTGCAGAACTCTGATTTTCTATGATTCCAGCACTCTGACTATAAGATTCCTTAATTCTGGAATAATAATCTATATAAAATAAAATTCACAGGATTTTGTAGGGAATCTCCTAATGTTGATTAGGCTCGGGTCCCAGTCCAACTTTGACCACTTCCAAATTTTGTGAATATCCAACTCTTATTTTCTTCATTTGTAAAGTGAGGCAGCTAGGTGGCTCAATGGATAGAGTATCTTAGAGTGAAAATATAAGAGTTCAAAGATAGCCTCAGATTCTGACTAGTATGTAGGTAAGTCACATAACCTCTAATTTCCTCATCTCTAATATGGGGATAATAATAGTACCTACCTATAAATACCATGGGGGCAGCTAGGTGGTACGGTAGATAAAGCATTAGATCTAGGATCAGAAATATCTGGGTTCAAATCCAACCTGAGACACTTAATAGCGGAGTGATCCTGGACAAGTCACTTAACCCTGTTTACCTCAGTTTCCTCTTCAAAATGATCAGAAGAAGGAAATAGTAAACCAATCCAATATCTTTGCCAAGAAACCTCCAAATAAAAAAGTCAGAGACAATAAACAACAGAGCAACAAAAATAATAAAATAGCACTTACATAGTACCTACCACAGAGTTGTTAGAATAAAATGACATAGTGTGAGTATAAAATTTATTTATTTAATTTTGCTGAGGCAATTGGGGTTAAGTAACAGTTAGGAAATGTTGTGTCTGAGACTAGATTTGAACTCAGGTCCTCCTGACTTCAGGGCTGGTGGTTTATCTACTGCATCAACTAGCTGCCCCATGAGATAGAATTTTTAAAGTGTTTTGCAAATTTTATGGTGCTATATAAATGTCAGCAGCAGCAGCAGGAGCACCATTACTACTACCACCATTCATCAAAGACAAAGTTTTCATGGTAAGAATCCTAAGCACCAAAAAGAAAAAAAAAAAAGATTAAAAAAAGATCTGAGCTATTCTTACCTCTTGCCTATATCCTTACCACCAATACTATACCCCCCAAAAAGTGAGATAATAGTACCTGCTCATTTTATCTCATAATTGCAGAACAGGGGAGGAAAATCAGAGAGAGCTTTAGATATAGTAAAAAAAATTTGGATTAATAGAAAAACTTGATTTTTCAATCTTGAATCCCTTAGTATGTATGTGACCTTGAAAAAAGTTACTTCCTCTAAGTCTGTTTCCCCATTTATAAAATGAGGGGGTTGGACTAAGTACCCCACAAGCTCCCTTCTAGCTCTAAATGGAAAACTAGACGATAATCACAAGTATTTCTTCCAGCTGTAATATGACAAAAAATAATGTCAATGAGAGAATCTCCATGAAGTAAGACACTGAAGTCTGGGGGTATGGCAGGGGAGCCCTCAGCGGCAGCTGCTTCTCATTACTGCTCGTGATTATTTCATCCCAAAGGGTGCAGGGACCTGCTGGGATAGAGGCGAGAGAAGGGACAAATGAGGAGGCAATTATACTCTGACAGCTGCACTGAGGATCAGTCTGTCCTGTTACAGGGACTCAGGCAGGCGACTTGCTGACCAGGCACAAGACAGTCTTCCCAAGGCCTTTGGCAACAGCCATGACTCCTTGGATAGTCTTGGAAAGTGTGTCTAGTGAAAGGGACAGGGCAACCAATATTCTTGTGTATGGGCAAGGAATGGAAAGGTTTCTCATTTGGATGTGGAGCAAGAAAGTTTTCTCTGAACTGTTTGGAAAACTAGAGGAGAGAAGGGAAAAAAGAGAGGGAAGAAAGGGAGGGAGAGAGGGAGGGAGGAGTGGAAGAAAATGATTATCCCTATTTTACAGTTGAGGAAACTGAGGCAGATAGTAGTTATGTATTTGTCCAGAGTCACATAAGCTAATAAGCATATGAACTCAAATATTTCTGATTCCAAGCCCAACATCCTCCCCATTTCAACATCTAACTTTACATGGTGGGGAAAAGGGAGATTAAAGGAAGGAAAGTGGAACAAAAGGAGCAGCCATCAGGGAAAAAGAACCTAGAATGCATAGTTGAGTCTGAGAGCTTGATCTACTTCCTACCTGTGTGATCTTGGGAAGGCCATTTTCACAGGAATATCTCCAGTTTCTACAGATCTTTTTGGCTTACAAAGTCTCAGCACAACTCCATGGGGAGGCAGGCAGAGAGCTGTCATCTCACTCAGTATTTGGAACCTGTGGGTCAGAGAGGGACTGTGACCTGTCCTGGGCTTCCAAGGTCAGTGGTCCTCCCTCTATACCCTGGTGGCTCTGAAGAAAATGCTGTGACCTATAGCATGGGAGCTATTACAAAGCATGAGACCTGGGCAAGTTATTAGTTTGCAGACAGATCTGGCTTCCCCTTCTAATTCAACCTCTTCAATGGGTGACAAAAAAACAAAACAAAACAAAACAAAAACCTGTCGAGTTTAAGGATTTGACAAAGGTCATTCAGCAAGGCTGTGGCAAAAGTTGGGTCTTCTGAGTATTGGTCCAGGGCCAAAATGAAGGTTTCCACTGGGCTAGAAACAATCACTCTATTTTAACCAGGAGTGTGGGTAAATGTTTAACAACCTGTTCTCTGGGAGAAAAAAAAAATGTACCACACACTTTTAAGTTTAATCTGAATGATTTAAGTCTTAAATCTCGATAATTAGCAAAACAATAAATCAAATCCTGATTTGTAGTTTGCCAATTTCCAAGGTGTAAATGCTCACAGTGAAAATTGAACACTACCTCAGCAGCCAGCTCCAGGACTTCTAATAGTGTGCACTTAAATGCATACAACCATTCATGCTTGTTATTGTTGTTCAGTCATTTCAGTCATGTCTGGCTCTGTGTGACCCCATTTGGGGTTTTCTTGGCAAAGACATGGAGTAGTTTGCCATTTCCTTCTCCAGCTCATTTTACAAATGAGGAAAATTAAGCAGAGGGAAGTGACTGGCCCAGGGTCACGCAGCTAGATTTGAATTCAGGCATTCCTGACAGCTCTATCCACTGAGCCACTTGGCTAACCCCTTCATTGGAATCGTTACTCATAGTCACTGAGTCATAATTGTATTATGAGTTAGAATATGTTCTCTATTTTTGTTTATCAAAATGTTTGTGGTTTTGTTTTTTTTTTTTTTTTTTTAATTTAGCAAAGATTTATTTTTCCCATTTGGGGAAAAGAAAGGAAAGCTATTGTAAAAAAAAAATATGCATAATCAAGCAAAACAAATGCCAGCTTTGGTCATGTCCAAAACAATACTAATTCTCTCCCCTGAATTCATCTTCTCTCTGTCACAAGGTTGGTAATTTGCTAAATTTAAAAGAGGAACATAAGGTACTTCAAAATCACATAAAGAAGAAAAAACTTCCATTTGAGAGGAGCAGGGAAGAACTTCCCAGTTCAGTATTTTTTCTGTTACCATACACCACTAAGAGTCTTCTACAAGTCTCCTTTTGGTGTAAGATAAAATATACTATTAAAGGTAACTTAAAATGCCATGTACATTCAACTGAGGGATCAGACACAGCTCTAAGAAAATACTTTCAGAACACCAAATTGAGCAAGTCACGACCTCTCTGGGAATTGTTTTTCTGATCTTCAAAATGTAGAAGTTGGAGAACAATCCCTTCTAGCTCTAAATCTGTGATCCTGTAATCCCATGCAAAATGTAGTCCAGTATGTGAGAGAACTGTCCACTTGGGAGCAATGGAGAGAAAATCCTTGTCCACTTGAGAGCAGAGGAGAGCCATAGAGAGATGTAAACCAGAGGATTGGAGCAGAGGATGCTCAGAAAGTGTTAACCCAAACCAATGAATAATAGATTGGTTTTTAACTTTTTGAGGACCAAATGTGGTAAAACTTCTGACTCCCTTCTCAAAATAATGTTTTTAAATGCATAAAATAAAATACAAGGAATTACAAAGGAAAATATTTATATTCAAAGAGAGTCATCAAATAAAAAAAAATCCACAGAGCTTTGATCTAAGCTAACCCTCTATTTTATGAATAAGGAAATAAAGATGGAGGAGTGATTTGCCAAGATTACTTAGGTAGTAAGTAGCAGAACCACAATAAGAACACTATTCTCCTGACTCCTACACCTTGATTTTTTTCCTCCATCACAATGTCTTTCTCAAGGGTAGCAGAGGTATACAATTATTTTTCTAATATATGTTTTCTTATTTTGTTAAAAGCTGGGTTTGAATTTTGACTGATATCTCTATTAGCATTGTAACCATGAACAAATATTTCCCAATTAATGTAAAATTTTTTGTTTTAAATTTTGAGTTTAATTAGAAGGTTTAGAATTTTAAATGCTGTATCTAGTCAACAATAATAGTGGAGTTAATTTTTAAAAATGAGTAGAAGACAGGCAGATAATAAAGAGGACTGGATGAAATCAATCATCTGTATATATTAAGCACCTACCATGTGCCAGGTATTATTTTTAGGGTTGAGGAAACAAACACACACACACAAAGAAACACTCTTTATTCATAGGAATCATATTCCAAAGGATTTAGAAAGAGAAAGGAAGAGAATATTCTCAGATAAGTTAGGACCATTCAGAAATATTATTCAAAAGATCCAAGACCAGTACCAAAACAGGAAGTTAACTTGAAGGAAAAAAACAGAATTTGGAAGGGCAAGAGCATGAGCCCTCAAACCTTAGCCTGTCAGTCACATCTCAAGGTCATACAAAGCCCAAAGGGTTGATCCAAACTATTTTACCCAGTGGCAGGTCTAACTTCACAACAATAGTAGCCCACTGGCCGAAATTAAAGGCCCCTTTAGAAGGAAGGACTTGCTAGCTGAGCCTTGCCCAAAGCAAATTCTATAATCAGTCCAACAAAGTGAGAAGAGTCCCTTTATCTTACATTTCTGATTACAAATATTCACGCAGCTTTATCTTACACTACCAGGTATAGTCAAGTGGTTCATGAATAAAGATGGAAATAATAAGCAAAGAAGGGAGAAGTCTCCTAGAAGAGACAGAAGTTCAAGGTTCTGAAATGTCATATGGGTTTAGCAATTCCTGCAGCAGCCCAAGCTGCAATTATCTTGTGCAAGAATTTGTTGATTTGCTTGAAGGTCAAAAGTAGAGATCATTAGATTAAATTATGGGAGTAAATCAGGACACAGTACTTTAGCCATTGCTTCCTTTCATTCTCAAGGCTGGTCTTCTGAAAACAAGAATCTTCTTATATTAACCTTTTAGAAATAGAAGGGAACCTCCTGACATAATGAATCTCAAATACTGTGATATCAGAGTAAAAGGAAATATGCTTCTCCTGGAAAAAGATCTCCATGTTCCAATGCTTTCCAAGTCCAGCCGTTGGCCCACCAAACCACATTATGTCTCATGAATAATTTTTACATTCCCTGAATTGAGTAAACACAGATGATCTCTAAGTTAATTTTCTTATGAAACACATGAATTATCAGGGTTGTTAATTCATGGCTGGATCAGAGAGGAGGGTTAGACTAAAATTCTAGGGCTCTTAGCGATGTGGAATGAACCTCCAAGGGTTCCGTTTTTACCTGAATAGAGAACTCCCCTCTTCCATGAATAGTTATCTATTTTCTGTTCAAATACTTCCAGTGACAGAGATCTACTTCTCTTCAAAGGCATTCCTACTTCACTGGAAATTTCCCAATTCCATTGGAAACATTCTAATGGATAGTTCGAATTGCATAGAGGTTGGACCTTACTTTGAACCAAAATTTATCTGCCTGTTAATCCTGTGGTGTGATATAATAGGAGGTGGGAGGGAGCTTACTAAATATTGAGTCAAGAGAGCCACAGACGTGAATCTTGATTCTGACATCTCCTAGCAGTGTAACCATGGGCAAAACATGGAACCTGTAGGAGCTTCAATTACCTCTTCTATGAAATGAGGATAATGACTGCATTGACCTCACAGGGATACTGTGAGCATCAAATGAGATAAAACATGTTGAGGATTTTCAAACAATAAAAATCTAGTAAAAGTATTCTCTCCTTCACTCTTTGTCCCCGGTTTGGTCTTCTGGGGACAAACAAAACAAATCTAAGCCCTTTTTCACATGATATTTCTTTAGTTCCTTAAACAGCAAGTTGACATTGTGCAGAGGACTCGACCTGGATTCAGAAGACCCTGAATTTAAACTCTGCCTCAGGCACATACTAGGAATATGATCTTAGACAAATCACTCAACTTCAATCTGCCTCAGTTTCCCATTCTGTAAAATGAGGATAGTCATAATATCTAACACTCAAGATAAAGTTAGATAATATTTGTAAAGTGCTTTGTAGAGCTTAGAGATAATAAATGCTAGTTATTAATCTACAAATACTAGCTTTTGATAAGGCTATTATAATGATGCTATCCTGACCTTTCCCCTTCCCCTCCTCCAACAGTTCTCTGCATCAGACTAAGCATCTCCAGGTCCTCCCAAACGTCTTCCTATGACATAGTTTCTAGTCTCTATTTATTCAGATTTCTTTTTCTCAGTGGGATCCTAGAATCTCCTAAAGCACAACCTAGAAAACTATCAGAGCACTCAGAAGAATGTTTGAACATCTTCGTGGTCCCCCTTTAGGATTAACTTAGGAAGTGATGATCTGGATGACTAAACTAAGCCAGAAGCAGCAGCTCTTTATCAACTCCACTCCACTCCAAAAAATCAAGCTTAGGCATACAAAAAACTCTAGCTACACCAGCCATAAAGAATTTGCCATTTGTTGAAAAAGACAGTTCAGTGTAGCGTCACAGAAAGAAAATTAGCTTTGAGGGTCCAAAGAACTTCCTTTCCAATCCTAATTTTGCTTCTTATTGGTTATATGACCTTGAACAAAGAACTTAGTCTTTCTAAGCTAAATTTCTTCATGGATAGGGGCCAGACTAGCTATTGTCCAAAATCCTTTTCAGCTTTGACAGCATGGATTCCATGAACTATGAAGTGTTAGTGTTAACTGACATTCTCCAACCATCAAATCAACATAAATGGGGCTGAAATTTAATATATCATCCTATGCTGCCAAATGAAAAAGAAGCAATAAATACAGAAAGAGTATATTCAGGGGGGGAAAAGTCACTATGGAGAGGAGAGGTGAGAGAAGGGAATAAGGAATCACCGGGGTCTTAAGGCTGGTAATAAAATGCCAGCTAACACCAGTGAAAGGGCCAATGGAGATCAATTTCTATGATATGTGGAGACTCTTGGAAAAACATAATCAGACATAAAAGGAAAGTCCTGAATAATAATAGCCCACATTTCTATAACATCCTGTGGCTTCTTTACAAGTGGAAATTGATGGTGAGACAGTTGGCCAAGCAATCCATAGGCCTGGGTCCCTGCCTTAGCACTTACTTACTAGCTGTATGACTAAGACAAATCAGATTAGATCTTTGAGGTGTACCTTCTTCATTTGTATAAAAGAGAATAATGATATTTTCACTTTCTGCCCTCAAGGGAGCATTAGAAGAAAAAATGTTTGGTAAACCTTAATATACTCGGAAAATGTACTTAGAAAAATTGGGGATCTTGATTAAACCTGAGATTTCATTTGTATCAGGGACTCCTAATTGATGAAACTTCCTCTACCTATGTAGATTGACAAGTTCTCTGCCATTCGGGGTCTGTTAAGTGCTGGTACAAAAAATAGCAGTTGCTAAACCATACAGTAAGGATGGGCCACACTTTGACTTTGAAAACTATACACATTAATATATTCAGATTTTTATTAACACATCACCAGCACATTAAAATTAGATAGGAACCACATTTTAATCTTTGGGCCACATGTGGGTATGCCTGAAGCACAAAGAAATGACATAATTGCCCAGGGTCACACAATTAGAATGTGTCAGAGGCTGGATCCAAATTTTCATGGCTTACAAATTAGTTCTCTATCCATTGTAACAGGTGGCTTTTTATTTTTAAAAATGTGAGCTATTATTATTATTATCTTCTCAGACATGAATAAACAACTGAACAATAGCAATTATTTTCTCTTAAGAGCCCAACTGAGGTTGAGAACGCAGGAACCACTGTCTCTATTTTACAACCAAAGAAACTGAGTCCAAGGAAGAAAGAGGCTCCTTAATAAAATACAGGCTTTAGAGGAATGGGGACTTCATGTATTCTGCCTCTGATTACATTGACCTTTTCGACTCTATGTGTTGGAAGGATGGGGATGAATGTGTTTGAAATAATTATGTGAATGAAGGGAGGATTTTTCTACTGAATAAACTTGTGAATCACAAGCTTAACTCTTGGACACCAAAGCTTGTCTCACGCCCACTCTCTTTCCACATTTTCATTTCACATATTCATTGTGGTGTATGGTGATGGGACCAATCAAACATTTTCCTAACCACATTTGACAATCATTCCCTTCTAAACACCTAAGGAGTATTTTATACTTTAGAAAGTGCTTTCTTAGATATTCTCTTATTTGATACCCACAATAACTCTGAAGGTAATGGGCAGATATTATTATTATTATTATTATTATTATTATTATTATTATTATACCCATTGAGTGATAAAAGAAATGAGGATAGAAGTCAAGTGAGAAATCCAAACTAAAAGAACCAATCAGTATGAAAGTTAACACTAGAACCCAACTCTCCTGACTTGGTTCAGGATTCTTTTCACTATACCTGGCCATACAATGTTTTTTTTAATGTCTGGTTTAGGATGCTAGGACCTTGAACATCCGTTCTAGTAGTATAACTCCCCCTTTATTTTGGGAAAGGGGAAAGGTCCACTCCTATGATTTCGTTGATGCAGGCAACTCCATCTTCCAATGCAAGATACAACTTTGTGACAATTTTCAGTCTTAGAGACTTATAGGGCACATGAAGAGTTTATGTGTCTTGGCCAAGGTCACATCACCATGATATGGGAGTTCAAGTTCAGAACTTAAACCCAAATATTCGCAACTATGGTGTCCATTCTCAATCTACTACCTAGAGTCCCTTGACTCTCAGAAAAATACCCATATGGCTTTAAATGGCAAGAAAAGATCATTTCTCCACGTCAAGTACAGGAAATCAGAAGACATTTACCCTCTCAAAAGGTTTATTTCAAGAGCTGTATGTGAGGAAAAATCCCTTTCAGGGTTCAGCTTTATCCTGAAGGACAGAGTCTGATTGCTATTATTTCTATCTCTAAACAGCAACTATTCACCATTATTAGACCATCCATCCTTCTAGAAATCACAGTGGCGGGTCTGCCACTGGTCTGATTCTCTGGTCCTACCCATAAGCTGTACATCCCTGCCAGTTGTCTGACACATCAGTGAGTGGTTTACCATCAAAGAAAATAGAGTTTGTACATACTTGGTGATTTATGGCACATCCAACCTTGTTCATTTTTCCCCCCAGAAAGTCTTCAGAGAGAATAACACAAGAGCAAAGAAATTGGCATTTGTAACGCTGTGTAGTTAGAGATTACCATATTAATAATCCATGGTGATAAAAATAACAGGCATTTATGTGACATCTACTATGTGTCAGGTACTGTGATAAGTACTTTACAAATATTATCTTATTTGATCCTCACAACAACCCTAGAAGATAGGGGGTGCTATTATCCCCATTTTAGAGTTGAGGAACCTGAGGTAAACAGCAAAGTGATTTGTTCAAGATTGTAAAGCTTGAGTAAGTATCTGAGATCCACTTTGAACTGAGATTTTTCTGACCTAATATGCTATACACTCTATTTTATTATTTGGGATATTAATAAAAACAATTTATACTTATATAATACTTTATAGTTGAGAATCATAGAAGCTTGGGGTTATAAGAGAAACCAGAGTTCTTCTAGTGTAGGCCCTACTCAAATGATGAAACTGAACTACCCAGACATAGAACTATGTTTAAACACTTCCAGTTTCCAAAAGTGATTCCCACATACGTATCTTCCATTTTGGAAGATCTGGTCTGGATAGATTTCTTTTCCTAGAATGTAGCACCTAGAACTTAACAACATCCAGCTATCATGTGTCAATGTAAAGTATTTTTCTTAGGTAAAAAGTGCAAGTATTACCTTCTTATTTTGCTGATTAGGAAAGTAAATCTTAGACTGGGGATGTGTAATTCATAAAAAAAGCATCTGGTCAATGACTAATATCCAGTCACTAAGACAAACAGTGAGTCTCGGTTGTTAAATTCTCTCACCTAATTCTGGGACATACACATTGAAGGCCTTTAATGTCTATTGGAATTGATCTGAATCATCTCACTGTTGAAGAGAGCCACCATCAGAATTGATCATCATATAATATTGTTGTTGAAGTATATAATGATCTTCTGGTTCTGCTCATCTCACTCAGCATCAGTTCATGTAAGTCTCTCCAAGCCTCTCTGAAATCCTCCTGTTGGTCATTTCTTACAGAACAATAATATTCCATAATATTCATATTCCACAACTTATTCAGCCATTTTCCCACTGATGGGCATCCACTCAGTTTCCAATTCCTTGCCACTACATAGAGAGCTGCTACAGACATTTTTGCACATGTGGGTTCTTTTCAAAGGCCCTAATTCCTAAATTCAAGGACAGTTTCCATTATAAAGAGGGAGACCCAATCTACCATCAAACAAACGAATTATTCAGTATCACATTCACATGCCCATAACTTATCCTGGCCAACTCTTGGCCATGTTTTTCCATTCATCTCTCATAGAAGATCCATCCAATAAGCTAGAAACCTTTGATTCTCTTAATATTCCATGAGTACCATGGCAGCACAGAGACTGCTGTTTACCTGTTTCCCTGCACCCTAGAGAGGGCAGACAACGTGCTCCTTTTTATAGTCATATATAAGATCATAGATTTAGAGCTGAAAAGAATCTTAAGAAACATCAAGCCCAAATCCCTCTTTCACAGATGGGAAAATTGAGAAAAAGTTAAGTGATTTGTGCAAAGTCACAAAGTTAATAAATGTCTGAGACAAAAATAGATCTCAGGTCTTCCTGACTCCAGATCCTGTGTTCTATTCACTAAGTTAGGTTTTATGTCTCCCACACATACACAAACACATACAAAAACATACACAAAGTCTTCCTCTAACTCATGCTACAACTTAATTATACCCTTTGGGTTGGCTGAAATTTGTATTTTTCTGGAATATCATTCCACAATTAATCGCTATAAAGGAATCACCAGGAAAAGAGGGGTTTTAAAAATCACCTATGAAACAAGTATAAAGAGTAGAATATATGCCCTCTTAAAACAGAGACTGTCTTTCATTGTGTCTTTCTGTCCTAGAACCCAACATAATGCTTTATACAGAATAGGTTCTTAACACAAGCTTTTTTCAATTGGACTGAATTAAATTAAGATTAATAAGCATTTTAATAGTGTGATGGATTAAGGTTTGGATTTGTACCTGACATTCAATAACTGTTATGACACTGGGCACCTATCTCACTTTTCTTATCTATAAAATGAGAATAAAGCACTTACCTTACGGGGTTGTTGTGATGTTCAAATGAAAAAACAAAAGCAAAAAATTTTGCAAACTTTTAAGTATTATATAAGTGATAGCGATTTATTGTTTTCATTATTAAAAACAAAAAAATTGGCCTGAATTTTATAATAATGTGCATCAAAAATCAAGTCTAATTTGTTTTTTTAATGTTATTCAACTTCTAAAAGGTTGTTCTAATTTATATTTGGAAAAGTTGTTTGTTTTTGTAGGTTGTTTTTATTTTTATTTTCTCTTTTAGAATCTTTATTTTGGTCTTTACCTTCTTGACGGTGGCTCTAATCAAAAAATGTCTAATCTTGAAATGATCTTTTTTGGGGGCAGAAAAACATTTTAATTTTAGGTTAAGTATGCTAAGCAACGATTTTCTTAGCAACAATTAATTCCCAGACAAGCCTTTCCAAAGAAACAGCACAGACAGAATGCGGGGGCAATGCATGTATCCAAGATAGAACCAGAACCAAAGAGATCCTGATGCTGAAGGATCCAGATGCTGGTCCATATTGTAATGACACAACTCAATAACACCAAATGGTACAGGTAGCACCAATTTTGTTTCCGTTAGACTGCCTCAACCTGGGTCTGCCAATTACATCTGGGTGAATGGGCCACTGCAGAATTGAGCGATTGTCATTCATTTATTCCCAAAACATACAGGAGTACACACACACACATGTACACACACACAACATATGTGTGCATTCATCTGCCTCCAAGACATATGCCTTCAATTAGTCATCACTATGACGGATGGGAAAGAACCTGGGAAGTGATTGACAGATTCCCATTTGGACAAACAGGAGCTGTCTATTTGAACAAATTATTGTCTCCTTCTTGTCAATTATTTCCCAGAGGCATGACCTTTTTAGAGCCCACAGCGAAGGTAAGTTACTGTAAAAAATGTCTTTTAAATATTTTGACAATGATTATATGGGAAATTTTTTTAAATTAAAAGCAGCACATCTTCATCTTTTGACTTTTATTTTTAAGAAATCACAGAGAAAAAAAACTAAAATGTGCCCAACCTAGACATTTTGGAAGCAGTCCAAGGATACCAACCATCCACTGTTGAATAAACTCTTCCTTTATTTCATGATTTATTTCTACAAACGTTAGACTGAAAGATCAGCTGGGCCATCCCTATCTTGTTACAGATGGTGAAAGCGATGCAAAGAAAGGTTAATTGATTTATCTAAGATCACACAGCTAAAAAGTAACAGATTTTAAAACAGATTTTTTAACTCCAGAAAATGGAAGACTTGCTAGATATTCACTACTTGTAGAGGGAGTTGAAGGTATCAAAGGCATAGGATCCAATATTTAATGCTATTTTGTCACATTGGGACTTTTTTTCCCCTTGTTATCTATTTCCTTATGTTTAAGGTATAAATTTCTATAGACTAATTTATCATATAGCCATCTCACACTAATTTAAACATATATATATATATATACATATATATATATATGTGTGTGTGTGTGTGTGTGTGTGTATGTGTGTACATGTACATATATACTATATACATATATGTAAATGTAATGAGCATATATATGCAAACAGACACCTACATGTACATATATAAGGAGGTTATGTGTATCTGTTCATATATGCATGTATATTGATGACCTGGACCAATATGCATATAAACATATACAAATGCATACATATATATGCATTAATCATCTAACCAAAATGGAAGGCAGTAGAGGAGCCATATCCTACTGTCATTTTCTGAGGAAGATGTTCTTCAAACATAGTCAAAGATGGTCCTAATGAGAAGTTCTTAACATGTATAATTTAATAATACTATAGATTTTATTATACCCATTATGGGGAAACTGAGGTTCAAAAGGAATAAGTGATATGCCCTTCAGTTTCACTGGCAGATTCCCATGTATAAAACATCTCTAGTTCTTCATTTCTGCCTCCAGTCTTCGCTGACTTCCTTGAAGTCTCAGCTAAAGTTCTGCAAAAAGTGTTTTCCTGTTTCTTTAATCATAATACCTTTCTTCTGAACCCAATTTATATGTGTGCATAATATATATGTATGCATGTCCTTTCTACAGCATCCTTGAAAGATGTCTATTCAAGCTCTATCTGAATACTTTCAATGATGGGGACCTCACCACCTAACAAGGTCAACTCTAATGTTTAAGGTTTCAGTCAACTTCACACCTCCCATATGTCTTCCTGTAACTACTACCCATTTCCCTACCATCAAGCACAACCCCCCCCCCCTGCACATGATAGCTTTCCCACATGGAAAATGCTGATCATGCTCCCCTAAGTAAGTCCAGGATAACAAAAAAGACGTACTTGGTCTCATTTGCTTTGAGCATTGATTATACCCATAATTCAAGGGTTGTTGGCAACAGCTGAAAAATAAAACTTAGGTGAGATGAAAGGGATTCATGCAGCTGAATATCATTAGTACACAGAGACTCAGAATACCAGGACATCTCATTATGTCTCACCATATGGTGAAAAAAAAAAATAAAAAAATCCAACCCAAGGTAAATCAACATGGGCATCGGTTCTGCTCCTGTTTAAAGTTTAAAAAAAAAACACACAGAGGAAAAAAATAGAGTGTGTTTTCTTTTTATTCTGCAGCTACATTAACCCTCCAGTGAGTCCTCAGGAGATTAGCATAACCCTAATATGCATATCACAGAAGAAGAAAAACACATGAAACAAACATATTGAATTGAACTTTATCCAGAAATAAGCACATCATATCATTTATGGTCTCCAAACACTAAGGAGATCTGCCGTGGAGAGCCCTACTAGAAAAGATACAGTTGAGAATAATTCATAAGCTGTTAATGGATTACAATTGACATTTCTATATAGATGTGGAAAATAAAGTGAAACTAATGGAAGACAAATGAGAATAGGATGGGAACAAATGACCCCATTTATTTTTGCCAAACATCCTACACAATATTTTATGTGAACAGGGGATGCTGTTTTTCAGTGGTTTGAGTCATGGCTGAGTCTTTATGACCCCATTTGGAGTTTTCTTGGCAAAGATATTGCAGTGATTTCCTCCTTCAGCTCATTTGACAGATGAGGAAACTGAGGTAAACAAGGATAAGTGACTTGTCCTGGATCACAAGGCTGAGGTCAGATTTGAACTCGGGATAATGAAATTTCCTGACTCCAGACTCAGAATAACTCTGTGCACTATGGCGCCACCTGGCTGCCTAGATATGTAATAAATCTCACAAAATTGATATGGATCAATGACCTATCCATGGTCCTAGGATCAGAAAACTTGTAATTAGACTGTAATCCCTAAAAGGGCAGGGATTATTTCCGATCTGAACTGTTTTCCACCAGCATCCCTCTGTACACAGTAGGTGCTTAATAAATACTTGTCAAATTGGATTTAATCTAATCCCTCCCCACCTTTTTTTTTTGTGGGGTGGGGTTGTGCCCATAATAGTATCACACTTTTAGAACTGGAAAGAATCTTAGAGTTTATTGTCTAAGTGCAACTGCATCACTTTAAAAGGAGGAAATGGAAGTTAGAAATGGCAAATGCCTTTTTCTAGTAGGAAGAGACAGCTTCATTTAGGAGATTGGGATGTACTGAATTTGGACTCGCCATCTGTAACAAGATAGGGATGGCCCAGTTGATCTTTCAGTCTAACGTTTGCAGAACTAAATTATGAAATAAAGATATTTGTGACTTTGAGGACCTCATTTACCTCACTGAGTCTGTTTCCTCATCTGTAAAATGATTCTCTTCCTATCCCTATGAGAAGATCCCTAAGTGATAAGTGAAGAAAATGCTGTGTTAAAAATAATTTAAAAGCACCTATAGCTATTAGCCTTTATCCTATCTACTATGTTCCATTCTATTCAATCTTCCCCCAAATCTCCCCCAAGTTTTTAATTCAATATTATTTTTACAAGTTTTAATTCTCTTTCTCGCCCACTGAGAAAGCAAGAAAAAAAATAACAAACATGTATAGTCAAGCAAAACAAATTTCTACAATGACTATGCTGTTCTTCTTCACCACTCCCCCTAAAAGAAACCATCTTCCATTTTCACTGACTCCTTCACCTCCCTATCTGAACATCAGTAGCATTGCTTTTCTGTCTGTTTATTTCCTTTCCTTTACAGTCAGGAAAACATCTTCCTAAATTCAAATAAGGCCTCAGATACTTTCTAGCTGTATGATCCTGGAAAAGTCACTCAACTTGTTTGCTTCAGTTTATGCTTCATGGCAGAGGCTGTGTCCTAAAATACAAAGAACTACCATCAAATCTCAGCTCAAGGACCACCATCTGAAGCTTTCTGTAATGCACCCAATTTCTAATGTCTTCCCCTCCAAAAACCTTGTTTCTATTGATCTATATTGGCTATATATGTAGAAGCAAATAAGTAGCCTAGTAGTCAGTCAAGAAATACTTATGCTTACCATGTGCTAAATGCCATATTAAGTGCTAGGGATACAAAAGGAGGCAAGTGGAGTCAGAAACACTAAGTCTGCCACTATCTGATCCTGGGCAAGTTATTTGATTTCTTTCTGCCTCAGTTTCCCCATTTGTAAAATGGGAATCATAACAGCACTCACCTTAGAGGGTGGTTATTATTAAATGAGACTTTTTAAAAAGGGAATAGTAATAGCACTTCACAGGATAGTTGTAAGGATCAAATAAGATAACCGATTATCATATTATCCCTGAAGACTTTAGAGCTCTACATGTATAAATTATTTTACATCTAAATTGCTTTGTAAACCTTAAAATACTATAAAAGTATTAAACATTATTACATAAATACACACATTTATAAATGTGTGTGAATATAGTCATATACACACATATATACATTTATGTATATGCATAAACAATCTCTATTTCCAAGTTACTTATCATATAAATTTCATAAACACACGTATATGTGTGGGTATGTGTATGTGCAAGTGCTTTAGGTGCAGAGACTATTTCGGGATTATTTATCTCCAGCCAGATCCACAGTATTTAACCCATAGCTGGCAACAAATGCAACCTTGTTTATTGATTGATGACCAATACTCATAATTTAATTCACAAATAAGCATCTAT
The DNA here is from genome assembly GCF_048593235.1 of Sminthopsis crassicaudata. Lineage (NCBI taxonomy): Eukaryota > Metazoa > Chordata > Mammalia > Dasyuromorphia > Dasyuridae > Sminthopsis > Sminthopsis crassicaudata. The sequence goes on along the minus strand of NC_133622.1, from coordinate 182,268,763 downwards.
TAAGTACATGCTGTGTGGCAGGCACTGTGCTACAATTTGGGAATTAAAGACAAAATATAAACAGAAAAGAGACAGATAGAAGAGAGAATTTTAGATCCTTTGATACAACTTCTCAGAATAGAGAAGGGATGTTATACTGGGGAAATCCATCTAGGTAATGTGTTAATTGCAATCTAAAAAAATAAATCAAACAGGGAAAGTTTAACTTCCCTGCTCTCCATCTCACCTTATAACTGCTATATCATCACTAGATATAGCCCAAAGCTCTTTTATAGATTCATGGATTTGCACCCTAATGTGATATAATTCAAACCCTTCATTTTTGAGGCACAGAAAGGTTAGGCAGTTTACCAAAGGTCACACAGGTAATAAACAGCAAAGTCAGAGCCTGAATCTCTATTTTCTAAATATATAATCCAGTGTTTTTCCCACCAAACATCTATTTCTCACTCCTATAAGATACCAAGTGATATGCCAAATCAAGAGAATGAGTCTGAATTATAGAGACTAACAATTTCTACAATTTCATCAGTTCACTCACTTATTTGGCAAACATTCATATAAATGTTTCAAAATAAAAATAATTCACATTTCTAAGGCTCTTTAAAGGAATTTGCCTGCACCTGCCCGTAGCACCTCCAAGCCCTGTAGAACTTTGTAGCATGATGACTATTTGCTTTGTGTATAAGTTGGAGGAGCCAAAGGAATACTGAAAGAAGGCTGGGTGAACCTGACTGACAGTTCTTCAGAGCCTCCATCCCAACCCTTGCTCCAAAGGTTTAGCACGAATGGCCTTGGACCATACTCAAAAAAGTCAGCTGCCAGAGAACTCAGCATCCCCAGTAAAAGCTGCCCTTGCTTCTTGCAGTTAATAGTCTCTTTAGAAGCAAGTTGTGAGCCTTTTTGAAAATTCAAACAAGTAAAGGAGATTAAGTGATTGATGGGTATTTGACAAAATATGCCCCTTGAGGAACCCAGGTGTGACTAGAATTTATTAACCCAAGGATCAAAAGAGAATAGCTAGCCAGACTACTTGGGAGATATATAGGGTTTCACTCACACGCATGCATGCCCATACACAAACACGCATGCTTGCATATGAATATGTGCATGCACTCGCTCATTCATGCAAAATTGCAAAGAGAAAAACCATTTTGCTAAGGCATTAATAATACCAGAGACTGGACTGAGCTCAGAACATGCTCAAAGTCTTCTATTCTCTCATTCTTAAAACAAGAAAACAAAAAAAAAGGGGGGGGGACAGGAGGCAAGAAGGAGGAATAACAGCTCTGGACATTTCTGCAATTAAACATAAACCAGGTCTAAGTCTAAAAGCAAACAAATTAAAAGCATTCATTCTGTGAATCCAAGAAGGATAAAGGAAAGCATCCCTTGAAGTGCCTCCTCCTTGGCCAAAGTTGTTTTCTCAGACTTTTCAGAACACAGGGCCACTATGTTAAGCTCCTATGTTTTGAGTGTGTGCCATGGAGGAAATTCCAAAGGAATCCCAGGAGAATTTCAGTTTAAACCCTAAGGGGATAGCTATTATTTGGTCACTCTGAGCAAAAGACTGGACCAGAATAATTCTGCAATTCTCTCCATTGAAGCCGTCTTGATCATGCAAACTTGAACCAGAGAGAGTCCTTGGGCAACATCTAATCAAATCCCTCATTTCATGAAGAAATGGAAGATCAGAGTGGAGAATGACTTATTCCAGGTCACACTGCACATGAATAGTTGACCCAGAAAAGAACTGGAACCTTCCTCCTCTCTCCATTGTTCTCAAAACTTCCTTAAGCATTTTCTGTACCAATAGAACTTTTGTCCACCTATTACCACTAGATAAATGATTATTCTACCACTGTCAGATTCCAGAACCCTAGAAATCTTTTACTCTAAGTATTCATTTTCCAAATAAGGAAACTGAGGGAGAAAGAGGAGAAATGTTCTGACCCAAAATCATGTTAATTTTGTGTCTGTGCTTTATGAATGCACACAAATATAGACACTTTATTTTCCCAAACAAACTATAAGCTTCTTGAGGAAAAGGATCATTTTATTTTTGTCTTCATAACCTCAGTATAGTCTTCCCTTGCTATCTATTCAATGGCTGGCACATCCCCAATGCTCAATAAATATTTGGTCATTGTTTGATTCAAGGAAGAACACAAGGTAAATAGCACAGTCCTGGCTATAATCCAAATCTTTTGGTTTCAAACTTAGCCTTTTTAGCTACAAATTTCCAGCACCTAGGATTCTGACTCAAGGGAATTTTCTTGGTGGAGATGGGAAGGAAAAGAATATGAATAAGGGATAGGTGAGCCAGAGAAGCCTTGCCTACTTCACAACATTGTCAAAATAAAAAATGGCCATAATAATACCTTAGAAAAGTCAGAGACATAAAAGGTACAGAACTGGACTTGCAGAGATGAATGAATCCCACAAGCAAAAGTGGCCAGGATGGAGAGGGACCTGAGAGTGTACCGTACAACACACTGGGAATGTTTTAGCACCCACTGTGTCCAGAGCACTATGTTAAACCTAAGTGAAATACGAGTTTAGATAACAAGAGATACAAGTATTCTGTAGTCCCTGTTGTCATGGAGCATATAGTTTAGTGGGAGGATAAAACAACACAGACATTTATAATACATAGTATTTCATGATAAATGTATTAAAAAGGTGAAGAACAAAAGTGCTATGTCAGGTATAATAGTGAAGGTCATTTTTCATTTTAGGAGGGTCAGGGAAGGTTTTCTCTGGGAACTGACATTTGAGTTAATAGTAAGCCACATTTTTGTAGTGTTTTAAGGTTTACAAAATGTTTTTCTCACAATAATTCATGGAAATAACTAGGTGGTTCAGAAGAGAATGCACCAGGACTATATTTAAGAAGATGAGTTCAAATGCAACTTCAGACACTTACTAGCTCTGTGATCCTGTATGTTTGCCTCAGTTTCCACATCTGTAAAAAGAGGATAATAAGAGTGCTGACCTCCAAGTGATGTTGTGAAGCTCAAATGAGATATTTATATGAAGCTTGCTTTATAATTATTAGCTATTATTACTATTACAAACGTCATTATTTTCACTCTAGAAACTAAGGTTCAAAAAACAGGAAAGTGAATTGTCCATGATCATAAAATTGGTAATTTTCTGAGCTCAGTTTTGTGCCCAGGACTTTTTTTCCTTTTTATTTTATTTTTAGGTTATACATGTACATTCATTTTTAAAGCTATTTCCATATAACTCATGTTGGAAGAGAAAAATCAGGACAAAAGAGAAAAACCATAAGAAAAAAAATGAAGGAAAAAACGGTGAAAACAGTATGCTTTGATCTACATTCAGTATCCATAATTCTCTCTCTGGATATAGACGCTATTTTCCATCCAAAGTTTATTGCAATTTTCTTAGATCATTATACTGGTCAGGAGAGCTAAATCTATCATAGTTGATCACACATAATCTTGCTATTACTGTGTAAAATGTTCTCTTGGTTCTACTCACTCCACTCAGCATCAGTTCATATAAGTCTTTCCAGGCTTTTCTGAAATCAGCCTGCTCATTCTTTCTTATAAAACAATAATATTCCATTACTTTCATATACTATAATTTGTTCAGCCATTCCCAAAATGATGAGCATCCATTCATTTTCCAATTCTTTGTCACCACACACGCCTGAGTCTTTTCCGTAAATGTCATGAGTAAGTTACAAACCCAAGGCTTCTCTGACTCCAAATCTAGTATATCATTCTTCCACCACATCAGATGCCCTTTAATGACTTACATGAAAAGAGCACTTCAAGTTTACAAAGTGTTTGGGCTCTAAAGGATGAATGGCACCTGAACAGGGGAAGAGAATAGACACAAATTGCAGAGAATGGCTCAAAGATATTCCCTTTTATTATAAGGGGGGAATTATAATAATGACAGAGGTTAAAACAATAGTTTTCTGGGAATTCCTGGATTCTCTTCCTAGTGGGAAGAAAGTCCATGTTGGTCATGAATTTGCAAGATGTGGTTCAGGATGAGATGGGAAGTAACTGGACTAAAGAAGCGGGGCGAGAGAGAAAGAGAAACCCACCAGGAGATCACAGAAGATTCCTGAGAGGCCAGAAAGCAGGCCATGGGCATAAATGACTGACTGAATCTAAAAGCAGACCCCCTCAAGCCCACTTTGGAACCATGTGCATTTGTGAGTTTCCCTTACAACCTTAACACCCAGTTTCTGTAATGGTAATTTGATCACGTAGCCCTTTACTCTCAGGACCCATATATCTTGCTCAAATCCACTTTATACACACATAAAATGTATTTATTAATATCATTTTTCCTGGAATGGAATGCAAATTGCAATTCTTACATAATGCAAATTCCCTGATCATGCACAAATCAAATGAAACAGATTTTCTGTTTGTTTGTTTTGTAATTTCACTATTATTGTAGGATCCTTTTGAAAAAAAAAAAACAAAAACAAAAACAAACACCTCTTTTTGTCTACTCTGCTCTTAAGCACACTTCACTATTAAAAGATGTGGATTGAAAGATTCTCCCCCACCCCATCCATTTTCATCTAGCTTTCTGGGAAGTCTGGTTCTTGATCCACACTAATTGAATAATCAATTGCTTGCTTCCTTAATAACTGAATTTATTAAATGCAGACTATATACAGCTGATATTTCAAGGAACTAATTTGCAATTCAGAGCTCTTGAGGGATTGTTTAAAGAGAAGACCCGTATGCTTCATAAATCTGGGCATGTACAGTAAGAGGATAAACAGCAAAGCAGTCAAATAAATTTCCAGTACCATTTGCATTCAGTAAATATCATCTCCTGACTCTGCCTCAGAAACATTAGCATCCAAACACCACCTGCACTAATGATACCCCCTCACTCAGTCTGCTACACAAAACAAAATGTTACTTGCTTACTTAGATTAGAGGCTCCATGGTGTTTTTTCCATCAGAGCTAAACTCTGGATTGCTCTACACAATTCACATAGCTGGAAGGGAAATTGAATATACAGAGAATGGAAAATGTTAGAGCAGGAACAGGGAACATGGAATGTTAGAAGTAGAAGAGGGATGACAAAATCCAATGTAGGAGTTGAAAGGGTCCTTAGAACCCAGAACAAAAATCATCATGGCTGGATATGACCTTAGTCATCATAATTCATTTTACAAATGGGGAAACTGAATCCCAGGCAAATGAAATGAATAAAGTCACACAGTAAGTTAAAGATAGAGCAGAATTACAACCAAAGTCTCTTCATTTCTAGTGTTTCTTTCGCTAAATCTATACCTCCAATTTATATATTTATTTACATTTTTATTTTTATTTATATTTATTTATTTATATGCAGCTTAGCCTACACACACACACACACACACACACACACACACACACACACACACCTGGCTCATTTCAAACTCCCCTAGAATGAGAGCACCATCTACTCATCATTTGACTCACAAAGTATATAGTCAATATTGTCCATATCCTGAGAAGGAAGGGATTTGGAATGTGTTTCTTTAGGTTTCACAGGATTCCACATGTCTCGAAGAGCTGGACCACCGATTTCTGGGATGAGAAAATCAGAGTTAAGACAGAGGTGACTTGCTCAAAGTCACACCATTTGCAGAACCGGCACGCAAAACCAGCAGTGCGAATCTGGCACTCCAACCCTTCCTGTGAGTATTCTATAATGCTTCACACGTGAAAAAAGCATCCAAATATCTCCCTCTCTCCCTAACCCCTGTTTGGGGAAATCCTTCTCTCCTTGGGGAAATTCCTCCATCTGACATCTTTAATTTGATGTGAGAGTCCTTTAGTTCCCTATTTACACAGCTGTTTAAAGCACTTACCTTCAAGAATTTCAATTTTAGGTGACATAGTAGCTGACATTTACAAGTGAACTGAAGGTCACAGAAGTAGTCACATATAAAAGGTGCAAGTTAAAAGTTAGAGAATAGAGGAACCCAGAACAAAGACCAGAAATCGAGGCTACTGCCTTCTTGTTATCCAATTGTTCAGCCATACCAAAAATTTTGTAACCTCTTAAACCGCATCAAATACACCCTTCTATCCTCCACTATCTCTCCAAATCTGTCCAACCTCATGTTCCTTGTTCCATGACACTATCTATTCATTTCATTTTCTGTTTGTCCCCTTCTCTTTTTGCTTTCAATTTTCCCCAACATCAGATTCTTTTATAATGTGTCTTCTCATTATGTGGCCAAAGTATTTAAGATTCAGCTTCGGTATTTGACCTACTACAAAGAATTGTTAGAAAAGGGCTTCAAAGTAGAATACTCTTGTTCTACAACTTATTATTAGGCACGGAACACAAGGTTCCATGGAGCAGCCTAGGTTATATACAGGCAGTATATGATAGTGAATGGAATATTGAACTTTGAATCAGGTATCAATCAGAATTCAAATCTAGCCATTTAGCTTCAGTTTCAAAGTTAATGATACCATGTCTAATTCAGAAGGTTGGTATATAGTATAAGTGAAAGGATTTAACTCAGCAAGTATTTGTTATTCATATAATAAATAGAAACCTTCATACAAAGTTCAGCCATTATTATCTTCTTTATATAAATGGCTACTCTCTATCACTGTCAATTTGAAAAATGAGGCTTGATTTAATAAAATCATAAAATAATTAGACAACTAAAAAGGAAATTGGATCCATTTCCACACAATAGAATATGTTTACTTCCAAAATGTTTACTCAAACTATGGCACATGAGGCAGGAATCCCAAAACATCAGAGCTATAGAATCCCCCTTCATTATTCAGCCTCTCTTGGAATACCTCAGCAGATGGGGAGCTCATTATGTTATGAAGCAGCCTCTTCCATAATTGGGTAATTTTAAAGAGTTCTTTATATTCAACCCAAATCCCTATGACATCTGCCCCTAATTCTTCTTCTAGGGGCCAATAAGAACAAAATGAAACTTCTGGTAGCCCTCCAAATACTTGAAGACTGTTTTCATATGTCCTGAATTCCCTTTGCTTAAGTTAGACATCGTCAATTCTCTTCATCCTATTTATGATTCCTCCACAATCCTCATGCAGAAGAGGAAAAAGCATTCCCAGAACTGGGATATTCTGGGGAAATGAGGAAGAGAGCAAACGATTCAGAGACTCCAATTTGCCAGGAATAAAGAGTGTGAAAAGAACAACATGAAATAAGGTTAAACAGATACATGTTATTGTTTTTCCTTTGTTTTCAATGACCAATGACATCATGCAGTGCATGAGTTGGATTTAAGTAAGTCAGAGGTGCACAAAGTCATCAGCCTCATACTCTCTTCTAGAACCTTGACAAAAGTCAAGACGACTGGCCATGGTTAGGGATATAGTGGATGAGCCTGGGATCTTCAACGTCTGACCAAGCTCCAATTGCTCCACAGAACCCGTTTCAACCACCTTCATGGCCACTGGAACACCGACTTCAAACACAAAAAGATTTCACCAAAAGTACATAGAACCAGACAGCAGAGAAAGTTATCTTTGTTACCAACAGTCAGCAGGACATCACTGTAGATTTGGAAAGTAGGGAGTGAAATATTTATAGCCACACCTGAGGAAGATTGTTTTAGTGACAGCCAAAAGAGCATCCCTTTCTCTCCCTCCCTCCATTCCCTCCTCTTATCTCTGCAGAAGAAGGTTCATCAAAAAAGCCTTTTTTTGGAATGGGAGGCAGAACATGATAGAAAGAGCTCTGGTTTTGACATCAGAGATACGAGTTTGAATTCTGCCCCTGACACAAATTTAATCTATCTGAGTTATATTCTTCCCATCTGTAAACTGAAGGGTTTGGAGTAGATGGCCTCTAAAGTAGCTTCCAAATCTAAAGCTGTGAGCTTAATCACATGTGAATTGGTTTTTATAATTCCTTGGTTTTCCCACTTGCTATGAGGTTTCTAGGTAAAGGAAGTTAAGAGGATAAATTGAATAATGCTAGATCTGGAGTCAAGAAGACTTGAGTTCCAATCTTATCTCGGATATTCATTAGCAGCTAAGCGCCTAGACATTTGGCTTCAATTTATTGGTAAAAAAGAGATGTCTAGTCTCTGTCTTTGAATTTACAGTTCAATGCTTACGCTCAGCCATTTTACCTATGTTCATTACCAAATGATTGTTTTCTACCAACCATAAAGATATTGGCACTCTTTATTTATTATTGTGTGATGCTAGGAAAGCCAATTAACCCTATTTGCCTCAGTTTGCTTATCTTTAAAATGGGGGTAAAATGGTAAAAAAAAAAAAAAAAAAAGGCCAGTCATCTTAACTTTTGGCAGTGATTGTGGAATAGAGTATGAGGCTGATGACTTTATGCAAACTCTAACTTACTTAAATCAAATTTGTGCATGAGTCAATACATCGCTACATGATGTCATTGGTCCTCTTTGAAATAGTATTGACCTTTTATGGTTGTTGTAAAGAGAAAGTGATATAATATGATCCTTAAAGTACTATATAATAGTAGTTACAGTAACACGAGCAATAATAATAATCGTGATGATGATGGTAGTAGTAATAGTCTGAGTTCTAGCCTGTCAGTGAGGCTCAAGGTTCAGACAAGAAGGGAATTTGTCTTTTCCACTTTGTAATTTCCCCTTTTCCACTTCCACCCTATGTGGCATGATTTAGGCATCAAATTGGGAATCTGTCTCTTCCAATTTATTAAAGGAGTAGTACCCTATGTAACATGATTTGGGCATCAATCTCCCATGCTTTCCTCAGAGCAAAATAGGCAGGAACTGATTTAAAAAATTAGCATCTTGCAATTCCAGATGTGCCTGACACTATGTAAATGAGTCTTCTGTTTGAAATTGTTTCATCTTCCTAACCCAAATCTCCTTTTTCCTCATACCCTTAGTCCAGTGGACTATAGAGGCTGTTGTACCTCTAAATCTGAATCCCCCAGGGAAGCATATCAATTAGCCTGCTTGCTACTTTCTCTACTTAGATATAGGTACAAAAAGCATCATCCATTTATTCAATAACATTTTTAGGTCCTAGAAACTGGAGAGAGAGAGAGACAGAGATACAAAGATAAAAACAGACAAAGAGAAAGAGACAGAGAGACAGAGACAGAGAGAGACAGAGAGCCAGAGAGTCAGAGACAGAGACAAAGAGACAGAGAGACAGAGACTATGATGTCACTACTATAGGTAATTTCCATTTGAGAAACTACCTCTATTATTCATGCAGGTCAGCACCTTCTCTGCAATCTACAATTATAAAGTTAATGATAACTGATAATTAATTTTCTCAGGTCACACAAGAAGTAGGTGTCAGAAATGGGACTTGAAAATAAGTCTTTAGGGTTACAAGGCAAATTATCTACCATGTGATAGATTTCAAGTTAAAAATAATACTCTCTGCCCTCAAATAGCTTGTGATCTACTGAAAGAGGAGTAGTAATTGGATGTATGTGAATGATAATTACAAATAATTATGAAGTAGAATGTGATTATGGCGATAAGATTTATAGGAAAATTGGAGGAAGAGGAGGAAGAGGAAGAAGAGGAAGAGGAAGGGAGGAAGAGCAAGAGATCCTTTGTAGCTGGGGAGTTGAGGATGACTTCATGGAAAAGGTCATACTTTTAACAAGACCTTTAGAAAAGAGGGCAGAAATAAAGACCGAGGGGATTCCAGACAGAGAAACTCAACGCTTGAATTGACAGAAGCAGAAGAGGGCAGGATGAGACTGAGAAAAACAGCTTCTAGTCCAATGTGGGGTATAAATGGAATAGAAATCACAGGATCAAAATATCACGCTGCTGACCAAATGCAAAAAGCAACCCAAAACATTTATACCCCAGAATGCTTCTGCTGCCTTGAATCCAGTGATGAATGTGGAGGTAATACTCTGAAAGCCTATCCTTAATTGCTCCAGCAAGCCTGGCCTTGGACAGTTTGATTGGCCTTTTAAACAAGACCTTTCTTCATTCATCCAAAGATATATGTGACTGCTTCTCTTCTGCATACCCTCATTCAAGCTGTCATTCAGTCACAGGATATTATAGTGGGAAGAGGCTTCAGAATACAGAAATTTTAGAGCTTTGGATCTAGAATTTTAGACTAAAATGGGACTTCAGAATTCAGACTGTTAAAACCAGAACATATTTTAGGACATGTATTATTAGAATTGGATAGGAAATTCAAGATCATTTTGCTCAAATCTCTTTATGTTAGGAATGAGTAAACTATAGCCCAAAGTTAAAGGAATCTGCCCGGGTCTGTGGCAGAGATATAAATAGAATCCAAGTCTCTTAACTCTCAGGTTTACCATTACTCCCAAATAGTTTTCTAAATGCAATATCTTCCCTTGTCCCCTCTCTCAATTTAAACTTAAAAATTTTCAAAAATCAGCTACGATCTAGAACCCAACTACATCCATGTCACAACAATATTCCCACTCACAGAAAATTTTTTTAAATTATTATCTTACTTGTTGACAATGCATTGTAGGGTGCTTTATCTTATTTTCTTACTTGGTCCCTGTGTGGACAAAAATAGAAATGATAGCTTACAATTTCTGTTTACCATCCTATTGAATACTCAGTGTCCTATAACGACTATTTACCTATGTAACCACAGATAGACTACAGAATCCTAAGATTTGGAACTAGAGGGCAGCCCAGAATCATAAGCCTCAATTTACAGATAAGGAAATATAAGAATGGAAGAAAGAACTGACTTATCCAAGGTAACTTGTAGTAGTAGTAGTAGTAGTAGTAGTAGTAGTAGTAGTAGTAGTAGTAGTAGTAGTAGTAGTAGTAGTAGTAGAAGGAGGAAGAGGAGGAGTAGAGTAATTGTAGCAGTAGTAGGAGTAGGAGTAGAGTAGTAGTAGTAGTAGAGTAATAGTAGTAGTAGTAGTAGTAGTAGTAGTAGTAGTAGTAGTAGTAGTAGTAGTAGTAGTAGTAGTAGTAGTAGCAGAGTAGTAGTCATCATTGTAACAGCAGTAACAGGAATAGGAATAGTAGTAGAAGTAGTAGTAGTAATGCTAGTAGAATTAATAGTAGTAGTAATACAATTTGTAGTATAATGTAGAAGAAACAGTAGCAGCAGCAGCAGTAGTAGTAGTTATAGTGATGGTTGTAGAAAAAATAATAGCTAATATTATGGAGTCCTTTGTGATTCAGAAAATGCATCATCAATATTATCTTGTTTGAGTCTCAATAATCCAGGAGGTAGATGCTATTATTACATTTTGCAAATGAAAAAACTAAGGTAGATAAGGGCTAAAGCGACTTCTTAGGAACATCCCAAAGGTGCAGTTGAACTCAGGGCTTTCTAGATCCAGCTTTCTATGAGCAAAGCAGAATTGTAGCAGCCCAAAAGAAACATGAGATGCACAAATTCAGAGACATCGCCCTCCTCAGTGGTCATATGGACAGTGGTAGAATCTTCCAAGCTTACATAGGTCTAATCAGCTATAGCCTGACACACCATACAATAACCCCAACATTTTGATTCTCTTGAAGCACCCAGGACAAACAACAGAAGGCATCAAATTTGTCATTTGAACCCAATGTCTATGCTTCCAAATCCAAAATCTCTTGCACTTACACCATTCTCCCCAGCTCCTTAATATCATCACCAAGTCTCAATTTTCTCATCTATGAAATGGAGGTAATAAAAAAAATCAAAGAATACTAGAAACTGAAGGAAGCTGAGAAGCCATATATTCAAACTGCCCTATTTTAGAGCCTGGGAAAAACTCTCTGGAGGATTTTAATGCAATGCAGACCTTTTAACTCTAGATACAGTGTCCTCCTCACCACCCTCACTATCCTATTCCACATTACAGCCTGCTGGGAATACAGAATAACACCAGTCATTAGTTAGGGAGCACACTACCATCCAAGTCTGTTTTCTCATCTCCAAATGGGACTTGACTTTTCACCTGTGAGAGGATCAAAGTAAGTAATATATATGAAGGCATTCTGGACTTATAAAGTGCTTTAGAAATGTTCAGAACTAGATGTTCTGAACTGAAATGACTCGAGCTAGACTTCTTAAACTTTTCACTCAGAATCTCTGAGAAATTTTTACACAATCGCAGATATATAGGTATTTAAAATAGGCATACAAATCAAACATTTATTTATGATAAATATAAAAAAATAATTTAAAATAATTCTTTGGTAAACATATAATTTTATCATTTATTAAAGTTGAATACAAACTTAAATACTAATGAGATGGATTGCTTGTTTATTTTTATGTAAAGAATTAAATTTTGGCAGAATATTTGATGCCTTTTAATATTACCAAAATTTTTAACACCCCAATAGGATCATGACCCACAGTTGAAGAAATTTTGGATTAAAGGAGGATGATGGTAGTTTTAGCATAAAGGGAAAGCACAAACTAAAGACCAGCCTATATGCCTACATTTATATTTATATCAAATTCTTTCTGCTGTACAATTCTTTTATTATTTTATCCATTCAAAAATCACTTCAACATCATCAATAAACATCCATTAAGCAATTACTCTGCACCAGAAACCATGCTAAGTGCTAGAGATACAAAGGAAGGCAAAAACAGGATCCAGATCATCAAGGAGGTCACAGTCTAATCAAGGAGATGATGTATTATGATATATACATAGGTATGTTTGTCCTTTGTCCTCCATGAAGACCATAACATCAGGGAGATGTTGCCATGACATACGAGTGAAGTGAATAGAAGTGAGGGAGGGCTGGGCAAAGTCACTCCATCCAAAGCTATCCAAGTTCAATGGTGACATAAAGATCAGGAGGTTTTCTTCAGGACTCCTAAAAAAGGTGAGAAGCCAGTAAAACAGAGAGGAAGAAGTGAAGATGGAGAGTATTTCAGGTAAGAAGGTAAAGGATGGGGACAGCCAGTCAAAGACACTGAGTTATTTTGTGGGAAGAATCATAAGGAAGCCACTGCCCTTGGATAATAGATAGCATTTTGACTGGGTCTGAAAGGATGAGTAGATTTCCATATAAGGAGAGAGGGAGAGAAGTGCCTTTTCTATGTAATACTCAAAATCTAACCTAAAGACCGAGTTTCCTGTATATTTTCTGTAACCTTCTTGAGCACCAACCAAAATATAATGTACCAGTGAATACAAAATGGACTTAGATGCTCCTGTCATTCTGTCCTAGACAAGAAGGTGATATCTCTAAGCCAAATTAGCTCTAAACACAAGCACCTATATTTCACAGAAGCTGGCACTCTGAGACTGGCTAAAGTACATTTGGAAGCCTCACCTTGGATAAGAAAGACTGATTACTTTTGCCCTTGGTTTGATTAGTTTGGGCAATCACCAGCATTTACATAAATTGTACAACAGGGAAGGAGGGCCTCAGAGGAATGAAGGCCTCAGTCATTAAAAGTCTTTAATGTGCACATAAATAAATAGCAGCTAATGTTATTTTTCTGCCTGAGACACCATGCTTTTTATTCAGTATCACCAAAGGTACTCCTTAGACATAGGTATATTGCTTCAAAAGCCCAGGGTTTCGTTACTAGGTCCTTCAGACATAGTTCACAAGGGGTCTGTGGCTTATTCTTCATGAATTTATATAATCCATTAACAGTTGAATTCCTCCTCTGATGATGATCAAGGAGGCCTTTGGATGTCTCACAAAGTGTGCCCTGGTCCCTATTCAATGCCCTTCTAACTCAAAAGAATATCCTAGAATTTGTCTCCCAATTATCCAGCCTTCAGAGTCACCTCCAGGCCACAGTGGGGTATCAGTGGAAATTCTAGATGGCAGATTTAGAGTCCAATGTAGGAGAAACCCACATACTAGAGAGAGAAGAGACAATCACTTTAGTCTTATAATATTAACTTCTATGAATGATGTAAAATAATAAAACCAGTATAAAATTTCTCTAATATAGATAGTAATGACTGATATTAAGGATATGTAAAAGCTAGACGGTAGGTGGAGTATTGGGCCTGGTATTAAAAAGACAAGTTTTTATTAAGAATAGGAATATATATAACTCACAGAATCAAATTACTTGGTCAATTAAAAAAAATTGAGTCAGAGTTGAAGTACATATCTCCTAGTCTAACTTCCTATAAAATGTTGAATTTCCTTTTATTGTAGAAAATTATAGTAAGGGCTAGGTCTGGTGTCAAAAAACCTGGATCCAGAGACTACCTAATAATAACAAGAACATTTATACCAGTAGTAGCATTATATATGCTTTTAATTTATTATGTAATATTTATATTATATATTATTTATTATATAATTTATTTATTATTTATTATATAATATTCCATTATATTTATTATGTAATTTGTTTCTTATGTATTTATTATTATTATTTATTATATCATGCATATATATTATATAGTGTTAAGATTTGCAAAGCACTTTATAAATGTTATCTCACTTTATATTCATAACCACCCTAGGAGACAGGTTGTTATTATTCACATTTTATATATTAGGAAATTGAGGCAAATAGAGGTCCTCACAAGACATGATTTATAATCTTGTCATCCTATTTTAGGCACCTTCTCAAAGTCCCTCTAAAAATGTCTTATTCAGAATTCACCAAAATATCACAGATGGGGTCTGACTAGAACAGAATGTAGCAGAAACCACTACCTCCTCATATCAGAACACTAGACTTCTTTTTATGCAGTCTCAGATCCCATTATCTTTTTTGAATTCTGGGGCATCCTGCTGCCTCTTATTAAGCATGCAAATCTCCAGGTGTTTTTCATGCAAACTGCTACTAAGTTAGGTATCTTCTATTCTATACTTTGGCAAATGACATTTTAAAAATCTCCTTTGGAAGATTTTATATTTATTCCCGTTGAATGTCATAGGACTGGTTTAGAAGGAGCATTCCAGCCTGAAAAGATCATACCGAATCTTGATTCTGATATGAGCTACCTTTCCTGTTTTGATATCACCTGAATCTCTGATAGCCTGCCTCCCATGTCATTATCTAAGGAAGCAGTCAACCAAAAGAAAAAGACAGGACCACGGACAGAGAACGCCCCACTGCATGTTTCTAGATGCAGAGATTTGTAAACTTGTTTGTGCCATGGACCTCTGTGGCAGTCTAGTGAAGTTCTTTTCTAAATAATGTTCTTAAATGCATAAAGTCAGTCAATTGTCAGGAAGGCCAGGCATTGTGCTAAACCTTGAAGAAATAAAGGCAAAAGACAATCCCTGCCTTTAAGGAGCTCACTATTTAATGGGAGAGATGGCAAATAAATAGCTGTGTACAAACAAACTACATCTAGGAAGTGATAAATGGAGGAAAAGTATTAGAATTAAGAGGCATCAGGAAAGGCTTCCTGTAAAAGTAGGATAACAAGGGGAATCAGTTTATATTTTAAAAAGTCATTTAAGTTCATGGATCTAGAGTTAAGAACTAAAGCTTGTTTAATAACTAAAGAGTCTACCTTGATCAAAATCATTGATCAACATTCACTTAATTGGTTCTTAATTCATCCAAACCACTATCAAACAATGCTGCAGAAAGAAAACTATGAGATTGCTGGGTGATGACTTAGGCAAATCACTTATTTCTCAAAGTATCATTTTCATCTTTTTAAATTTAAGATAATGGTTTTGCTATATACCTCACAGGATTATTGTGAGTAAAGTGATCAAGTTATTTATAAAAATGGATTTGAAATTTATATAGATTGTTCTAATGTTCTACCTCAAACCCAACACAAGTAGAGTTCACAAAAAATAGTAATAGTCAGTGTTGGAGAGACTGTGGAAAGGCTGGCACACTACACACTATTGGGAGAGCTGAAAATTGGAACAAAATTCTGGAAAGTAATTTGAAATTATCTCCCAAAGTGACTAAAATATGCACAGATCTGACTCAATGATCCCAATACTGACCAAATATTCCAAGAAGGCAAAAAAAAGCTTAAATACTGTAAAATATTTATAACTACACTCTTTATGAAAGCAAAGAACTGGAAATGAAGCAGATAACCAGCAGATTTTTTTTTTCATAAACCAGGAAATGGACAAATTGTGATATATAATTTTAGTGAAATAGTGAAATTTTGCTGTTTTTTTTAAGATACGGTGAATATGGAGATGTAGACAAACTGATAACTAAGTATGCGAATAGAACAAAGAAAAACAATGTGCATGATAACTATTACAATTATATAATTTTAATGGCCATGCTTACCCCAAAAGAAGAGATAAGAAAATATACTTCTAACTCTTCTTTACAGATCTGGGGACTGAGTAAGGAATATTGCATATATTGTCATCCTGAGCTGATATGATGGTTAGAGTTTTACTGAAATGTATTTTTAATCTTTTATTCTTTGCAGCAGAGTGGGTATTTTATCCAGTGAATAAACATTTATAAAGAGCCTACTATGTAGCAGTCACTGTGATAAATACTGGGAATCCAAAGAAAGCTAAAAGACAATTCTTGACCTAACTATCTAATGGGGAAGACAATATGGAAACAAGTGTGTATAGACAAGCTATATACAGGATAACTTAGAGATAATCAGTAAAGGAAAGGTATGAATTATGACAAAAACTGAAAAGACTGTAGTACATGTAGTACATTCCCTCCAACATTTGTTATTATTTTTTCCTGTCATCTTAGGCAATCTGAGAGGTGTGTAGTAGTATCTCAGAGTTGTCTTTTCTCTGCCCAATAGTGACTTAAAGCATTTTTTTTTTCCAAATGACTAGAAATGGTTTTATTTTCTTCATCTGAAAATTGTTTGTTCATATCTTTTGATCATTTATCAGTTAGAGAATAACTTGTATTCTTACATGTAATTCTTTATATATTTTAGAAATGAATCCTTGGATGTAAAAAAATGTTTCCCAATTTATTGCTTCTCTTCTAATCTTGTCTGCATTGGTTTTGTTTGTACAAAAACTTTTTTTAACTTAGTATAAATCAAAATTATCCATTTTGTATTCCATAATGTGCTCTAGTTCTTCTTTGGCCACAAATCCCTTCCTTCTCCACAGATCTGAGAGGTAGACTATCCTTTGTTCTTCTAATTTGATAGCACTAATTCTTAAGCAAAGTTTGTTCTTACCTCCAGCCTAAATATTTTCTCTGTAACATCTATCACTATTTCAGGTGCTACCTCCTAGAATCAAGCAGAAAAAAATCTAATGTATAGGCAGGTGGTACAGTGGAGCACCAGACTAGGAATCAGAGAGACTCATATTCAAATATAGCCTCATTTGGTGTGTGATCTTCAGCAAGCCACTTAACCTCTGTTTGCCTTAGTTTATTTATCTAAAAAATGAAGGCAGTAATAGTATCTGTCTCCCAGAGTTGTTATGGAGATCAAATGAGATTATAATTGTAAAATGCTTAGTACAGTGCCTGGCACATAGTGTTATAGAAATGTTGGGTATTATTATTGTCATTATTAGTCCCTCTTCCACATCACAGCCCTTCAAATACCTGAAAACTAACTCTTCTCTTCTCCAAGCTAAACAGTGCTTTCCATTTATCATCATATATTTATATTCAGTCATTTCAGTCATATCTGACCTTTTGTGACCCTATTTTGGGTTTTCTTGGCAAAGATATAGGAGTGATTTTCCATTTCCTTCTCTGGTTCATTCTATAAATAAGGAAAATGAGGCAAAGAGGAAGCAGAGACTTGTCCAGGATCACACAGCTAGTAAGTATCTAAAGTCAAATTTGAACTCAGAAAGAAGAATTTTCCTGGTTCTGGGCCCATTGCTATCTATTACACGACCAAACTGTCACCCATCTTCATATACATAAGTTCTAAAGCTTTTTACCATCTTGGTTAACTCTCCTCTATTTCTCCAGATTACCAACCCTTCCTAAAATGTATTACCCATAAAGCAACACAATATCCCAGATGCAGGATAAAGACTGGACTACAGTAAATATCTGGCATTAACCTGTTAGCTTAATATAAAATGATGGTGCCTTTTAGAGCTTTTTTTTAAAATTATTTTTCTTCCCTCTTTCATATATCTGAACAGAACAGAGACAAACGCCTACATCCCAGGGGAGTCTGGAAGCTTAATTACTATCTGTTCAATGCTCGGAGGTCCTTGACAAGAGAGCACAAAGCAGCCCTGTGATGCATCTGGCCCTGTTCCTCCCAGCAGCTCTTCTACAAGATGGAGAAACACTCCAAGCCCTGGGATCTGAGCAATCTCTTCAGAAGGCAAGAGAGCAATGGAGAAAAGGGAGAAGAAAAATTAGATAAAAGAGTGAAGTAGGTAAATCAAGTATTTATCATCCTCCTTCCTTTCTTGGATTCATGGATTCAGTTAAGACCCTATCATGTATCAAATACTTTATTAGATACTAAAGACACAGATGATAAAGATCAAAGAGTATCTGCCCCCCCCCCAAGAGAATACTTATACAACAATTAAATTAAATACAAAATACATGCCAAGTAATTCCTGAGTGGGAAGCTCACTAGCAACTAAGGGAAATCAAGGATTTTGTGCCCAAAAGCAGGATAGAGCTGATTCTTGAAGGCATCTAGAGATAATAAGAGGAAGGGTTAAAGAGAAAGGATACTCCAGGCATGTAGGATTCCAAAGGCACAGATGAAAATTATCATACACAAGGAAGAGCAAGAAGACCAGTCTGGTTAGAATGTAGAGCGCATGAAGGGGAGTGATGTATATAATAAGCTTGGAACAATAAGTTGAAGCCTTTAAAGAAGGAGCTTTAAATGTCAACAAGAGTTTGGATTTTATCCTATAGGCAATGGGAGGGAGCTATTGTACATTCTTGAGCAGTGGAGTGACATGGTCAGATCAGTGGTTTAAGATTGATGATTTGTCATTCGTACGTAGAGGAAAGACTAAAAACGTCAAGTAAGAAGGCTAATTAGGAAGTTTGAGCTAGGGTTGAGCTTGAATGAATAGAGAGAAGGGAATATAAAAAAGAGAAATTGTGGAGATAGGACTAAGCCATTGATCTGATGATTGTTGTTTAATTGTTTCAGTCATGTCCAGCTCTTCATGACTTCATTTGGGGCTTTCTTGGCAAAGATACCAGAGATGCTTGCCATTTCCTTTGACAGATAAGGAACTGAAGAAAACAGTGGAGTGACTTGCCCAGCATCACATAACTAGCAAGTATCCAAAGTCAGGTTTGAATTCAGGTCTTCCTGATCCTAATCCCTGGATGATCAACTTTCTGCAATTCATAGAACCTCAAAGTCTGGAAAAATTTCAACATCCATGTTGTCCAGCACATTCCTGACCCAACCTCAACAACTGGCTGTTCATCTTCCACTGAAGGACTCTAGGAAAGTGGAACTCACTACCTCACAAGACAGTCCGTATGTGTTGTCTATACCACCAGATGGCACTGGAGGAAGTTTTTTTTTTCCAAGAGAGTCCAAATCTACCTCTACAAGTCATCGGGGACTATCTATCTAATCAAAGTTTCTCCTTACATAGAGAAATCTCAAAGCCCTTTGTGGGCATTGTGATTGGGCAAAAAGAAGCAAGGACTGGAGATTAGATTCCCGAGTTTGTATCCTGCCTCTGAGCTGTGTGAAATGGGGCCAGGCCCATGACTCCATGGGATTCACTTTTCTTTTTAATCAAATGAATGGGTCAGAAGAGATGGACCTTCAGGTCTCTGATAGCTCTGGAGTTCTGTGGCTCTCTAAGAATGACCACAGCTATCTCACAGTGTTGGGTTGAAGATTAGATGAGGAAATTTTGAAACATTAAGATGGATATTTACAAGTTAAAATACATCCTAAGGGAAGCATAACCAGGAGGGAACTAGGATAGAAGCTCAGTTGTATGAGAGTATAGAAGCAATGTTCAAAATCCTGGTTCAAATCCTGGTTCTCTCAACTAATACCTGTCCATTTGTCTTTGAACAGATTACTTGACCTCTATAAGGTATCAGTGTTTTCAGCTGGATAATGAAGACTTGAACTAAATTGCCACTAAATCATCCTATAAACTGGAAATGGAATTTCAGGGAAGAAGACCTATTTTAACACATTTTCTTGACATATCTTTTCATTCTCAAAAAATTATTCAGCCAATGAGTGACAGAGCTTGAGTTCAGGCCCATCAGTACTTATAACATCATTAGGTGGCTAGGTGATGATGCAGCACATAGAATTCTGGGCTTAGAGTCCAAAGACTCATCTTCCTGGGTTCAAATCTGGCCTCAGACACTAACTTAACTGTGTGACCCTGGGCAAGTCACTTAAAATATAAAATGAGGTGAAGAAGGAATTGACAAGCCATTCCAGTATCTTTACCAAGAGAACCCCAAATGGGGTCACAAATAGTCAGACACGACAGACAATGGAAGCACAATAAACATTTTAACTTCAAACTCATTTTTTTCTACTATATCACACTACATCACTTCATGTGTCTTTCTTAATATTTTAATTTTTTTCAATTGGTAAACATTTTTCTCCCTTCTACTGCCCCTCCCACCTCTACATTGAGAAAAAAAAAAGAAAAACAAAATCCATATGTGTGTGTGGGGGGGGTGTATAAATTGCAAGCAAAATAAGTCCCCATATTCAACATGTCTACAGCTGCAAGTCTTATTCCATATTCTAAGTCCATCACCTCTCTGGTAGGAGATAGGTAGCAATGCTTCATGACTGGATCTCTAGAATTATGGTTGGATATCCCATTGATCAGAGTACTTAGACTTTCAAAGTTGGTTTTGGAGAGGTTGGTTATTTTTTCAATGTTGTAATTATATAAATTGCTCTACTGGCTCTGCTCCTTTCACTGGGAGTTAATACAAATCTTGCCAAATTTATTTATAACTATCCCTTTTACCTTTTCCTGTGACACAGTGGTATTCCATTACATGCATATCTTACAAGTGTGTTATTATTTCTCTCCATTACAAGTTCCACGAGGCCAGAGTCCATGACACTTAACTAAACTTTGCAAGTCCTGAGCTGAAGATAAAGTTAACACCCCATTCTAGTCCTCATGGAGGATCTTGCAAAGCCCAGCTTCTTAAACTGTGCTTTACAACCTTATATGGGGTCTCATAACTGAATGTGCAAGTCACAAAATTATAATTTATAATCAGTAAATGTTTGACTTGTATACCTATTTTATATATCTATTTACCTGGGGTCATGTAAACATTTCTTAGGTGAAAAGGAGACATGGGTGGAAAAAATTTAAGAAGCCCTGCAATAGAAGATAGACAATCTAAAAAGCATTTATTAAGAATAAAATGTGATAGACAGCTAGATAGTGCAATGGAATCAGGAGGATCTGAGTTCAAATCCAGCCTCAGACCCTTAACATTTCTAGCTTTGAATCCCTTAATCCCAAATGCCTCAAAAAAAAATCCTATCTATTCAAAGCTCTGTGCTAGGCACTGGGGCAAACAAAATGCTTAACTGGAGCTTCCAGATTTACCCAGTATATGATGTACACACAGCTACAAAAATACAAAATAATACATGTAAGTCTCTCTTCCACTTTCATTTTTCTCCTCTGCTGCAAAGTGCGCTTGAAAAACCAGAATAGATAATTTGAGAGTGTTTGTTAATCCGGGTCCAACTGTGCTTCTGGATACTTGTAATATTGCCGGAATGCGTCAGTCCCAACAATAGATTATTATTAGGAATGTAGCCATACTATAATAATGAGCTTAAGGTTGATTCGTGGGAATTATCAAAATAAAACCTTGGAAACAGTAATACAAAAATACCCACTGGCTTCCTCACCAGGCCAGCATAGGGATTAAAAGACAATGCTTGTAAATCACTTAGGGTTGTTTTCAGAAAGAAAAATATGTGAAAAAGAAATGACTTTTTCCCCTCTGCTATTTCAACTCACGTAGAAAATCCTCAAGGTTATCATGCATGCAATTAACCCCAATGTGAGAGGGACCTTAGTGGACTAGGAAGAGGTTTTGATTCAGAATCAAAAGACCCGAGTTGCAATCTCAGTTTTGCTTTTTATCACCTATGTGATGGGTTAAGTCATTTCCCCTAATAAAGACCTTAATGTTGTCAGCTATAAAATAAGAGAAGAAGGGAGAGGAGAAGCATTAGGATCCCTCTGAGAAAAAAGAGCAGAATGAGTATGAATAGTGTCCTTACGGTCTCTTCTCACCTTTGATCATATGAACTTTCTTAGTGAATTCAACTTGGAGTTATGAGACTCCTTTAAAGATTCAATATGGCAGCAGCTAAATAGTACCATAGTTCAAATTTGGACTCAGACACTAACTAGCTGTGTGACCTTAGTTAAGTCTTATAACCTCCAAAAAACAAATAAGATCAAATATGACTACTTATCAACTGTGGCATCCATGCAAGTGACCACGCCCATCAAGAGACACTAGACTTAAGATTCAAGGGGCCTGTTATTATTTGAGGCACATCATTTCTGGACTAGATGACCTGAGCCAGTTCTCAATCTATAATTCTTTGATCTCTAGAACTTCTAACCTTACAGCCTTATGGGGAAGACAAAGACAAGACACAGAAAAGAATCACCACCTTGAATATGGACTTCTTGAATATTTTCTGGGTACCAGCTGGATTTTTCTGGGAGATCCAAAATTTAGATAAGGCATTCAGCCCTTAGTCTAGTAGAACCCATATGTGCCAGATAATATGTAGTTAATGGTGAAAATATAAGATACTAAAAACATGCTGGAGGGATCACAGGATTTAAAATGGGCCTTCTACCTAAGAGACCGAGGAAGTCATTGTAGGACAATGGAAACCATGCTGGACTTGGGATTAGGGAAGACCTGGATTCAAATCTCATCTCTGACACTGGCTAAGAGTGGGATCATGGATAAGTTATTTAAATTTCTTTGAGCCTCAATTTCCCCATTTGTAAAATGGGAAAATAATGATTATAAGACATATCATATAGGATTATTATAAAGATCATGCAAAAATGTTGTTTTTCAGTCATGTCCTATTCTTCATGACCCCATTTTGAGTTTTCTTGGCAAAGATACTTCTCCAGCTGATTTTACAGATGAGGATACTGAGACAAACAAGGTCACATAGTTAGTAAGTGTCTGAGGCAAGATTTGAACCCAGGAAGATGAGTTTTGTTCACTCTAGACCTAGAGCTGCACAAGAAAAATCAGATTACAAAGGAAAAAAATATGAGAAAGAAAACAAAATGCAAGCAAACAACATCAAAAAGAGTAAAATGCTATGCTGCATCAGCTTAATCTTAAATAAGTCATATCCCCTTTCTCTGGGCCTCAGTTTCCCCAACTATAAAGTGAGATCAATATAAAAATTCTGAACTTGATATCACAGAACCAAAATTCTAATCGCAGATTGGGCACTTACTAATTGAGAGAACATAGAAAGGTCACTCCCTAATTCACTCAAACAAACATTTTCAAGCAAATATATTTGGGCATAGGCCATATATTAGGACCTATGTTAAGTGCTGGGAATAAAATGTCAAAAATGAAACACTCCAGCCTTCCAGGAATTTACATTTTTTTTTTTTTTTTTTTTTTTTGCTGAGGCAGTTGGGGTTAAGTGATTCACCCCAGGATCACACAGCTAAGAAGTGTTAAGTGTCCAAGGTCAAATTCGAACCCAGGTCCTCCTTACTTCAAGGTTGGTACTCTATCCACTGCACCACCTAGCTGCCCCAGAATTTACATTCTAATGGCTGATACAAGATGTATAAAGCTGTAGGCACACTCCTTGAAGAAGAAGCTGGAAGACCACCCAATCTATAGCTAGAAGCAAAGTAGATATAAGATGATTTGGGGAAGGGGTTTAGAAATTGCATAGACTAGGAAAGCTTTTAAAAACAAGCTAAAGCTGAGGAATTCTAAGAAACAGCAGCAACATTTCAGAACTTTTTTTCTTCACCCATAAAATGAGGGAATTAGACTTAAACTAGTCTAGTTTAAAAACAGACTATGTTCCTGTGACTACATGACCTCAGAGGTACCTCCCACCCCTAGAGCTCTGGAAGTCTATAAAAGTCACCTCAGACAACTCAGAAGATACTGTGCAAGAGGTGAGCATCATTTCTAATCCTATCTCTCTTTGAGTCTAGGTTAATGACCCCTGGCAGCTGTATGAGGGCTGGAGACTCCCATTTGCAAGGCTATTATGACATTCAAAAGGCAGATGTCATGCAGTTCAGTCAGCAAAGAAAGGTGGATCACAGGAGCCAGCTCCACTCAGAGTTGCAAGGAATCCATTCCCAAGCCTCTGGATATAGGTGTAAACAAGTCCAACACACACCCTATAAACATCAGTTAGAGAACAGATTTCAGACCTGCAAATGAGCTCTTTGGGGGGGAAGTCTTTGAAGACAACAGAATTAGGTTAACCCCAAATGGATGTTCATAAATATTTAGAATGCAATGATATAAACTTTGAAAGAGAGAAAAAGGCACACACTCACTTAAAAAAATAATTAGAATAAGGGCAAGGTGTAATTTAGGAAATAAAACTGGGTAGAACATCTGTCTTTATAAAAATAAAAAATAATACTTTCTCAAGAGTATTTCTCCAACTCTACTATTGGCAGTCTCCATTTCTTCACTCTTAAAATAGGAATACTCATACTTATAATGAATTCCCAATGTGTTGTTGTGGGGGAAGTGTTTATGAACCTGAGAGTACTACATAAATGTGAGTCATTAGGTATCGTTAATGTTATTCATTGGACACATCCACCCATGACCTCTTTCTCACTTTCCTCATCCAGAAGAGAGGTTGGGCAAGATGTTCTCTAGGGTTCTGTTCAGTTGTAACAGTCTCTCTTCTTTGTACTTCCTCTCCAACAATTCTAAGATCTCTCCTTGTTCTGACATTCTATGTTCTAAAGAATCTCTCAGCTCTTACATTCTATGTCCAAAGTCCCTTCTTACTTGACAATTCTGTTTCAAAAATCTACTCTAGCTTGATATTCTCTGTTCCAAACTCGCTTCTAGCTTTGAGATTCTGTGTTCTAAGACCTCTCCTAGAATATTTTATAGTTCTAAAGTGCCTCCCAGCTCTGACAGCCTAGGTTTTGAGGGAGACCTCATCCATCTATAATGCAAGATTGGGATTGCAGAAACACAGAAGTAAAAGACAATCGAGAAGAAGAGAAGCAAAAAATAAGAACTGAAAAATCTACATGAGAAAGGGGTACTTGGAATTCCTGGGGGCAACTTGTATTTACCCAGGAGGAAATTTCTAAACAAATCTGGGCAGGGAGGGTTACAGATGAGTGTGGGGTGGGGAATTTTATCATGGGGCAGTGTTCTTTATGTGATCTACAGTAATTGACACAGAGTAGAAAAAGGGAATTAATGGGCTAAAATCTAAAAGATGGTAACAGAAAACACTTAAATGGATACCTTGGATTTGGTTATAAGAAAAATATATAGAAAAGAAAGAGCAGATAATTAAAGGGTAACTAATGAGCTCAAAACTGTTGATGAATTAGCATAATGGCTCCCCAAGCATGTGAATACTTCCCCAGAGCAGATAAGAACAATTTGTTCCAATAGCCATGAAGGCAAGCTGAAAGAGGTGCTGGAGAACATTTGAATTTTGGCCAGATGCCAAGGTCATCCACTGCATCCCAAGCCATCCCCAGTCATCCTGATTTTTGACTTGCCACTGGAATTTTATGATTCTGGAAGAGAGAATGAGGTTGACCATTTTGCCCAATTCTGCCTCAATAGAATCCCATTCACAAACTAAACATCATCCATCATGTCAATGGTCCTCTTCAAAAAATGAAGGATCAACAATAATTAGAATTGGAATCCATGGAACAGAGCATGAGCCCTTCTCTGCTACATCGTTGTCTATATGATCATGAGCAAATCTTTTCATCTGTTTGTATTTGTCTTTTTTTCCCTCTGTAAAATGAGGGGGCTGGGCTCCTTGAGTTCTAAGATCTCTTCCAGCTTCAATTCCTAATAATCTTAGAGTAGGTAATATATGTACAGCAGGTAAAACTATCCTCCCAAATGCTGACTCAGCTCATCCACCATAAAACACTAAGAAAAAAAATTGTTCAGCCAAGCAGATACCACATAAATAGTAGAAATACTCATTAGTCATGGACAAATTAGTTTGGTGGAGGGGGGGGGTTGTCTTTTAGCCTGGGAGGAAGTGAGAAATATATGTTTCTATCTATAAAAGAAATAAGATGTTACTTACTATTGCTCAGGGTGATAATAATAATGGCTCTCATTTATCTATTTCATTAATTCTATGACTGTGTGTTTTTTAAATTCTGGAACCACTCACATCTATACAACAGTTTAAAGGCTAAGTGCTTTCTTCTCAACAAACCTGTGAAGAAAATAGAGCAGGTAATATTATTCCCATTTTACAGATAAGAAAACTAAGGTTTAAAAAAATGAAATAGTCACACAGCTAATAAAGGTCAGAAATAGGATTTTAATCAAAGACCTCTTGACTGCAGGTCCAGCAAATTTTTTTCTTCTAGTTTATATTGAAATTATAGAAATTATAGTTACATAGAAATTATATCTAAAATATATATGGATATGCATATGCATATTATATATCATTTGTAAACATATATTTATAAATGATACATTTAATAGCTATAATTTATAATATATTCAATGCATATATAAGTATATCATATTTATAAATATAATATATATTATATATGTATAAAATATCAACTAGAAGCATACATGAAACCAGTTCTGAGTAAGTGAATGGCAGAGCTTAATACAGTAGAAAGAGCTCCGGTTTTGGAATGGGAAAATCTGGGTTTCAAATCTCAGCTCTTTTGCTGTCTACGTGAACTCAAGCAACTCATCTTGGAATTCAGTTTCCCCATCTGTAAAACAAGAAGTTGGACTAACATAGCCTCTGTGGCGATCTTCTAGTCACTATCTTAGACATGAAAAGCTCTAAGAGGTGAACAGTTTAGCCAAAGTCATACAAACATTAAAAACCAGGGACTGAATCCAGATTTTCTGATTCTCAATCCAATACCATTTCTACTACACTATATTGTCTCTCTCAGAAATATTCAGCAGTATGAATGAATTCTTTCTTAAGGTTCTCAATACTTTGAAGAGGAGGAAAACATGTTTCTATATTTGCAATTGAATATTATACCATGTTCTCCCCTACAAAATGTAAGGTCCTTGAAGGGAGGCAATATTTTGTTATTGTCTTTGTATGATTAGTGCCTAGCTTAGCACCTACCATGGGGAAGATCAATAACTATGGAACTGAATTGAATAGAATTGAAAAATCCAAAGGATAGCTAGGTGATTCAGTGGATAAAGCACTAAGCCTAGAGTTAGGAAGGTCTGAGTTCAAAACCAGCCTCAGATACTAGCTATGTGACCATGGGCAAGTCACTTATCCCTATTTAGCCTATTTCCTCATCTATAAAGCTAACTGGAGAAAGAATGATAAGTCATTCCAGTATCTTTGCCAAGAAAACCCCAAATAAAGTCACAGAGTCAGACATAACTGAATTGACTAAACAAGAAAGGAGATTCATGATTCTTACCAATGGAAATGAAAGATGGAACCTTGAAGCCATCTAAAAAGGTCAGATGAGATAATATTTGTAAAAAGTTCTTAGGGAGAGTGTGGCTATTATAGTGTTATATTAATGCTTTTCTCCATAAAATCATAGCTTTTTGAGCTAGAAGAAAGCTCAGAATTTATCTAGTCTTTTCACTGTAGAAGAAAAGTGATTTTTACAAATCCAGGCACTTAATGTGGCATGGAAAGATCAATAGATTAAGAATCATTAGACTTGTATTCTAGTGCCAGCACTGCCACCTAAAATCACAAGGTCATCTAGCCTACCTCATGTTACTAATGAGGAAACTGAGGTCTACAGAAAATACTAAGTATGACTCAGAGCAAGTCACCTCTCTTTGAAATTCAGTATTCCTGCCTACAAAATCAGCCAATTGGGCCACAAGAACTATCATTTCAGAACTTGACAAGACCTCATATATCACTTAAATGATATTCAAGCTGCTTTCCAGCCTTAACATTCTGTCTTCAGAAATCCCTCCAAGCTCTGAAATTCTCTGTTCTGGGTTCTGAGTTCATCCCCAGCTCTAATATTCTGTGTTCTATATTCTCAGTTATAACATTATATAAAGTGTTAATTTAAATGTTTCTATTAGTTCTTACAGTGGCCTGCAGTGACCTAACCCTGGAAGGGGATCTTAATAAGGTCCAAGAGACAGGTGCTAAAGATGAGAAAAAAAAAACAGATGTATTAGAAGAGGAGGGAAAAGAGAAAGAAGAAAGTCTAAGGAGAGAAGAGAGAACCACTGTGGGGAAAGGAGGGGCAGCAAAATGAGAAAAGAAAAATACAAAGCAAGTATTTCATAAATTATACTCCTGCCTAATGCAGATTTGAAATGAAACCAAAGCCCTGAAGCACAAATCTCAGCAGTATTTTCCAGGGTCCCCATATGTATCAATGAGTATCCAGATAGGAACAAGATTTTTACTCTTCAAGGTTCCCCCCAACAGACTAGGCACTTCAACCATTACAGCCAACACTCTCCAGTGGTCCCTGGTTCCTGAATATTTTTAGAGTGAAGTCATTACTATCATTTATTTTTAAAATACTAGAAACAGTCCAATGGAAAAAAGCCCTCCAGCTGCTTTCTGGGGACCCATATGATTATCTCTGTTTCCCATATGGAGAAGCTGAAATTCAGAGATATTAAGTGGCTTGCCCCGGGTCACACACAAAGTCAGTGCAGAAGTTTGGAATAGAAACCTCCTGACTTCCATGCCTCCTACCAAATCAACTCTTTATCACGGAGCTTTATCAAACTTTATCTGACAATTTTCCCAAGTAAGACCCCTGCACTCACACCCCTCCCTTCCTCTCCTGGCAGATCTACAGCAGAATCTGGGTCTCAATTAAGAAAAAAATTGAGAACAGACAGAAGATTGGGACTGTGGAGAGACTTGTGGTGGGAGTTTAGGGGGGAGCAAGAAACTTTTGTAATAATTAGCACTTAAATGCCACAGGCTTTTCATTAAACCGAGGTGGGTTGATATTATCCTTCTCATTTTATGAGCCAGATTGAGACAGTCCCCTCCCTGAAGCCCTCCCAATAATAGGAGTAAGAGAGGAGGTCCCTCCACTCGGGAAGAGGTTGAGGTAGGATGGGGTGAAGGGGAAGGAGGGGATCTGGAAACCGATCGGTATTCCAGGGGATCTCAGTTTGCCTCTCAGTACTTAGATCTGGGATAAATCACCGAACATTTTTGAATTGGACTAGAATGGGAAGGCATCTTCCAGCTATAAATCCTATAGGATTTTTATAAGGACCCTTGAACTTTAAGATTCTCCTGAGATCACAGATCACACTATAACTCCTTGGCAATTATTTATTCAATTTGTACTCCAACAATTAGTACTTCATGATAAGCTTCTCTGTAGGTTAATTAATATCCTCATATATCTGTACATGTTTTGACACAGACAAAGACCTAGAGCAGGGGCTCTTTCAGGACCTAGAATTGGAGTTCTGAATTAGGACTACATCTTTGTTTCAAAGTGTTGAGAAAGAATCCTTAAGTTTCCCCAAACTACCCAAGGGAGTCATGGCACAAAAAAAATACATTTAAGATCTATATAGTTCAATGTATTAAAATTGGGGAAAGTGAGTTCAAAAACGGGGTACAGTTTGCCCAAGAATACATAATTAATCAAGAACAGAGTGCTAAACAACATCCTCAACAAGTGAATCTTCACCTTGAAAACTGATCTTGACTTCCCTATAATTTCAATTTACTGACCCTACTTCTGCCCTCTGCAGCCCCAAAAGAGAAAGTGATCTTATGTAACATTTTAGCACCTGCTCTGTGAAATCCCTGTATTGGAGACTGGAAGTACAAAGAGGAAAAGCTGAATGATCTCTGTCGTCAAAGAACATAGAGTCGCCTTTGTAGAGGAAATGTGACATCGAGGGAAATAAATATAACACAAAGTAGAGTTTGATTGGAACAGAAAAAAAGAGCGATAAAGTGCTCTAGGAAAATTTGAAGAGGGAGGGAGCACTTTCAGTTCAATTCATCAAACATTTATGAAGCACCTATATGTGTCAGGAGAGAGGCAACGTGGCTTATGGAAAATAGGGGTTCTCAATCTTTTTTTCATTACAGATCCTTTTGGCCATCTGGTGAAGTCTATTAACTCATTTTCAGGATAATGTTTTTAAATGTATAAAATAAATTACATAGTCTTACAAAGGAAATCAATTATATTAAAATACAGTTATGATTTTTTTAATAACCAGTTCATGGACTCCAGGTTAACAATCCCTGCCTGGCTTAAAGGATAAAAACCCAAAATGGATGTCAAGAATACTGGGTTTTCAGGTCCTGCTTCTGGAATATTCTAGTAAGTAACTTAATCTTATTGCCTCAAACAACTCTCTAAAACACATCTGCATTGGCAAAGGGAGTCACCTCCCTAAAAACAAATTCCTTAGGCTGATGAAATCACAGGTCTAGTGTGTATATTAGTGTATATTTTGTCTATATCTATGTATATTGTTTATATATAATTATCTATATGTAATTGCACATATAATTATATATAATTGTATATATTTATGCATATATGGATAATTTTTAAATTGTACTAGGTGTTGTGCTTATACAAACACAAAAATAAATCAGCCCCTGGGTTTAAAGAGATAAAATTCTCTGAGGATAAAAAAAATACAAATATGTAAGGTAAAAAGTGAGAGGATGCTAATAATTAGAGGACTACTCCAGTGGAAGATAAAATTTGAGTTGTACATTGACAATACATTGGTATTAGAGTAGGCACATCCTTCTTGTCAGGGATAGCCAGATATCTGAAGACAACATGACACATTCTCTTTCCTAAGCAAAGTATCCCAAGCTCCTTCCATCAGTCATCCCATAAAATAATTTCTAGATTTCTCTTCATTCTCTTCTAGTTGATATTCATCTCGACAACATCCTGCCTAAAATGGAACACCATAAAATATATTCCGCTACTCTATCACTGCTGCAGCCTTGTATTTGATTAGCTTAAGAAAATTTTCCCAATAGCTGTGAATGTAGTTGCCATTTTATGCTTAAATTAATGTTACATTAAACACATCATGGCAGCAGTACCAAAAAGCTTCATTTTAAAAAATCAAGATTTTTGAGAAAATGTTGGAACTATACAAAAGCTTTTTGAAAGACATAGTAAAAGCAGAGAGCATAATCAGAATCATTTCTTTTTTAATGATATTTGTATGTAAGTCATTTGTTGAAGATGAAAATAGAAGTCATGCTAGGAATTTCCAACGAATGCTGCAAGACCTAGATGCCATGGAAAAGTGAAATGTGCATTGTGAAACAGCTTTGGCAGTTTAGTAACTTGAAAGAAATGGTAGTACGATATGTTTTTGTTAAAGATTGTTAAAGACTGAACATAACACTACAGATATGACCCTACCTCAGCAAAGAAGGGATTCCCACAACCTAAACAGCAAAGATGCTCCAGGTGAAACCATAGTCAATGGCCAAGCTACAGCCTTAAATGGCAAAGCCAGTTTAAAGAGTGACTGCTCCTGAATGATGGGGAAGCAAAAAGTTTTCTTCTTCATAATTCAAATTATTATATTATCAAATAAACTATTATATTATCAAATCAAATAAATCAACTTATTATAATATCAAATTCATAATTCAAAAGTTCATAATTTCAGTATTGCTATTGGAATATCAGAATGCCTCCTCTTCAGATCCCATTTTCTATTCTGATCTTCTAATTCCTTCTGTAGAGCAAGACTATTTGATAATGAGAAAAATACCACCCAAAATAAGACAGACAATAATTAGACTTTACTCTTATCAGAAGCTCTGCAGGTCCCTTTAGAGAGAACTGTCATCATTTAGGGTAAGGGACAAAGTTCTAGTCACTCAACATCCAATTTTCACACCTGAGCTAGAGAACAGGAATTATGCTATTATAAAGCACATTTCAGAAGTGTGTTTATTTGATAATCAACTGTGAAAGACTTGGCTACTCTAATTGAGACAATGATCCAAGACAATTCCAGAGGATGAAAAATGCTACCCACTTCAGAGAGGGAACTGATAAATTCATGTAATCCTTAAAACAGAGTCTCCTAAGCCCGTTCTTGGAATGTTCTCCATCCTAGGTTCTCTCGCTTTTTCTTTCTGATCTTCAGTTTCTTCATCTGTAAAATGGGGGAGGCGTGATTATATATCTCCTAATGCCCTTCCCAATTCTGAACCTATAATCTTTTTTAAAGTAGAAAGAGGTATATTAAATGTTACAACCCAACATCTGCATGAGCAGTTGTTAGTGTTATTATACAGGCTCTTAGCATTCAAGGTTCAGCTCAAGTACCTTCCTCATCATGTCTTTTCTTATACAGCAGTTAGGGCTGTCTCGATGCTAGAATCATGTTTGTTCATCTGTGTCCAGATGTTTTACATCCAGTTAAATGTAAGTTCCATGAAGGGAAGGCCTAGTTGGTTGGTTGCTACCCTTATGTCCCCATTGACATAAGAGTCTCCAATAGAGCAGACATTTTTAAGAAATGTATCAAAGGCTGAGTAGTAGGTTGAAAAAGGGTGACCTACAACATCCCTTTCAGCTCTGGGATCCCATAATGCTTAGTTTGAACTTTATTATGTAAGCAATAAGGCTTTTTGAGCAGGGAAATGATGTAATGTCTACATTTAATTTATGGAATGAATAAGTTCATGACTTATAAAGGCTCATTGCTTTCTTATTACTAATTCCAAGGAATTTTCTTTCATCATCAGAATTCAACTTAACATATATGACTCACTTAACAACAAGAATAAATTTCTAAAGATTTTGCAAATTAAGGTTTTTTTTTCTTCACTACAGTCATCTTAGGCATATGAGATATACCCATTTTATAGATAAGGAAAGTGAGGTTAAGTTGAGTGGCTGTCAAGAATTGCATAATTAGTATCAGAAGGAGACAACACCAGGTCTTCTAATGCCAGTTCTATTGCTTTTACTACCTTTTCCATCCTACCAATGAATAAAGTCTTAAGATAGGTCAGTTGAATAAAATTCAGTTCAATTCAAACATATATTAAGTGCCAATTATGTGCAGAATACTGTGTTATATCATGAGGAAAAGACTAATTTTTTTAAAAGGAGTTTAAAGTCTAGTGAATGTAGTAACTGAAAATAAATAGGGTAAATGACATGGGACCCAAACTGAGAACCATTTCCCTAAAGTCACCTTGGAGAATGGAACACAAAAGGCTATTGCTGAAAAGAATCAAAAAACTTAGAAAATGGAAACTACTCTGCTCCATTTAAGATGGAACATTAAAATTAAATGAATACTAGATCAAATGAAGACATTTTCATATGGTCTTAATTACAAGATTCTAAAATACTTTAATAAATGCAAACTGTCCTCAAATGCTGATCTTCAACTCCCAAATGCAAACCTAACCTCTTCCAAGACTCCCTTGATCTTTGTTTTTGGGACTATTCCTCCCACTCCATTCACTTGACATAAGTTTCTTCTGCCCCTCAAATCACTTCCTAAGTAATATTGTGCATAGCCAATGAGCCCCTGGAGAGAACTGAGATTAATATGATATTGCACTCATCATTAATTTTAGGCTTTAGGGCATTGGCTAATCACTTGAGCTAAATAAGAACTCATTCCCATTTCTTATGTAAAGATAGTTGTTGAATATTTTCTTTATCTTATTCAAGAACTTAGCCACTTTATTATCAACCCTGAAAATTTGAACACTCAAAGTGAATGACAGAATTCTAGAGCCAAAAAGGACTTTAGAACATTAGAACCAGAATGAATCTCAGAATATAGGACATTGAATGTCAAAGCTGGAAGGAAACACAAGACATAGATTATGTTTATATTCTAAGGGAGCACAGTATTTCTCAAGTTCTACTACGCTGCTCATTTGACAGTACAAAAGGCAACATGCCAAACTAGAGAAATTATATTTTCGTGGAAATTATTGATCTCTTCATTCATCTTATAAATCATATTAATCAGTATGAAAAAACTTTGGAGACCATGGGCAGAAAACTCAAACTGAAGAAAATGTGGCAACTGTGACAGCCAGAGTATTTTTGTCTATTCCCCTTTGCCCAGAGTAAATAATATTCGGGCTTCTTTTTGAACAAATCAGCCAAGATGGTCTGAATTTTGGAGAAGTTAAAAAACAGAGACATCTTTCCAAAGGGCTGCTAGAAATAGAAATCAACTTGAGGCTCAAAGCAAATAGGAACTTAGCATGATAGAAAGAAAAGTGATCTCAAAAGGCTTGATTCTACTTTCATACTTCTTCATCGAGTCTCCCTCCTTATGGCCTCTTCCCACTCAGATGACTCTCAAAAGTCATAGGATTTTATTAATAATAACAATACTTATAACAATAACTAGGATTTCGTAAATCATTTAAAGGTATAATTCAAATATTACCTCATTTGACCCTCACAACAAACCTGAGGAAAAGGTTCTATTATCTCAATTTTACAGATGAGGAAAGTTAAGTGAGGTGCCCATACCCAGCTAGCAAATGTCTCAGTTGGATTTGAATTCAGATCTTCTTGATTCCAAGTCTAGCACTTCATTATCCACTAGGCCTTTGCTTCATAAACTATAGTTCACAACCCATATTCACATAACTAAATGTGGGATCAAGAAATTATTATTTAACATTAATAAATGTTTGGTTTGTATACCTATTTTACCTATGTACACTCAAGGTCACATAAACATTTCTAGGGTAAAACATTTCAAATGCATAAAAGAAATGAAAGCAAGGCAGCCCATCTTTTTACCATTCCATATACAAATAGCCTCAATATATGACTTTCCATTGAGACCTGCAGAATATCAGGGGACAGCAGGAAGATAATTATTCCATGGGATCCATGCACTATACTACATAGCCATCTAGTCCAGTTTCCCCACCCCTTATCTCTAGATGATCCCACAATACTAGAGATTTGTTCAAAATTACATGGATTTCTAATAAAGGAACCTTACTGACAGGGTCCAAACCTTTATATATGTTCTATTTCACTGTGCCCTTTATAAGCAGTTATTTTCTAGTAATACTAGCTTTGCTGGAGGACTGCATACTGCAACTGTAAGTCATTTATAATTATAAACCATTTTACTTTGGATATCCTATTTAGTATTCTTTGAAGTAGGTGAGGTATTACATCTACTTTATAGATAAGTAAACTAAGTCACAAAGACTAGTTCAAGGGCTTTACATCATCCCCTTTTGTTCTTTCAGTGTTCCAGTCAAAACAGATTACTAATTGTTCTCCAAATTCAACATTGCTTTTCTTGCCTCCATCCTAGGAAGCAACAGAGATGTGACTACAAGACACATCCTAAGAAATACCACATAAAGGAAAGAGCACTGGGCGTGGATTCAAATTCTCTCTCTAACACATTCCTTTTATTTCTCTACCTCTCTGACTCTCAGTTCTCCCCATCTGTAAATGAAGATCATAAAACTCATATTATAGATCCCTCAGGAGTGTTATAAAGGAAATATTTTGCATAAGTGGTAGTACAAAGGAAAGCCCACTTTATTTGAAATGAATAGACTTTCCATATACAACATTTGAGGCTGGACCTGTTTCCTCATATGTAAAATGATAGTATTAGACTAGACAGCTTCCGAGGTCCCTAGCAAATCTAAATCAATGATCCCATTTGACAATGAAGACTGAGCCTGACTGTTTTATTAGCATTAGTTATTATTATTATTATTGTTATTACTAGCCTTGGCTCAGGTTCCCTCCAACTCTGAAAGCCAGTGGTTCTGTATTCTCATGCAGCCTCAGAGTTTTCAGAAAAGTCGATGTCTCTCTCTCTAAAATGAAAGATCCAGCCTTGGTTCCCAAGCACTGAGTCCCAACAAGCTCCAAAGTCCTTCCAAAAAGAAATGGAAGCAAACAGAGGCAGAGAAATGTGCGCTGACTTTTAAATATCACCTACCACCAAAGCAGCATCCACAGATGGGTAACAGCTTCCTCTGTTTATAACGGAATACCTCGAGGTCTTTCAAATGCATAAAAGAAATGAAAGCAAGGCAGCCCATCTTTTTACCATTCCATATACAAATAGCCTCAATATATGACTTTCCATTGAGAGACCTGCAGAATATCAGGGGACAGCAGGAAGATAATTATTCCATGGGATCCAAAGATATGTCTCGAGGACATAAATCTAGAGAAATCTCTATGGAAACCTGCCAAAATGCATGTTGTTTTTATTAATCCTCTAGGAGCTATATCTCTGGGATAGGCAGCCCCACTTATACCATGCTAAAGGACAAGCATACTTTCTGTTCAGGAATATTGGGGGAGGGTGTCAGGGGTGGATAAAGAGACAGACAGCAGATAGCTAGGGAATGAAGAGATAGGATGAGGAAGTGAGGGACAGTGGAAAAGAGAAAGAGAGAGAGAGAGAGACAGAGAGAGAGAGAGAGACAGAGAGAGAGAGAGAGAGAGAGAGAGAGAGAGAGAGAGAGAGAGAGAGAGAGAGACAGACAGACAGAGACAGAGACAGAGACAGAGACAGAGACAGAGAGACAGAGACAGAGAGAGAGAGAGAGAAAGAGACAGAGAGAGAGTGAGAGAGAGAGACAGAGAGAGAAAGAGAGAAAGAGAGAGTGAAAGAGAGAGAGAGACAGAGAGAGAGAGAGAGAGAGACAGAGAGAGAGAGAGAGAGAGGAGAGAGAGAGAGAGACAGAGAGACAGAGAGACAGAGAGAGAGAGAGAGAGGAGACAGAGAGAGAGAGAGAGAGAGAGAGAGAGAGAGAGAGAGAGAGAGAGAGACAGCAACAGAGACAGAGATGACAGAGACAGAGACAAGATTGTTTGTGTTAAAGCATGTAAAATGATTTTTAAAGCCAAAGCAGCTCAGACCATAAGATAACAAGGGATAAAAGAAAAAAAAACACTCTATGCCTCATACTAATCTATGAGGAGAAATAAAATATTAGAACCAGACGGCCTCTTCAAATATAGAAGGAACATCAATTCTAGAAGGAAGCTTAGAACTAGAATTAAAGTTAATTGTTCTATCCAGTCTCAATCTGTTATCTCCTAATTTTGTGAATTCATAGAGCCTATTCCCCACCCCACTTCTAGAATGCACTCACTCCTTAACTTCTCCAGTTGCTGAAATCTTCCTCTTCCTTCCGGACTCAGCTCAGGTGCTCACTCCTTAAAAAAACCCTACCAGATTTCCCTAACTGAAAGCAAGCTTCCTTTTTTTAAGCTTTCCTTGAGCACCTTATCTAGACATCCTTTTTACTTTCATCATACACTGAATTCAGACAGTTTGGAAGACTTGTACCAGTTGATGCTTCAGTACCAAATTTCTTTATGTATCTTCCTCCATTGGACTTTAGAGTCCTTGAAGGTAGGACCTGTGTAATTTTTCATTTCTGTACCTCATAGGGGGTGTTTTACAAGAATAAGAATTTAATAACTATCTGTACAATTAAATTTGTATTTTTAAATCATAAAGCATTTGTAAGTATGAGTATTATTGGTATGTTTCCTTCTTCCTTAAATTTCCTCTTTAAAAACTTTCTTTTTCTTTCCATTTTCCCTCTTTGCCCTCTTTCTTTCTGTCCAACATGTCAGAAAACAGGATTTAAATTCTCCACTCCCCTTTAACCTGCCCCATAATTAGTACCAATATATTAATAGTGTTGTTGTTCAATTGTTTTTTGGCCATTTTTAACTTTTTATGACCCTCTTTGGGATTTTCTTGGCAAGGATACTGCAATGGTTTGCCACTACCTTCTTCAACTAATTTTAAGATAAGTAAAGTGAGGTAAACAGGGTTAAGTAATTCTTATTAGCTCAGGATCCCACAAAATACACACAAAAAAAATCTGAGGCCGTAATTGAACTCTGAGATGAGTCTTCCTGGCTCCATTGCATTATGGCAGCACTTAACTGCCTAATATCCATATAGTCTTGGTGGAACCACTTAAAAAATCCTTGGGCTTCAATTTCCTTATCCATAACATAAGGGGACTGAATTTGACGGCTTCTTTGGTCCTTTCTAGTTTTAAATCTGTTATGCTGTATTCCCATGATTCCTTCGACCTTTCCCAGAGCTCTTCTTTATACACATGCCTTCCTCCCCTGATAAGCTCCTTTTTGTCTCTCCTTCCCCTTCATCTTCCTCATCTCCTAACCCACCCTCATCCCCATTGAATGAAAGCTTCAGGATTCCTTTACATCTCAGTTCATTTCCATCTTGTGTTTTATCCCCTCCTTGCCTCCTCAGAACATTTCACATGTGCTGAATTCGCTGTAGAATTGTTTTTAATTAAAAATTAAAGGTCCCATGGCATTTTCTGCTAGAGATGAAATATGACCTGGGTGTCCTGATCAAACTCCGACTCAGGTAATCATCCTGGTAGTTCATCCTGCCTCTTTAAAAAATCTCTCAGTAGTTTCAGTCAAATGAGCTATTCAGACTTCCCTTCCTAAAATGCAAATATTTAGCTTTCTTGCCAGGGCTGGTCCTTAAATTCTCCTTGTAAGGTGCAGGTGTCTCTAAGAAGCCCAAGTTTTTAAGATTCTTATAGAAACTCCAGAATAAAAAGTTAAGCATGTATTTAAGGTCAAACTTTAAAGCTGGGAGAGATCTTAGGAATAAAATTCAATAAACCTAAGTTTGCACAGGAGAAACCAGA
Organism: Sminthopsis crassicaudata; assembly: GCF_048593235.1. Lineage (NCBI taxonomy): Eukaryota > Metazoa > Chordata > Mammalia > Dasyuromorphia > Dasyuridae > Sminthopsis > Sminthopsis crassicaudata. The sequence continues at coordinate 182,230,005 of NC_133622.1, read as the reverse complement.
CCCAGAAAGGGGAAGCAGTTTGGAATAAGCATTCATGTAGTATCCATATTGTGCTAGGCACTGGGCTGAGTACTTGCAAATATCTCATTTGCAACAACCTTGAACTGTTTATTATTATCCCCATTTTACAGTTGAAGAAATTGAGGCAAACCTTGTTAATTGAATTGCCCAAAGTATACAGCAAAACAAACATCTGAGGTTACACTTGAACTCAGGTCTTCTGGACTCTAGACCCAGCATTCTATCGACCATGCCTCCCAGCTGTAGCTGCAAGGCAAATAGGAAGATGATAAACTTTGCATATTTTTGAATTTTTGCTTAGGATTGATCTTATCTCTTCCCTTTTCCCAGTTAAAGACAAAAATTGCTAACATTAAATTTGTCAAGTCCCTGACCCATCATTGCCCTACTCAAAAAGCCGAGATGAAGGAAGTTGGAGCCAGCCTTCATCTTTGAGCAAAATGAGCTTCTTGCCTTCTAGCAACCTTGGGAGTAGACAAGTTTTCCTCTCTTACATGAATATTACTATCAGGGGACTTTGGAAGAAACCACTCATCTAGTCCAATTTTGCATCCATTGCAGGTGTCCCCAATATAACATTCCTAATAAGGTACCATCTAGCCTTTGAAAGAAGGCTTTTGATGACAGGATACTCATCACCTAATGAAACTATTCATCCTAATTTTAGCTAGCTCTAATTACTACAAAGCTTTACCATAAAATAAATCACCACTCCATTTCCCTATAAATTACATAGTTTAGAATCTCAGAATCTTATAAAGGACTCTAAAATCTACCCTATATCTACAGTAGGTATTGCCCCTTTAGCAGCACTGTCAAAAAGAGATCATCCAGCCTCTCCTTAAAGACTTCCAATTACTTTTATTCTTTGGTCTCACTTCTACCCTACAGGACTCTGCAAATTAAGCCAAATCCTCCTCCATATAATAACACTCCAAACACTTGAAAATAACAAGAGTATTCAAATTTCTTCTAATTTCTTTTCCTCTCCACTCCTTCCACTACCTATATACTCACACATATGCACACAGTCTGGTCCTTCACTAGAGTAAACGAGTAAATGCTCATTTCTTTCTTTTTTCCAGATTAATACTGAACCATTCCTCAGGTGCATTCTTGTTATTCTCATCTAGAAAATTTCAATTTTGTGAATACCCCTAAATAGAGCTCAAATATCAACTAAATAGACCAGACGACTACAGAGCTCAGTGGGATTACTTCCTCATTTATTCTGGACATGAGACTTCTATTAATGTAGCCTAAAATCAAATTATGCCCTCTGGCACATCACATCACAATGCCGAATCACTTTGAATTTGTTACCACAGAGGAAAACAAACAAAAACCTACCACAAGTTTTGCCCACATGAACCACATCTACTTTCTCCTCCATTTGGGAAGTTGATTTGTTGAAACTAGAGTGCAACTTTCACATTTAAGCCAAACAAATTTCATCCTGTTAGATTCACCTCTGAATCTAACCTGTCATTCATCCAACCTGTCAAAATCCTTTTGGATCCTAAAGCTGCCTATCATCCAATGCATTTGTCCTCTCCCTCTGTCTCACGTCATCAATAGAATCGATTAAGTATGACAGTTATATCCTCAACTACAAATCATAGATAAAAATGTCAAAACATATCAGGACATATTTTCATGGCTCTCTACCAGAAATCTCCCTTTGGAGACTCATACCAAGAGAATGCTTAGCTCTTCATTACTGGAGACATCCAATTGGATGCTGGAGGGCCACTTGTTAGGGTTATAGTAAAGAGAGAAACCTAATGAGTTATATTATTTTCCATCTTTTTTTGCCCTGAGGCTGGGGTTAAGTGACTTGCCCAGGGTCACACAGCTAGGAACTGTTAAGTGTCTGAGGACAGATTTGAACTCGGGTCCTCCTGAATTCAGGGCTGGTGCTCTCTCTACTGCGCCACCTAGCTGCCCCCTATTTTCCCTCTTTTTTACCCTAGTACCAAATAGAGAATCTCGAATGCTGAAATTACTTAAAGTTTGCTTAAAGGCCACAACACTTAAGAAACTTTGCATAGCTTTGCTTGCAAATCTAATTCACCATATCAATATAGTGGGTTTGAAGTCAGGGCCTAGATTCAAATCCCAGTTTTTCTACTTTTTACCTTGAGAACAAATCAATTCCTTGAGTCTCAGAATTTTTTACTTATTCACAAATTTACTTAGGAGGCAACTTGGTGGTACTATGGAAAGATCATTGGACCTGGAAGTTCCAGGTTCAAAATTAGCCTCAGATACATGGTAGCTGTGTGATACTGGGCAAGTTACTTAACTTGTGATTTGGGTTAAAAAAAAAAAAAAAAACTCACTCTCTTGAAACCATCTCCTATGCCATTGAAGTCCCCAGTTACAGAGTAGTTGCCCCGCTCTTTTTATACAGCTATGTTAGTCCTTGAGGTCTTTTATAAGGCCCAGTGGGACCCTGACACATTATCTCATGATATCAGGGAGAGCCTGGATTCAAATGTTTTGTTTACTTTCAGGGACTTTTTCTGAGGCAGAATCAAACCCTAAAGGGACAGACTCACAATAGGAAATCTATAAAACGTGTCAATATCCCCGAGTCCTCCCGCTAAGAGGAACACAATTTTTTTTTCCATTTTGTTTCATGAGGCTGTTATTGTTAAGCAGACAGCCCAAGCTCAACACGGGTTCTGAAGAAATGTTTTTAATTATATTTTAAAGAGATGTTTGAGCACATGTGCTGCATTATTTCTTCATTCCAATAATTTCTTTTTGTACATATTATGCTGAAAACCAGATAATGGATTTCATTACTCAGAAACATTAAAAATGAAAACAATAAAAACAAAAACATTCAAAACAACACATCCATTTACAGGATGTAATTCTTAATCACTTACATCAGGTCCTACTGGGGGAAAACGATTTACAAAGCCCTTCAACACAAAAATTCAGAACAGGTTAGCTGTAGTACTGGACTTTCGTAGATAAACCCCAATTTCTATTACTATCTAATTAGATGATGGACAAATTGCATAAAAGGAGTACACATGAATATTATGGTGTAAGTAGTCCAAATTAACATGTTTAATTGACTTTCAAATTAAGTTTCTTAACATCATCATCATCATCTGGGTATTAAATAGTCAATATATGAAAATTCCTGAGATCTTTAGCCAGAACTATAGAAAGTTGAATAGTTGGCCAAAAGCACAGTTCTTCACTCCAAGTACACTTCACTTTCCAATACACTTCAAGATATGTGTCTTATTCTTTGCCTAACTCATAGACTGTAAGCTATAAGAGCTGGAATCATGTCATTCACATTTATTGAGACTTGCACTTAGTAGGTGTCTAATAAATGCTTGTTAAATTAAGCCTTTATTATCTGACTTTGACATCTTAAATTAGTTAATTGGATTAGCTATTGAGTCATTGAACAAACAGGGACAGAAAGAAATTGGATACAAATCACAGGGAGTCCTAATAGAGAGCACCCACTGAAAGGAAGGGGCAGCTAGATGGCACGATGGATAGAATGCTGAGTCCAAAGACAGGGAGACTCATTTCCCTAAAATCAAATCCAGTCTCAGACACTAATCAGCCATGTGAGCCTCAGCAAGTCACTTAACAAGGTTTGTTTCAATCTCTTCATCTGTAAAAAATGAGCTGGAAAACAGCAAACCACTCCACTGTCTTCGCCAAGGAAACCCCAAATTAGGATCATGAAAAATCATGACTGAAAAAGACTGAACAACAACAAATTAACGTGGAAGGACCCTGATGATCAACAATCCACTAGCCTAGCAAAAAGGCAAGGGAAAAAAAGGGAGCCAGTTAAGGGACATGAAACATGTGGGAAAAGATCAAGGGAGGTCCCAAGACCTACAAAATGACCTGTAGATATGTAAATTTACCACAGTCATATTCATATGGTTGTATTTATCATCATGAAAGCATGGCATTCATGATATTAGAAGTAAAGCAAAATTGGACTATTCTTGAACATGTTGACTATTTGTAATCCACATTTAATCTTTTGTGGCATTAAAAATTAGATGCATACTTTGGGACACTGTGATGAATGTACACAGAAATATTGCTCACATTTGTTATTTAGAATAATAGGCAATGAGGTATAAGTGAAGTCAAAAAGCATTTATTACATATCTACTATGTTCCAGGCACTGCCCTAAGGAAGGAAGAACAGGATTTATTGGGCATTTACTAGGTGCCAGGCACTGTGTTAAGAGGCTTACAAACATCATCTTGCTTGATCCTTACAACAAGCCCTGGAAGATGGGTGCCATTACTATTCTCATTTTATAGGAAACACATAATGAGAATATATAAAATGTGCCTAGGTGTCCAAGGACAAATCTTCCTGACTAGTCCAGCGTGCTCTCTCCTGTTCTGCTGCTAAACACTGGGGATGCAAAGAATCATGAAAAGCAGTCAGTCTCTGTTCCCAAGAAGCTCACTCTAATGAACAGAACCTTGGATTTGTAGTGCAAGGAATAATCTATGTTCAATCGAGAAATAAACATTTATTAAGCATCTAATATGTGCCAGGTGCTAAGCTAAGCTTTGGGTACAAATTCTGGTTCTGCAACTTACTCTATGTGAAATGATGGGCAAGACTTTCTTTGATAAACAGAATCATACTGGAGCACCTGGGAGCTCAAAGGAAACTTTGAGAGCATTAAGTCCAAGGGATTCCTGAATGAAAGTGATTCTACAATTATTTAGGGTTCACAAATCCCTTTAACATATATTATTTCATTTTAAACTCAGAGTCTTGTGAACTGTGCAAGACAGGGCATAATTCTCCCTCTGCATTGATTTCCCATTTTAGAGATGTGGAAATGGAGGCACATTGAATGACTTATCCAAAGTCTCCCAGACAATAAAGGGCAAAGCCAGAATTTGATCTCAATTCAGACTGTCTTCAAGTCCAGTGATCTCTGTTCTATGACATGTTAATGATTTCCCCCAGACACATATCTAAACCTTCCTCATTCTTCAGACCTGAACCCAAGTCTCATTTCTTCTTAGGACCTTGTCAGGACTTCTCCTGTTAATTGTTTCACTCTTTTTTCTAAAGGGCACTTAAGTTTTATTCCATGGAACTCAGTATTAAAGAAAACTGATCTTCTATTAGAATTTAGCACATGAGGACATTCAGAGTAAATATGGATTGTCCAAAATCACTTCAAACACATCAAAACTGCAATTTTTGGAAGATGGAAAGAGCCTCAGTAGCATGAGATACAGAATATTAGAATGTGAAAGGACCTTAGAACATAGAAATTTAGAGCTAGAATGATCCCAGGAATGTGAAAGTAGATTGTTGGAACAAGAAAGTGTCTTTCATCATAGAATGTTTGAGCTTCAATGAACCCCAGAACTTAAACCACAGAACATTAGATCTGGAAGAAACCTTAGAATATAAAACTTGGAATTTTTAGTTATTAAATACTTTAGAACATAGAACAAAGGACACTCCCAACCAAAGGGGATACTCCTGAAAAGGGACTCAAAATCTACCAAAATCACTATTTGCCCCAGGCACATAGACTCTGTTGGATTGATGTGTTTTATTTTCAGGGATGTCAAAGCAAAGTAAATTATTCTTGGCTGAAATGAAGGCATACAATCATGTCCATGAGAAAGCCAACAGTGGCTTGGCGTCAAGCGTTGATTCTGAACTTAAGGTTCCTTTAACCTCTTGGCACCCAGTCCTGGGAATGCAAGGGCAAGGAACAAGAGGAAAAATGAAGAGCCAGGAAAATGCTATCAGGTCCTATACACTGGCCTTTTTCCTAAAAGCATCTTAATCCACACTTCCTGCTCCTTCATTATGACCCATCAATCCCTTCTTTCCCAGAAATAAATCACTGTGTCTCTTGAATTCATTTGTTCTCTTTGCTCCAATTGCCTCCTCAGGACCATGTAACTTATTCCAGATGCTTACCAGTTGTTGCATTGAGCCATTTAACTTGGGCTAACCATTTCTTCCACTTTTCTCAAAATTATTGCTTTGAAGACTATCTAATAAATCTCCATAAATAAAGTTTTTGGACCTTAAAAAGTCCCTTTTGGAGCCATTAGTCTTTGGAAAGCAAAAGGCCAAAGCAGAAGTGGAAATCATCCCTAAACAAGGGGCATTTTCATCTTCCAAACTTGTTTGGAGAGCAAAGAAGTTGGCGCTGTCCAGATTCATCTTTCAAAACCAGCTAAATGTGGCTCTAGGCAAGTCGCTTCCCAAAATCTGAGTCTCAACTTATTTACTTATAAAATAAGATTAGATGCTCCCAAAATTCCTTATAGCCCTAGAAGCCATGATTCTATGAAATACCTAAAAGGAGCCAGGACTTCATAGGTATGGATACTCTCTCCACTAAAGCAAAGAGATAAGATCCAACTTCATATTAGTGGCCAATTTCATGAATTGCTGTCATCAAAAATGTTATTCCTTGGATGCTAGTCCTCTGACAATTAGCCCTCTCTGAACCTTGTCCAGCAGATAGATACAGCCTCTCTATGAATGCATAAAATAAAAAGTATAAGTTAGGAAGAAAAACAGTTATATTGAAATTAAGTTGTCAATTTTTTAATATTCATAGGTCCAAAGATAAGAACCCATGTTCTAAGCCCCTTAAGCTTGGCAGACTTTTCCAAAGCTTGGTCTCTGCTGGAACAGGTTTCAAGAATGACATATAAAGAGGATGAACTAGAAGGAACAATTCCAATAATAGCTTTGGTAGGGCCCTTCCACTGACTTCATCCCTGTCTTGGAATGGAGTTCCGAAGATACCGATTCATAAATATAGAAAACCCGTAGCCACCTTTTCTTTATATATGCAATGGTTTATGTGCTACTAAAGTTCTTTAGAGATTTACATAGTCTTTTCCTCATAAGATTCTGTTAGATGGAAAAGACAAGCATTATTATACACATTCCATAGAGGAAGAAATTGAAACTCAAAGGCACCCTTGTCCATCAGTAGAAAGAGCAGCAAATCGGGAAACAGAAGATTTGGTTTTCAGTCTTAGTTCTGTGACCTACTACATAAAAAACCCGGGAAAATTCATTTAAGGTTCTCATGGCCTCTGTTTCTTCACAGTTAATGAAGATACAAAAATAATTATGAGCTCCTGCTATAAATAGCAATCACAGTACTTTGTAAGTTAATTATGACTGTCCTGGTATAATTATTTCTGGTGTAATGGGTGACAGCCAAGACTTGAACCCAGTTCCTTACTCCAAAAGCCCAGTTATTTTTTTGTTTTTTTGCTCATGTTGGAAAGTCCTCTAGTCCACCCACTGAAATAATACCCATTTTTAAAGGCCTAGCACATTCCACATCCTCCACGAAGCCTTTTATGGAGTAAAAGTTTTGCATTTGGAATGGAAAAAAAAAAAAAGAAAAAAGAAAAATCTGGCTTTGAGTCCTGGCTCTCGGTTCAGATCCATTGCTATATGAACTAATATAAATCACGGCATCTCCCCTCCTCATTTGGAAAAACAGAAAAGCTAACAACTTGCCCCACAAACAGGGATGCCTAGAGGAACAAAAGAGAAAAAGAAATAATGGGTGTGAACATGCTAATGCCATATGAGCCGTGATGAGCTGGACAACTCGACTCCCTCATCAGTGGTTTGTGGATTAGCTTCTGAGGCACAGACTTGGCTCTCCACCCCCAAGGCCAGAAGTGTTGCGCTATGAAACCATGGTCTGCTTGATTAAACGATTCCCTGAGCCCAAAAAGTATCATTCCCTTAGAGACGCATCTCTTTGGGGAGCTGAATTCTTGTCCGATGAGTTGCTTGCATGGATTCTTTCCCAGAGGACTCTGTCTGCCCCACAGAGACACAGAGAAGCACACACAAGACTTGGTTAGAACAGCATTCCTTTTGTCCATCTGTTCGGATTCCTGACCTTCAGAAAATCTCTCTGAAAGGAAGGAGCTTAATTCCAATGGACGGTAAAAATCCAGCAAGTCTGGCATCCAGAGTTCTAATCCCAGACTTACAAGGTCTCAAGCTCCCCAGATCTCCATATTCCCGTCTACAAAATGAGCCACAATAATACTTCTCCTATTGGAGGGATTTTGTGCAAAACAACTTATGTTGATTGATGCATTCACAATATATAGATTCATTTGTAAAGTTTGCATTACTGTACAACATGGCTTCTTGGACTATAGTCCACGAACTTTAAAAAAAAAAATTGTACAACTATATCTCAGTATAATCAGTTCCTTTGTAATTTGATTTATTTAAAAACATTCTGAGAAAGGCTTCACAAGACTGATACAAAAATGTTTTAAAACTCCTGTTATAAATAGTAATGATTGGGCTTAATAATTTAATTATGATTTTTCTGCTATAATCATTTCCATTGTAATAGGAACGCAAGAAGGTGTAGTAATAGTAATAATATACTTTAAGGTTTACAAAATGCTTTATAAATATAACCTCATTTTAGCCTCACAATATCCCTGAGAAGTAAATATTATTATCCTCATGACCAATGAGGAAATTGAGGTAAACAAAGGTTAAGTGACTTCCTCAGTATCACATAGCTAGTAAGTATATGAGGCAAAATTTGAACTCAAGTCTTCCTAATTCCAGATCCCATGCTTTATTCAGTATGGTACCTTGATGTGGTACAGTAACAGAATCCAAAGACTTAGGTTTGGTTCCAGCTGTACTTCTTACTGACTGTGAGCTCAAACAAATATCTAAAGGGAGGGACAGCACGTAAATAAGTATATGCAAAGAAAGCTATATGCAGGATAAATAGGAAATAATCATCAGAAGGAAGGCACTGGAATTAAGAGAGGTTAGGGAAGTCTTCCTGTAGAAAGTAGCATTTTAGGTGGGACTGAGAGAATCCAGAGAGGTCGGTAGTCAGAAAAAAGAATGGAGGGCATTTCAGGCTTGCAGGGTAGCCAGAGAGAATTCTAGGAGTCAAGAGAGAATGCCCTGTTCTTGGAAGTGGCAGGAGACCAGTACTACAGCATGGGAGAGCAATAAGTCTGGGAGTAAGGTGTAATAAGACTTGAAAGATAGAAGGAGCTAGATCATAAAGAGCTTTGAAGGCCAAAAAGAGTACTTTGTAGTTGTTCCTGGAGGTAATAGGGAGCGAACCTCTGGTGTTTATAGAGTAAGGGAGAGGCACAATCAGACTTGTGCCTTCAGAAAATCACTTTTGTAGCTGAGAAGTGATGGATTGGAATGGGGAAAGATCTGATACATACAGACCTATCCATCAACTTCCTAATCTTTAAAACATGACTAACCTTTGTATTACCTGCTTCCCTGTGTTCTCAGTCTCAAAAGAGATACCATATTTTAAAATTTTTATAAATTTTACGATTCTATATAAATGTAATAATTAATATCAGTCATAACAATAATAATACTTACATTTACATTGTATTTCAACATCTGCAAAGCACTCTACATGCATTGTTCCTTGGAGATACCCAGAATCCCTAGGTTATTATGCCTCAGGTTTAAGCAATTTCCTATTTTAACTAATTATCATTTTTAACCAGGAGTTAAATTCTTTTATGTTTATACTGCAAAAGCACATCAGATGTTAATAGTGCCCTCAAATTTCAGCACCCTAGGGCAAAGGCCTGGTTGCCCAAATAGTTACAGATCAGCATCCAGAGCCAAATTCAAGGATGCTTCAGAGGGTCTGAAGCTCACAATGAGGTAATTTGCTCTGCTTTGCCCTCTGAACAAAAATAATAACCATTTACATTTTTCCCCCTTAATTTGCCAAGAAGATCAGAGATCTACTGCTTCCAAGAAGAGTTTCCCTGCTATTTCCCAGGGCCAAAAATAGCCTAAAAGAGGACAGAGAAGCAACCTTCTTCCTTCTACTCCTCCCACCTGTCTTTACATCCAAGAGAAAGAAATTTATCAGTACCTGCCTTCTGCTAATTTTGGGGAAAGGGCATCCTTTGCCCTGTGTCCCATCTGGCTAGACACCCTCAGCTCCAGGAAGTTCTCTGCTTTCTTCCCCTTTCATGGACTGGACAGAGAAGAAAAAGAAAGAGGCCACAATGGCTGCCCCAGGATGACTAAAGAGGAAGAAATAGGTACCTCATGTTTATATATAGCCCTTTATACTTGCCTAAAAACAATGTATGTGCTAGGCAATGGAAGAATTATTTTTCCCATTTTATTATTTGTTATGTAACATTGTTCATTATCATAGTATATAGAAAGAAGGCCATCTGACCTGAAGTTGAGAACTCTTGGTTCTGAGCCTGTCTCTGGCATTTACTCATTTTGTGATAACAGGCAAGTTACCTGACCTGTTGGAACCTCTGTTTCCTCTTGTGTAAAGAGGAGAACATATCTGGAGTATCACAAACATGTTGTGAGGAGGAGAAAAAGGAAAAGGAAGAGGAGAAGGAAGACAAGGAGGAGAAAGGAAAAAAGGGAAGAAAAGAAAAAGAAGAAAAAGAAAAGGAGGAGGAAGAAGGAGAAGAGGAGAAAGAAGAAGAGAGGAAGAAAAGAAGAGGAGGAAGAAGGGAAGAAGAAAAAATAGGAGGGAGGAGAAAGAGAAAGAAGAGGGAGGAAGAAGAAGAGAAGGGAGGAAGAAGAGGAAGAGGAGGGAGGAAGAAGAGGAAGAGAAGGGAGGAAGAAGAGGAGGAGGAGGGAGAAAGAAGAGGAGGAGGGAGGAGGAGAAACCATTCCTATTTAAACAGCACTTTACAATTTGCAAAGCACTTGGTAAAGTTATTTGCAAACCTTAAAGCACAGGGAATTCTTAGGGGAAATTTTATGTCTTTAAATAGTTATATAAATAGAAGAAATAAAGAGAAGATCATTTTATAGAGCTAGAAAATACAATAACAAAATTCAACTGGAAGAAAAAAAAGGGCAAGAATATCAAGAGAATCAATGGGGAAAAAATACAAAAGATGGTAGCTTGCCAGTACTAGACATAAAACTTTATTATAAAGCATCAGTCATCAAAACCGTGTAGTACTGGTGAAGAGTAGGTTAGATACACATGACACAATAATCAATGTAATCTAGTGTTTGATAAATTAAAATCTTTACAGCCAGTGTTTCTAATAAAGGCCTCATTTCTAAAACATATAAAGAACTATGTCAGATTTATAAAAATACAAGCCATTTCTCATTTGATAAATGTTCAAAGGATATAAACAGACAATTTTGAGATGATGAAATTAAAGTCATCTATAATTATGTGAAAAATCTTCTAAATCACTATTGATTAGAGAAATGCAAATTAAAAATAACTCTAAGGTACCACTTCGCATCTCTCAGATTAGTTAGGATGATAGGAAAAGATAATGATAAATGTTGGAGAAGATGTAGGAAAACTGGAACACTAAGACATTGTTGGTGGAGTTGTTAACTGATCCAATCATTCCAAAGAGCAATTTAGAACTATGCCCAAAGGGCTATTTGATTTAGCAATGCCATTACTGGGTCTGTATCCCAAGGAAATTGTAAAGGAAGGAAAAGGACCCCTATGTTCAAAAATGTTTGTAACAGCTCTTTTTTATAGTGGCAAAGAATTGGAAAATGAGTAGATGCCCTTCAGGGGAATGATGGAATGGCTGAATAAATTATGGTATCTGAAAGTAATGGAATATTCTTGTTCTATAAAAATGATGAACAAGCTGATTTTAGAAAGGCTGGAAAGATTTACATGAACTGATGCTGAGTGAAACAAGCAGAACTAGAAATACATTGCATACAGTAGCAGCAAGATTGTGTGATAATCAACTATGAAAAACTTGATTCTTCTCAGAGTTTTAATGATCCAAGATAATCCTAATAAACTTTGGATAGAAAATGCCAGAGAGGGAACTATGGAAACTAACTGTAAATCAACACATGCTATGATCACTTTTTTCCTTCTATATTTTTTTCTTTCTGTTATCCCTTTTGTTTTACTTCTTTCCCAACATGATTCATAAAGAAATGTGTATTAAAAATTAATGTATATGTATAACTAGAAAAAAGAAAGCAGTTTAAAAGGGGAGAGGGAAAGCAAGGGAGAAAAGCTATTGAATTTGGAATCCAAAATTTTCATTTATATCTTGGATTTGTTGCTTACAAGCTTTGTGATGTTCAGACAGATGCTTCAGAGATCTCAGCCTATCTACTCTTCTATTAAAATGAGAAAGGAGCAGAAAGGTGATGCACAGTCCTTCCAGCCCTAAAATCTATGAAGCTATAATAAGTACCCAAATGGAAGCCAGATGGCACCATTGTGCTAGATCTTGAGTCAGGAGCTCAAAGACATGTACCAGCTGGGCAAATCGCATCCTTTGTTTGCCTTAGTTTCCTCAGATATAAAATGAATATAATATGCCTGCCATCTAGGGGAAGGGGTGGAGGGAAGGAGGGGAAAAAGTCGGAACAGAAGGGAGTACAAGGGATAATGTTGTAAAAAAAATTACCTATGCATATGTACTGTCAAAGAAAATGTTATAATTATAAAAATTAATTTAAAAAAATAATAAATAAATAAATAAAATGAATATAATATAATAAAGCATCTACTTCCCAAGGATGCTGCAAAGATCAAATGAGATATTTTGCGAGGAGTTTTGGCATCCTGAAAGCACTATGTAAATACTAGCTTTATTATCATCATCATTATTGCTATTATTAAATGGAACTCTATGAAAAATTAGAATTCATCCTAGAAGTGTCTAAGAGACACCTTTTCTAGTGAAAAGAGCAGAGGCAAATTAATCATGTGCCATCTGATGCTGAGAGAAGGCTTTGCTGCACCAAAGAGCACTAGAGTCACAGTTCAGAGTCCTTCATCACCACTTCCTTGGATGAATGGCATTATTTCTCTGGCTTTATGTTCTCCATCTATAATAATTCTTCTGTTTTCTAGCACATACATTACTTTAAGGAAACTATAAAGCTCTCCATATAAATATGAAATATTTCTTTCTCTTTGGTTATCTTGGGGGAGTCATTATGCTAGCCTTTGTCACTGTCCAAGCCAAGGCTACCTTAGGAAAAGAATGGGATTGGGAATCCCAAGATCTGGGATCAAATCCTAGGTCTCATCATTCATAGTCTGAATAGCCCACTTTGTGGGCCTTCATGTTCTCTTTTTTTTTTAATGAAGATGTTGTAAGATATTTTTTAAAAATTAATTGGTTCTGGAATCTGAATACTTAAATGAAAACCCCATCTCTGCTAGTTACTTAATAAACTTGGGTCTCAGTTGCTTCATCTGTAAAATGGGAAAAAATGGCTTCTGAGATCCCATTTACCTCTGAAGCTACAGTCCTATAACTTGATAAATTCTAAAGTTTCCTTCCTTACTATATCTATGACCTAATCCAAGGTCCTAAGTGATAGCATTTCAAAGAGCATTATGATTGGAGACATGGGTTCAGATTCAGGGGCTCTATCCTGGACAATTCACCCCACTGGCTGCCATTTTCTTATCTATGAAATGGGAATAAAAATAGCAATACTAATACCTGCCCTCCTTACTTCACAGGGTTGCTCTGAAGACAAGGTGGGATTACACACAGCATAAAGCACTACATAAATATCAGCTCTTACGCCTGTCACTATCAGTAAGGCAGCCAAGAAGTCCTTACTGACAGCCCTCCCACTCAGACTTTTGTCCCTGAAATCCCATCCCTTGGATGACTCTTTACACAACACTAAGCAGGCAGGCTCAGAGAAGCCCTGGCAATGATCAGTGACTCTTGTGACTCTCCTGTCTCAACCAGCAGCATCATTTTAGTGACAGCCCAGCCAACAACCAGCCCTGCTTCCCATTTCTGACTTCCATTTTGACCATTCTAGTAGTTTCTTTTCCTTGATGCTTATAAGAATAAAATTGGTGGTGGATGTTGTTTTGGCTGCTACCACTTCTCTTTAATTACCTAAAAAGGATTTCCTTTAATTGTTTAAATAAGAGTTCAGAGAGCTGAGGGTCTGGGGGAGGGGGGAGATAGAATAGAAGGAAAGGGGAGGGAGAAGGAGAAAAACTCAAGTGGGAAAGCAGGTCTTTCAGCACTTCCAGATTTCCAAGGGTGTTTTGAAACTTGGTCTTTGGTGGTCTAGGACAATTGAGCCCAATTCCAAGCCCCAATCAAAACGGTAGCCTACTTAAGGCTTTTCATCTCCCTTGAGAAACCCACGGGTCTGTAAAAGACTTTGGCAGGCTTGACTGGATCCCAGAGTACTTAATATGCAACAGTGAGAGCCTCCAGCGGCCAGGGAGCAACCCTTAAATCACGTTCAAGGACGGAATGTAATCAACTCCAAAAAGAACAACATTAGGACCAAACAAGGCAGGCTCTTGTCAGCAGAAAATATGAGGCTGTTTTTAGAAGCTCTGAACACGAATCTGGGAAGTGATTTCAGAGGTAAACAACAGTGGCAGGTTTGAGGATATTAAAAAAATGTAAAAAAGAAAAAATGTAAAAGGAAATCCACTACACACACAGACACACACACTCTTATCCAAGTTGGGAATCCCACCCCCTGCTGTCCCAATGGCACATTCCTATAATTGATGAATGAATTACTGGGAATATGGGCCCCAAAACAGTGGACAAGTGGCAGGGGATGGGAGATTTGGTGTCAGGAGAAGGATGGAGGATAATGGTTTATGCTGACAGAAAAAATGTCTTCCACCTGGGAGATTTAAACAAAATGCATCTATCCTTCTTTGAGGATCTGGGAAGAGCCATCATTCCTAAGCTTATTTTAGCTAAGGAAAAACAAAAAATTACTGAGCTCAGGTTTTCTGCCGAGCAAAAAAAAGGCAAAATAGTTTTTTTTTTAATCAAATATAATTAGTAAGAAAAGAAATAATGTAGAATAACAAAAAGAGCACTGACTTCACTTAGAATCACAAGAGCTGAATTTGAGTCTGGCAGTCAGGAAGTTCTGAGTTCAAATGTAGCCTCAGACCCTTACCAGCTGTGTGAACCTAGGCAGGTCGCTTAATCTCTGCCTTCCTCTAGTTCATCATCTGTAAAATGGGGATAACAGTACCTAGAGTTATTAGGAGAATCAAATGAGATATTATTTATTGCACTTGGATATGTGCTATATGAATATATATATATAATATAAATATAATAATTATTATTGGGAAGATATTTGTAAAGCACTTGAGATATCTGAAAGGACTAGATGAATAGCTATCATTACTAGAAAGGTGTGTTGGGTACTGAGAAGTTAGATGACATAGACAGTATGTGTTAGAGGAAGAAAGCCAATTGTCGAACCTTCCCATTGCTATGACATGTAGAATCTGGGACAAATCATTTTATTTATCTTGTTTCAGGTTCCTCACCTTTAAAGTACACAATCTATTGAACTTTTTTTAAAAAGGCAAGAAATGTGCTTTGTAAAACTTAAAATGAGAGACAGCATCAATGTGGTTCAGTCCCAAACTCCGCCTACCAGTTAATATTACTCTCCCCACTCCCTACTTTGAGAAATAACAGGAAGACAAATAGCCAATGCTAATAGCTGATAATTACATGACATCATCTTGCTGTTACAGAAATTTTTCATACCTTATTTATAAGACATGGCATCTCCATTTTACAGAGTAGGAATTGAGACTGGAATACAGGTCTCCTGACTTACAGTCTAGTGCTTCCATCCATCTCTCTCCCTTTTCCGTAACAGCTAAGAGAGAAACACTTATTCCTTCCACAAGTCACAGAATCACAAAATTACAGAACAAGAAAGGGCCATAGAGGGCAGCTTGTCTGACTGATATCTGGATAGTATTTCCTTCTACAACATCCCTAACATCATGAGTGGAAATCTAGTCTCCACATTCCCTTTGTTAGCAGGCAGTTCCATTTTGGGATAGCTCTAATTGTTCAGGAGCTCTGCTTCATATCAAACTGAAATTGCACCTCATTCTACTCTCCGAGTCTAAGCAAAAATAAAAGCTTAATTCTTCTTCCACATGACAGCCCAGCAAATACTTGAAGACAATTACCATGACTCCCTCCCCCTCCCAAGAGATTTCTTCTTCAGCCTAAACATCCCCAATTCTTTCAAATGACCCTGATACGGCTATTTGCTCTCATTTGGATACACTCCAATTTGTCGATACATTTCCTAAAAATACGGTTAAATATCCAGGACTGGCTAGAAAGCTCTAGAAGTTTTTGATCTGAGTATAAAAAAAGTCCATTTAAAGGGAGTTGAGATCCTGAACTTAAGTAGTTTTGGAGAAAGATTTCTTGTAGAAATTATGAATGAATTATTTCAAAGTCCGATTCTTTTTGTTCAGCAAAACAATTGTTTGGTCATGTATACCTATATTGTATTTAATTTATACTCTAACCTATTTAACATGTATTGGTCGACCTGCCATCTGCAGGAGGGGGGGGAAGAGGGGAAAAATTGGAGCAAAAGGTTTGGCAATTGTCAATGTTGTAAACTTACCCATGCAAATATCTGGTAAATAAAAACTATTAAAAAAGAAAAAGAAACTATGTATGAGATCCTTAAGAAGAAGGATTTACACGATGTAGCAAATGTTTGGCTGGAAATGTGGAAGAACCCAACAAAGCAAGTTGGTCTTGAAATGTCCAATCTGAACACCCAGAAGATGGTCAAGATAATTCAGACAGTAAACATAAGAACCAAGACCTGAATTCAATGTCTCTGAACCAAGTCAAGTGTTCTTTCCATTAATGAACAGGGAAGTTGAGGCTCATGATAGTGAGCCCAAAGTTACCCAAAAAGTTCCAGAGAGTATTATTTATCATTCAACTTTTTTTAATCATGTTGCTTGTGTTTGGGAGATGTGAACCTCTCTCTATTTCTTCTAACTTTCTATCCCATTGACTTCTAGAGCAATTTCATAAATAGAAAATCTTAGCAAGAGATTTGAGATCCTCTATTAGTCTTGAGTCAGTTTTTCCAGATTACTCCATGGTCACTCATTAAGTTTTACATGGTTTATTCATTCCCACAGAAATCTGATCTTTCCCAACAATTTGAACACATAAACTGTGTTATCCCATTTATATATCCACAAGAGACAAGAAGAAGCTTTCAGTGAATACAGGTGGCTGATACTGCCCACATGCTGCTTCCCCTCCAACCTCCCTGGAGTCAAGGACCAGGTCTGTTACAGATACACCGTACGTAGCCATGATGCCCTTCTCTCCATTCACAGCATGAAATGAATGTGGATGGTCTATCTGAATCTTAAATGTCCTCTGAAATTTCTCCCCAGAGAATTTGACTCACAGTGACAGGGAGTTAAGGAAAATGATTAGAACCTGGGATGGAGCTGGGGAATGAAGACTAAGGGACCAGGATGTAAGTCCCAGCTCTGACTCTATTGCTTTTTTTGTTTGTTTAGCTGGGTTTTTTGCTGAGGCAATTGAGGTTAAGTGACTTGCCCAAGATCACACAGTTAGTGCGTATTAAGTGTCTAAGGCTGGATTTTAAACTCGAGTCCTCCTGACTTCAGGACCGATGCTCTATCCACTGCACCATCAAGCTACCCCAAATGTCTTAACCCATAAACAAGTTAGGATCTCTGAAACTCAACTAAAAAGTCACCCAACTTAGAGCAAGAAGACCTGAGTTCAAGCCTTGACTCTGGCATTTTCTAATGAAGTGAGCTTGGGGAAGACACTTAAATTCTCTGAACCTCAGTTTCCCCATCTATAAAATGGTATCATATCAATCTGTCCTGTCTACCTCATAAGACACAGAGGAAAATATGTGGAAACAATGAAGTACTATAGAAATAAGAGTTATACTGGTAATATATCAAATAGTAATATATTTAAAATATATTTAATATAATTATATATATATATATTACAAATAATATATATTATAATATTGTATATTATAATAAATATCATAATTTAATAAATATAATTAATATGTAATATACATATATTAACCAATAAGAAATATATGTGTAATAAATAGTATAGATTATAATAAATGCAAATATAAATTATATTTATATTATGTACTATAATATATTGTATATAAAATATATGATGATTATAATATATTACAAATATATAATTATAATATATTATGAATAAATAATCTAATTATAACTATAATAATATATTTCAAACTAATCAAATAATAATATATTAAATATATAAAGCACTTAAAGGTTTGCAACAGCTTTACATATATCATTGCGCTGAGAGAAGGGAAATGTCTTTGCACATCCAGCACCTTGCACACACTTTGCACATGCCCTATAATGTTCAATATAACTGACCTATTCTGTCTCAGACATGACCATTATCACACTTCTGTTCCTTTACTAATGATTGCTGTTGAGCCATTTTTCAGTCATGTCCAACTCTTTGTGTCCGCCTTGGGGTTTTCTTGATAAAGATACTGGAGTGCTTTGCCATGTCCTAACCTGTATCCATCTGCTGAAATCCTATTGATTCTTTTTGTTTGTTTGTTTTGTTTTCTATTTTTAAAATTTTTTTCTATTGATTCTTTAAAGCCCAATTCAGACATCACCTCCTTTAGGAAAGCATACCTGATATCCCCCACTCAATTTCTATTGTTTGTAATCTACTTTAACTTTCACAGACTACTTTATATGGCCCATACAAAGTATAATTATATGGCTTAGTTTTCTCTGTCTTATCCTCCTATTAAACAGTAAGTTCCTTAAATATCCTATTTTAACTTTATATCTACCTCAATGACTGAACAGAATATTCTTTCTACAACAGAATCTTCTAAAAAAAAAAAAGATTTTTGAAATGAATTAGGACAAAAAAGGATTAATAACAGTAACAATGATAACAACTACCACAATAACTTTGGGATTTGTTAAACACTTAACATGTGTGTGTGTGTGTGTGTGTGTGTGTTTTTATTTCACTTTCACAGGTACTTTTAGCTCAATGGTACAGATGAGAAAGGAGCATCACAAAATAGTTCACTGACTTTTTTGTGGTCACAGAAAGAGGCAGGATTTGAATGCAGATCTAGATCTCTGATCCCAAGTTTATTCTACTATAAAATGTTAAGGAAAAAGGGAAGAGAGATGGGAGAAGTGTACGGGGTAGGCTAGAATGGGAACATGACCTATGACTCCAAAGAATAATGTAAATCAGCTTAAATAAATGTAAATAGCAAAAGAAACTCCAACTATCCCAAGGGAAAACTTGCATATGACTCCAGGCTACGCTGCACTCTGCCTTCTTTGTTCTGTTTTTATATAATACCTAGCCTGGGCTAGGGCTGGCCCAGGTATCCATGACATTACTTTGTCCTGCCGACTCAGATGACTGGTCTCTTGTGAGTAAACTCCGTGAAACAACTCAATTAACCTAATCAACCCCAATAAAACCTATTAATAACCAAGCTGGTATGAGCTCCTCTTCTTTACTATCTCAGAATTATCTCAGAGGATACGCCACCCAACAGATGGCATAATTAACACGGGATAGTCTGCCCCCTTACATTTGGTAAAGTGGAAACGATAGTTCATCCCCTTCCCGGGAGAAAGGTACAAAAAGAAGAAAGAAATATAGAGAAAACTTATTTGTTAAATCTGCAGGAGATTGAGAAATTTAGAGTTTCTACTTCATAATAACCTTCTCCAGGGGCATCAGCTGTTCATCCAATAACCAAGATGGAGCTGAGGAGTCTGTCAGTAGGAGGAGGCTGCTTCCTAATTCAACCAAGCAGAAAGCTAGCTAGGTGGGAAAATAGGTTTCCAACAGAAATTGAGCTCTTTCCATGTAAGAACGTGAACAGGAGCACAGTGAAGTTATTTAGAAAAACCAAAAGAAGATAATCACCTCTAATTAACATTGTTCCAGGCTTCATAGTCCTGAACAAATTGGAGTTTATTTTTTCATTCCAACTGATACCCTGGATGTTGCAGCATTATGTATCAAACAAATTACAAATCCCCAGAAAGGCTTCAATCCCGTAATTTGCTGGTAAAAAACAATTTTTACAGAAGTAAAACCCGATTAAACTACAGCCCAAGTTTTTGAGGGTATTTTTTCCTCCTTTTGGCTAAAGGATCTCTGACATCTTTTTAACCCTCCTGCTGTGCTATGATCTATCCTGAAAATTCACAATTCAACCAGCATTTATTAATCACTTGCTGTTTGTAAAGCACTATGCTAGGTGCCAGGATGTAGAGTTAGAAATAATGAGTCATTATACTTATTATATTATATATACATACATATTATATATACATACTTATTATATTATATATACATAAATACATACATACACACACACGCACACACACACACACACACACACACACACACACACACACACACACACATATATATATATATAAACCTTTTCTAGGAAGGAGCCTTGAAGGAATGAGAATAGCCTCCAAGAGGTTACAAGAGGAAGGGTTGAGAAGAGAAAGTTTGGGGCAGGGGTAACAGACTGCAAAGTCACCAACACAGGAGATGGAAGGCCAGACACAGGGAACAGAAAATAAGGCAAGTTGGTTTGAATACAGAATGTATAAAGAAGAATAATGTAAATTCAACCTGGAAAACAGGTTGGAGTCAGACTATAAGGGGTATTAAATGCCAAGCAAAATGTTTGTCATTTGTCCTAAAGTTAATGGGAAGCCACAAAAACATCTTGAGTATGGAAATGACATGGTCAAACCCGTGTTTTAGGAGGGGGATTTTGGCAGTTGAGTGGTGGATGGATTGAAAACCCGAAAGGCTGGAAGCAGGGAGGTCAGTTAGAATACTCTTGAAATAGTTGAGGTGAAAGTCAATGAGGGCCCAAATTAATGTGGTCATGGGAAGAAGGAAACAGATGTGAGATGTAGAAGGCCTTATATGAGAGTTAGCCAAAATAATTTGGGGTTGGAACAATTTTGGGTTTAAAGTATAATGACAGACATCATAAATGCTGTTCAGAATCTGATGGTGTAGAATGCCCTCAAGAAAATGAGGGATGGAGAAATTTTGGAGCAAAATAGAAAATGAAATCACTTATTATAGTTGGAATTAGTTTTACAAAAATCATCTAGACCAACCCATTAATTTTAATTTTATGCTCCTTGCTGGTGGGGATACCAAGTTGAAGTAAGACATGTTCTCTGCTTTCAAAAACTTTAATGTCTAAAATTTTGGCCAATATAGATAAGTTTAAGGCCTCAATCACTGACCAAAGGGAGGTAATGGTCAGCTGCTAGTTCTGACCTATGGTCTGATAGACCTATGACACTTCAGGTTCTCAGGATGATGGGGTCATTTGGGGATACCCGAATCTATCTATGGGAAGTGGGAGGAAGTCAGGGGAGTCAGTTCTAAGTGCCACTGGAATAGCACTTGATGGCCTGGTCTTTTAGCTGCACCAATATTTGAGAATGTCATTTTGAGTCCTCTCTATTGTAATAATTATGTGAAAACTACTCACTCCCTCAGTACCAAACACTTCCAAACAGAAAAGTTTTGGACATCTTTTTTTTTTCTTGATGTCTGAAAGGACATGGTGATTCTTCCAGGATTCTATTTTCTATCCATTACTGTTAAATCAATATGTCATGCAATATATTTACTCCAGAAGCCCAGCTCTGCTTTGTCCCAAATATCTACACCATGACCATAGATTCCAACTCCAGATCATCATGCTGAAAATACTTCTGAAATTAAACTGTTCATGTTTGAGGCCTTTCTCTGAATCTTGCACTTTTGTTGTCAATCCTGTTCAACAGACTACAGGTGGAAATAGGGCTCCTTAAAGGGGTCAGATATATCAGAGAGATGCTGTTTTGATGGGGGTAGAAGCCAGATAAGGACAAAATCTAAAAAAGAAGCAGTGCTTCAGGTTATTGGTTAGCAACAGGGATAAGTCTGAAATTCCTCGGGATAATTTGAGTATCAATGGGGAAGTATTTATTTTGGAGCTCACAAAAGATCCAAGTATAGAATTATAAAATTGGACACTTTGGAAAGCTCTCAAAGGTCAAGTCACAACTGAAACAAAATCCTTTCTAGCAAATCTAGATATTGTAGTGGATAAAGCACTAATCATGGAGTCAGGAGGATGTGGGTTCAAATGCAACCTCAGACACTAGCAGTGTGACCCTGAACAACTCACACTTAACCACTTGTCAGGAAAGAAGGAAGGAAATGGGAGGGAGAAAGAGAGAGAGGGAAGGAGGGAGGAAGAGAGAGAGGGAAGGAGGAAGGGAGGGAGAAAGAAAGGGCTCAATTTCCAGTTCTGCTATTAAAGATTTGCCATAGTTTCAGGTAAGTCACATATTCTTCAGGCCTTAATTTTCTCCTCTGCAAAATAGGGATGATGATATATGCATATCTACTTTCAGGGTTTTCACTAAAATTAAATGAGATAAAGGATATAAAAATTATTTGTAAAGCACTATGAACCAAGTGGTACAATTAAATTTGAGTACAATCTACCACAGAAAGCTCTTATAAAATAATAGAGAAACATGAGCCAACAATCTAATCTTGGTTTACCACTAAATAATAACCTTGGACCTCTCAAAAACTTTTCTTAAAATACATCTTTGGCATATTGGGGAAAGCATTAGATATGGAGTAAGGAGCCCTGAGTTCAAATCCCAACTCTCACACCTATTTTTGTGAATTTGGGTCATTAACCTTATATTTTGGAACCTCAGTTTCTTCATCTATCAAATGAGAACAAAATCTACCCTACAATTTCATAACATTCTGGTGAAGTTATAATGATAAGAGCCATAAAGGTGTTTGGAAAAGTTATAAGCACTATGCAAAATGCAGGCTATTATTCATTATTATAATATCACTATCATTCTAATACTCCAATTCAGCAAACATTTATCGAATGCTGATAACTAAGGTCACCTTAATAGAATGTGTCTGCCATGAAAAGCTGCCCTTGGAATCATGACAAAAATCACTTAACCTCTGCAGCAAACCAGTCACAAATTATACCTAGACCTGGGTAAATAATATTTCAGCTTGCTAAGTGCTGATAAAAGGGATGAATCACAGTTTGATTTCTAAAAGACACAATCAGTACTCTGGGACTTCAGTCCTAATCAGGGCACTGCATCTCAGCTGGGTACTCAAACTGCTGGAATATATCCCAATTACCTCTGTGCCTTTTAAGAGTAAATCCATACCATGCATCCATCTTCCCATGGCTACAGGTGCAACTTGCCATGCCTGCCTAGCTACAAACCCTCACTATCAAAAGGACTTCCCCAAACTTCATTTTTAAATTTTCTTTCAACTTTTTGGTCTAAGTCTAGATGAGAGCCCACAAGCCTGGGATTTTTTTAAATAGAACTAACAGCAACTCACAAGACCAGAGTCCCAGAAGAAATTTAGACATTTAGTCCAGTCCCTTCTGAATTTTAAGACTCTTCTTGACAATATCCCCAACAGGTAGACACCAACCTCTGCTGCCTTTTCACTGTTGGACAGCTCTAACTGATAAGGGTCTGAGACTCCCTTTGGACTCTTTAGTATTTATCAATATAGCTTATACCATATTATCTGCTTTGGAAGCAGCATGACAGAGAGGATCCTGTCAATCCTGTTTGTTTTTCTTGTTATTATTATAATGTGGGGGGGATTTGTATATTATTCTTTTCTCTACATTTCACAAAACTATACATTTGAAGCTAGAGGATCTCTTAGAAATCATCTAATCCAATTCTCTCTCCTTTTATAGATGAGTCCCCATCCCATCTCTGAGACTCAATCACTCCCTCTATAAAATGAAAAGACTGGACAAGATAAACTAAGATCTCTTCTGGCTCTGAATTTTATTATTTCATATGATAACAAATGTTGAATTCTTATGGCCAACACGGTAAACAAAAGATCAGAGAAAAAAATCTCAGAAAAGGCAACAACTCATTTCCTAGCACTGGACAGTTTCAGTGATTGTCTCTCATGCCTGGCAAGTTCTCCCTTCTCACCTCTGTCTCTTTGTTCTTCTAATTCCCAACTTAAACCCTACCTGCTATAAGAAGCCTTTCCTGATTCCTTTAATTCTGGTGTCTTTCCTCTACTGCTTATCTCCCATTTTCCTTGCATATGTTTTGTTTGTTGATAACTTTTTTTCATGTTGTCTCCCCCTCGTTAGACTATGAGTCCCCTGAAAGCAGAGATTGTTCTTTGCCTTGCTTCATATCCTCAGTGTTTAGCTGACACATAGTAGATGCTTAATAAATGGTTGTTGATTGACTATAAAAAAGAACCCTGAAATTGTAGCCATAAATTCTCAGTTCAAATCCTAGCTCTCTCTTAGTTTTCTGCATGATGATAGGCTAATCAGTTGGCCAACTAGCATTTATTAAGCATTTACTTTATACCAGACACTGTGTTAAGCATTAGGTATTCAAAGAAATGGAAAAAAAAATCTGGCCCTGCTCTCAAAGAGCTAATGGAAGATACAACATGCAAACAACTATGTACAAATAAGAACGATTGAGAATAAGTTGGATATAATCAATGGAAGCCGTAGCAGATTTTATATTCTTGTGCTCAAAAATCACTGCAGACAGCAACAGCAGCCATGAAATTAAAAGACGCTCGCTCCTTGGAAGGAAAGCGATGGTAAATCCGGACAGCATACTAAAAAAGCAGAGACATTACTTTGCCAACAAAGATCTCTATAGTCAAAGCAATGGTTTTTCCAGGTTTTTTTAATGCATGGCTGTGATAACTGGACTACAAGGAAAGCTGAATGCCACTGAGTTGACACTCAAATTGTGGAGCTGAGGAAGACTTGAGAGTCTCTTGTACAGCAAGGAGATCAAATCAATCAATATTTAAAGAAATTAATTCAGGCTATTCACTGGAAGATAAGACAAAGTTTAAGAGCTTTGCCACATAATAAAAAGATGGAACTCACTAAAAAAGACCTTGATGTTGAAAAAGACTGAAGGCAAAAGGGAAAGGAGATGACAGAGGATGAGATGGAAGATACAGTCATGGAAATAACGAACATGAGCTTGGACAGACTTTGAGAGAAAAGAAAGAATATAAGGGCCAAGTGTTTTATGACTAAGTCAGACACAAGTGAATGAACAACAACAAAATAAACAGAGAAAGCAGCAGGATTAAGAAGGATCAGAAAAGCTGAAACCCATTGTTAAAGAAGGTGGAATTTAAGCTGACAATTGAAAGAGACTGAAAAATTGAAAGAAAAATTAGGAGGGAAAAATTCTACACATGGGGGACAGTCAGAGAAAATGTCCAGAAATCGGAGGTTTTTTCCTTACACAAGGGACAGCAATGAGACCAGTGTCATTGAATTATAGAGCGAAGTGTATGAGAATGACATATAAAAAGAATGTGAAGGTAAGAAAGGTCCAGCTTCTGAAGCCCTTTAAAAGTCAAACAAAGGATTTTCTATTTGATCCTAAAAACAATAGGCAAGACATTTTATTTCCCCTCAAACTCAGTCTTCTGTAAAACAGAGATAGTAACACTTCCACTAAGAACTCTATGTTATAGACAAATCATCATTCCTCTTTAACGGGGGATGTGTCCACATTGAGGCATTCCAGACAAATATATTCTACCCCAAATGAGTATTCTGAGAGTTAAATACTAAAATAAAATACCTATGTACATTGCTTTTAAATTTTGAAGAACTATAAAAATGTCACCTATTATTATACAACTAGCATCCTGCCAAAGAAAAAGCTCAGGATTAGTAATCAGGAAGCCAGGGTTCAGATCCTGCTCTGGCACTCAGACAAATCACTTCACTTGTTAAAAATATCATATACGTATATATGTAATTTATATTACAACATAAAATATTTATCTCTGAATAACAGAGATATGAGGAAATGAGTTGTTATCATTTGGTCCCTTTACTTAAACTGTGAATTGCAGTGGAAATGACCTATAAGTAGCTCCAAATTATCCATAATATCCACTTAATATGGATAATAAATGAAAGCTGTGTTAAGTTCTTTGGGAGCAACTGGTCTAAAATGCATAAATCAGTCTATGGAGTAGTGTTCTTACTAGCAAATCAATATTAAATGGGTATTGTAATGCAGGTTTACTGATTTGTACCCTCCAGAAGCTATAACTGTGTCCCACTTTCTGCACTAGAATATAGAAGGCCTCCCCAAGCTAGGGGGAAATAACATGCTTTTCTCCCCCACCCCCAAGTAATTCCAACTGTTGGTTCCACAGAAAGGAAGTCACAGTACTCAGGGAATCAATATTTTTAAGTGTGATAAAGCAACCTGCCTGTTCAATTACTGTGCCAAGCCTAAATCATCTCCAAGATTCCAGATCTCAATCTCTTTCCCTACAAAGCCCACTCCTCCCAGAGGGAGATTGTGCCTTTTAAGACACTGGGGGCTCAGCTTGACTATCCTCTCTGTTATCTTCAACACTCAAAAGTCAGACAATTTATCTCTGCCACACTGTCTGCAACCCTGAGCAGATAGGCAGACCACACACACACATACACACTCCATGGGAAAGGAGGGAGACAGAGATGGTCAGGACAAATCATACTATGTGTAATTTCTTCCTCTTCTACTCCCAGTAAAATGCTTCTATCTAGGTGAAATTAGATTTAAATGGAAAGCAAGATGAAGGGAGGGGAGCGAAAAGGGTTTTAAATGACACTGACAATTTCCTAATCTGGCTTTGGGGCAGTGCAACTTCAGAGCCGAACTGGCTCTAACACCCATCCCAGCTGTCTTACAGTGAATTCCCTTAAAATATTCTACCTGACTTCTCCAGCTTCACCTCTCTTAGTCTTTATAGATCAACAAAGCTTTACAGGTCTCAACTATTGAGCATCTCTTTCAGCTCCTCCTTTATACATATAGACACACATATGCACACATATGTCTACAGAAGCACACAAGCAAGAACACAATGTGTTTCCCCTATGGGAAGACCTCATTTAGTTTCTAAATCCCAACTCTCTTCCAGGCAAATGTCACATCTGAAAATTTTGGCGAACATCACTCTCCCCTCATTTACATACACACACATGCGCCCACCCAAGTAATGACGAATGCATTATTTTCTAAAAGTCATTGCACACATCACACAGATTCATTAATAACAATCATCAGCTCACTCCTGCAGTCCCTATTGATGAGGAAACTAAGCCTATTGGCTTCCTTGAGCGCCAGTAGATAGAGTGTCAATAGGGTTAAAGTTTTAATGGGTGTCTACACTAAATATCGAATCAATATGGTGAACCTCCAGGAATTGAGGCTTAACAGGAGAAAAGTGGGAAAGTCAGAATTTGGACTTATACCTTCTGATTCCAAGAATAGTCCTGTATCTACTAGTAATGTTAATGGCGTGGGACATCATTGGTCTATACAGATTTTTCTGCTCAAATTCTCTCGGACCCCACAATAAAACACCAAAAAATCCTATTCCCTGAACTCCCTGACTTGCCAGGGGCAATTTTTTCTCCTTTCCTTGGTTATTTAAACCCTTTATCTGTCACCTGTGTTGTTTTTCAGTTCTTTATGCCCACTCCTCTGTTTATGATAGAGACTTTTTTGAACTTCCCCATGGAAAAAAAAAAATTCAAAACCCTCACTGCTGCTTTCACAGAGGCACCTGCTGAGAGAGCCTAAGGCAAAGCTGTGAACTTCTTAAAAAACACCACCAGCCTCCTCCTTACATCTCCCTGTGCCCTCAGCTCACAGGGCCCACATGCTGTCCTGTGGTTGATCAGAGCTTCCCAGGATGACCACCATCAGGAGGCTATCCTCCAGGAAACTCTTCTCATCTTTTCAATTCTTTCTTACATCCCCTCACCAATTAGAATGCCCAAGTACTATGACACTGGATGAATGGGAACTTAGAAGAAAGAAAGGATGGGGAGAACCTTAGACATATTTTAGTGTGTACCTTTCAATTTACAAATGTAGAAACTGAGATCCAAAGAAGAAATGTGATGTCTACATGAGTTAGAGACTTAGGACGACAGGCAGCTTCTAAAACCCACACCCAATCCAATACTGAAGCAGTTGGTTGGAATAGTGCATACAAAGCTGGTCTGGTCTTGAAAACAAGAAGATTTGAGCTCAAATTCAGACTCAGATACTAGTTGGGCAAGTCACTTAACCTCCGTGAGCCTCGATTTCCTCAGTTCTAAAATGGGGAGAATAATAGCATCTATCTCCCAAGGTTGCTGTGAGACTTAAAATGTGATTATATATGCAAAGCATTTAGCATAATTCCCAGCATGTAAAAAGTGCTTATGTAAATTCTAGCTATTATTATTATTATTATTATTATTATTATTATTATTATTATTTTCATTACTATTTTCAACAAGCTATGTCACCTATTCCTTCTTCCCTACTAAAATAATTAAATTAATCATTCTAATTTGTTTAATGGGTAAATTTGTTACAGTTACTAGACAATTATAGTATAATAACTCAACTTTATATAATACATTCTGGTTACTATGAAATTAATATACATTGTCTCATTTGAACTTCCCTAACAGTCTTGTGAGGTAGGTTGGGCATCTATCACTATCTGTGTTTTACTTGAATATGCAAAGATTCTATGAATATGACCAGATAAGGAAGGTAAACTTTAGAAATTCCATCCACTTAATCTACTTAAGGGTAGAATAACAGGATCTACCGTGTTTCCCCGATAATAAGACACTGTCTTATTATTTTTTTGGGACTAAAAAACACCAGAGGGCTTATTTTCAGGGGAGGGCTTATTTTATCCTCCATCATGCCCCTTTTAGCCTCCATCATGCCCATTTTAGCCTCCATCATGCCCCTTTTATCCTCCATCATGCCCATTTTAGCCTCCATCATGCCCCTTTTAGCCTCCATCATGCCCCCTGAGTGCTTATTTTATTCTCCATCGCTTACTGAACTTACCGAGTTTTTAGATGGTCCTGTCTCAGCTCTACTCCGCGGCGCTGCTCTCAGTAGCGCCAGCAAGCAAATCACCAGGGAAGAAGAGGATGACGCGCTCACTGCTGCAGCTCTGATTGGATGCAGCTCGGAGCGCGACGTGCGTTTCACCCGGGAGGGGAGGGCGGCGCTGCTTACTGAAGGTACCGCTACGCAGCATATAGCGCAGGGGATCACCATGATGACCGTTTTCATAGTAAGTTCGATAGGGCTTATTTTCGGGGGAGGGCTTATTTTAGCGGAATATTAAAGAGTATGTGGGTGTCTTATTTTCAGGATAGGTCTTATTATCGGGGAAACACGGTAGGTGTTAGAAAGAACTTCAGATGTCATCTCAAAAGGAATTCCTTTTTCAAGATGAAGGCTGTAGAGTACAACACTAAATACCATTCCAGTGATAGGGAACTCACTACTCTTTGTCTTTCTTTCTTTTTTTTTTTTTTTTAATACTTCCCATTCATATGGAAAAAAACTTAACATTTATTTTTGAAAATTTCGAGATCCAAATTCTCTCCTTCCTTCCCACCCCTTGAGAAAGTAAGGAATATGATATCAATTATACATGTGAAGTCATGCGAAACATATTTCCTTCCATATGGCCATGTTGCAAAACATGCACAAAAAAACCCAAGAAAAATAAAAGTTTTTTGGTTTTTTTTAAAGTAAGTTTCAATCTGTATGCAAGAGTTTATCAGTTCTCTATCTGTAAGTAAATAGTATTTTTCATCATGGGTCCTTTTGAAATGTCTTGGTTCATTGTCTTGATCAGGCTAAGCCTTTCACAGTAGTTAATCATCTTTACAATACTGCTTTTACTGCTTACAGTGTTCCCCTTGTTTTGCTCATTTCATTTTGCTTAAGTTTACATGAATGTATTTTCCTAGCATGAGCCTCCTCATCCTTTCTCATAGCACAACATATACCATATGCCATAACTTGTTGAG
This sequence comes from Sminthopsis crassicaudata, assembly GCF_048593235.1. Taxonomy (NCBI): domain Eukaryota; kingdom Metazoa; phylum Chordata; class Mammalia; order Dasyuromorphia; family Dasyuridae; genus Sminthopsis; species Sminthopsis crassicaudata. The sequence goes on along the minus strand of NC_133622.1, from coordinate 182,200,094 downwards.
TCATTCTTCAATTGACGGACATCCCTTCAATTTTGCAACTCTTGATCACCACATAAAAAGGTGCTATAAATATTTTTGCAAAAATAGATCCTTCCCCCCCCCCCTTTTTTCTTGAGCCCTTTGGTGTAAAGATCTTTGGGTGTTGCTGAATCAAAGGGTATGTAGTTTTATAACCTTTTAGGCATAGTTCCAAATTTCTCTCCAGAATGGTTGGATCAATTCACAACTCCACCAATAGTACATTAGTTTCCCGATTGTCCCATATCCCTTCCAGCATTTGTCATTTTCATTTTTTGTCATATTAGACCATCTGATAGTTGTTTGAATTTGTTTTTCTCTTATTAAGACTCATTACCTCTTAATGGATTTAATTAGAGGTCATCTCATAAAATCCCCTCATTTTATAAATGATGAAAATGAGACCAAAAAGAGATACAAAGCAATTTCCTTTGGCTACACACAGAGTAAGCAGAACTACCAAAATTTAAACCCAGGTCATCTGGTGTTTTTTACTTTTTATAGAGTACTATGTTTACAAGGAGTGGCTCATTGTATTTGAGAATGCTGGTCATTATCAGGAAGTCCTCCCTCCCTCACCTTGTACAAAAAAATGTCCTACTCGATAACTTATACCCACAATGCTTTGTTCCTGCCCTCTTAAGGGCCAACTCAAGCAATTCTAAGTCCATCTTGCATAAACCATTCAAAAATTTGGAGCAAAATAATCCAATACTTTTTACAGGGTACTGATTATATCTACAAGATGTGGTCCATTCTATTTGAGTACTCCTCTCATTATCAGAAAATCTTTCCTCACTTTGTACAAAAGAAGTCCCACTCTATAACTTCTACCCATCATGCTTTGTTCTGCCCTCTAGGGGCCAACTCAAGCAATTCTAAATCCATCTTGCATAAATCCTTCAAAGATTTGGAGGAAAATAATCACATCTTCCATTAGTTTTCTTTTCTCTAAGCTAAACCTCCCCAATTCCCTAAATCATTCTTCAAATAGCACAGTTTCAAAGAAACTTCATCATCTGTCCCAGACTAGATCCTGCCAAAACTACAAGGTTCTCTTAAAGTCATAAAATGTTAAACTTGAAAGGGGCCTTTAATCAATCAACCTATCATCAAGCTTTTATTAATCATCTTTTGTGGTATCAAGTATGAAGGGGCTATACCACAACACAGCGAAATGAATATAGCAAAATGAATCAAATCCTTGCTCTTGAGAAATTTATATTCTATCAGAGTAGACAATACAGATGTAAATAAACATATTAAAAATAAAGACAAGTTATATTTGGGGGAAGACAGTATACTAGTGAGGGAGAGGGCACAAGGAGAGGCTTCCAATAGAATGTATTGCTTGAGCAAACCCAGGTTAAGAACCTCTGATCTCATACAACTGTCCCAATTTGTAGATTAGGAAACTTAGAACCAGAGAAAGGAAGTTCCAAGTCCACATCGAGCTGCTTCTCATTTCTACTTTATCAAGAAAATCCTAAAACCTCACTACCTGAATACTGCCAGATAACAATAAGCATTTATTAAGTAGTTACTCTGTACCAGGCACTAGAGCCCCATAAAGTATAAGACTAGGACAAGGTACCCAAAACACATCCTACATTTATGCAGCAGCCATAATATATTTCTTTAAAAGAACATTAATCTGTTATGGAGCATTTGGACTGTTTGGCAGTATAGTACATTGAGCACTGGTCTTGGAGTTACAAGGCCTGAGTTCAAAGCCTGTCTAAGATACTCATTAAGCTATACTATTCTGGGCAAATTGCTTAATGTTTCAGACTTATCTGTAAAATGAGGGGGTTGCATGGTAGGGTCTCTTCTATCTCTAAATTCATAATGCAATGATTTATTGAATACTTAACATGTGACAGGTGCAGGGGGATAAAAAGACATAATTTAAATATTAAATATCAGTGGTTTTCATGTACAGTCATTGTAGTATATGTCAATAATGTCAAAAGTGTGATATAGCATTCCCAAATAGCCAACTCAAACTTAAACTGCCTTAATGGAGAAATGGTGCTCAATGCAAAGAACGTTAAAGACTTATTCACCTTCTGATCAGAACATATCTGGAATATTGAGCTCGTTTCAGGGTGTTGCACTTTAGGAAGGTCCCTGATGAAGTAAAGAGAGATTAGAGCAGAGTGGAAATTATGTATTTGACTATGCTACAAAAGAGCATTTAGAATTATAATAAGGAGGCATAAGAAAAATAAATAATTGTCCAAAAAGTCCAAAAAGTTTATTATCATTGGATATCTGTCTATAAACAGTCTGGATGATAACATGCCAGGGATGATGGAAAGAGATTCTGATTCAGGCACAGGACAGATGAAGGGATTCCTGTAGTCCCTTCCAGTACCAAGATTCTCTGGAGATGATGATCACAACTAGGATGAAGGTTATTATGATGGTAATGACGATGATATGATGGTGAGCACTTATATGGGCAAAGAAACTTATAAATATCTCATTTTAGCCCTAAAATGTCCCTGGGAAACAGGTACTATTACTATCCTCAGTTTATGGATGAGGAAACTGGGGCAGACAGAGGTCAAGTAACTAGCCCTGGCTTATACTGCTACTAAGCCTCTGAGGCAGGATTTGAGCTTATTTCTTCCTAATTAGCACTCTAGCCACTGGACAAATACATTGTCCACTAGACAGTATCCCTTCTATCTATATATCTGCTTCAAAAACTAAAGTAAGAAATGCTTGCAAAATGTGCAGAGGCAAGGACAGACACATTTAAACTTCAGTTTCTATTTGAGAGCAAAGGAACAAGATTTAAGAAACTGGGGTCAGTGTCCAGCTTTGAACCCTGGGCTTCTTGTCCATTTTCTTTTAATCTTGCTAAAGGGCAGGTGTATTTCTGCAAAGGGCCACAGAGTTCATTGCAGTTTGAAATGCACCTAACATTAGTTCTCTGAAAACAATCAGGAGGTTCTGTGATCTGAATCTCCTGTGCTATAAAATATATACGGTCCTATATTAAAGTTTTACAGTGCTCATTACCCTGATGTAGAGTCTGTTGGAGAAAAAAGCACCGTCACTGACAAGGGACTGGACTCGGTGAGGGGCAAAGATATTAAGAAGGCTTTTGGGAGGCCTCCTGCTTCAGGAGTGGGCTATGCCCTCATGAAATTGATGCTGGCTAAGTAATACCAGCACTGTCGCCGCACGAGTGAGGGAATTATTAGGCGGTAAAGCGCTATAAAAATTGTTCCATAGTCCTTTGCTCTGGTGGATATGAAAGATGAGGTACCAAAATTCCTTTTTTTTTTCATTTCAAAGTAGATTTAAGTTAGATATATCATTAGAACTCACTAAAGTGTTTCCTGAAAATTGCTATTATTGAGCATTTTTATGTAATACTCTGAAGACACTGAGAACTTTGTAGATACTTTCCTGATCAGTAACCTTCACAGCTTCCTTGCCCAATTGCCCCCCATTTTATAAGCATAAATTCCAGTTCAAAGCATCTTAGAGTTGCTCAAGATTCCATGGAGACAGAGATATGTGTCAGGGTGGGAGAATTTGTGCTTCTCATCAGTGCTATCAAGCTGAAGTCAACAATTCATGTGTTTACACACATAGAAAGGTTTACAAACTTTCCACAACAATGCTGGGAGATAGTGTGAGCACTACTTTTCTTGTTTCCCAGTTAATGGTAATCATGATGATGATGATAGCTAATATTTATATCATAATTTAATGTTTTTCAAAGTACTTTACAAATATCTCTTTTGATCCTCACAACAATACTGCATTATTATCCTGAGTTTATATTTAAGGACTTTGAGGCAGACAGAAGCTGAATCATTTATCTCATGGTCATTCAGCTAGTATCTAAAGCCCAATTTGAATTTAGATCTTCCTGACTCCAGTTTCAAGCTTTCTCTACTGCCTGTGATAAGAAACTGAGACTCAGAGCAATTAATTCAATTATCTTTAGATACACAACTTGTATAAGAGCCAGGATTTAAATGTAGATCTCTTGACTATAATTGCAATGATAGTCCCATATTTCCTAGGTTCACAATAAGAAGGACACTGTCTGATGTAAACTTTGTACCTCCTTCACACACATACACACAAACACATCCTTAGATTAGGAAATCCTAGTCTAGGACTAGGACACAGCAGGCAGGTCCTTAAGAATGTTTATTGAGTAGAACTGAATTGACAGATGCCCATGATGGGAATACAGATGAGATGAAGCTGGTTAACTGAGATTTCCGGCTGATAGCCAGCCAGATGATAGAGTTTTCACCATATTACAATTTAATGGTTCACTGCTATTCAATCCAATTCCACAAACACTGAGTCTGATGATGAAGCTTAAACACTGGTCCCCAGTGTGGCTGAACAATTGAAAAGCCTTGGTTTGTTGAAGCTTCTTTTGAAATGTTCCATCATTAGCCTCATGACCCCTTCCATACTCTATTCTATTCTTGAATGTCTCTCTCTCTCTCTCTCTCTCTATCTCTCTCTCTGTTTCTGTGTGTGTGTGTGTGTGTCTGTGTCTGTGTCTCCCTCCCTGTCTCTCTGCCACTCTCCCTCCCTCTCCACCTCCATCTGTCTCTCTCCCTCCCTCTCCATCTCCGTCTGTCTCTCTATATCTATAGTGTGTGTCTCTGTGTGTGTATGTGTCTCTGTAAAACTCTGTATGTCTCCATATGTCTCTATGTCTGTCTGTCTGTCCCTATATATGTGTGTCACACACACACACACACACACACACACACACACACTCTCACACCCTGAAAGCATATAGAAGTTGGCATCAGAAATTAAAGTTCTCATCCCAGCTCCCCAAGTTTATCATGGAACCTTAACCAAATTATTCCCTTCATTGGACTTGTTTATTTCCTGAACAATTAAACCATTGTATAAGAAGATCTCTGAAGTCCCTTCCAGAGCAACGATTCTGGGGCTAATAATTGCTCCCAACTTTCCCCCACTCAATGTAGAATGCAGCAAAGATGAACCGCATGCTCTCGGCATTTCCTTCCGTTGATGCAAGGCTGGCTCAGTGGTAAGGAACTTTAGCTCACAAAAGCCTTTTACTATGGAGGAGGAAATTGGTATCTGTGTCAATGAAAGGACCTCCTGCTTCCTCTAAAACCGATGAAATTAATAAAGTTTTGAAGTAGAAGTCGTGAATAAAAAATAAAATTAAAAAGTAATGAGTTAACACAAAAAGCCCTGCCCAAACCTTCAACATTTCTTACTTGCCCAAACTATCAAACTAGCCTTCTACTTGGTGTCTCTTTTATCCAATTCCCCCATCCCTAAATCCATTCACACAAGTGCCAAAATCATCTTCCCAAGGCACAGGTCTGACTATGACCTTTCCCTACTCAGAAACCTTCACTGGCTACCTATTATATCTAGAACGAAACATGAACTTCTAGCTAGGTTTTTAAAACACTCTGCCATCTGGTTCCAGCCTTGCTTTACAGCATAATTCCATATCCTTCCCCTTCATGCATACCATATGGTCCAGCAACCCCAGACTAGTAGCAGTTGTATGAACTTTATTCTATTCCCTACCCCTGTGACTTCCCACAAGTTGTCTCCTTCCTCAAAAAATACATCCTCATCTCATCTCTACCTTTGAGAATTTTTATCTTCCTTCAAGGCTCAATCTGGACGTCACATCCCTGATGGCTCTCCCAGTAGTGAGTGCTCTTTCTCCTCTCAATTATTCTGGATTTCCTTAGTGGTGTACATTTTGTATTCCCATAAAAGAAAGCAAGTCCTTTGAGGGAAGGCACTATTTAGTTTCTGCCTCATATCTAAAGCACCTAGCATAATGCCTTCTATGCTATATGCATGTAATTAATGCTTAAAGAATGAGGTTTCACTCCCTTTAAAGAAATGAAACAACTTCATAGTACTAGAAAAGTACAAGATGCTAGATTTATCATGTAGTCTAGTCGTTCTCAATAGTTGTCATTCCTCACACCCTTTCCAATAATAATAACAACAAAAATGTGCTGTGAATTTCCAGGGTATTCTTCAATAACTGTATTTACTGTTTCAAATGTCATCATTATAAAAATTTTTAGCATGGCTCCCTTGAACCAGCTTCACAAGGAATTCACCAGCCATTACACATTTCCTCAAGAAAGGAAAAACTAAACTAGATTTGGATTTGAGACCCAATTCAGACACTGACTAAGTGACCATTGACAAGTAATCTCCTTTCTGAACTTCAATGCCCTCATTTGTTAAACTGGGATGATATTACTAATACCATCTGCCTCACAGGAGGAATGTGAGGCAAGTGCTTTAAGTCTTAAAGCACCATAAAGAAGTGAGGTATCATTTCTATTACAGGAATAAGAATATGAGTGGAAGAGCCATTAAGGAAAGTTCAAGAAAGTAAAATATGGAGGAATAGGAGATTCATGGGGGAGGCAGTTCTGGTAGATCAAAGGAGGACGGTTGATTACAGGGAACTAAAAGCAATTTCTCCTCATCCTTCTTATGAATACAACATTTCTTTAAAGGAACAGTTAGTTTTCTATACAGTCCACTAAAGCAGGACAGGCCAGAGGAATGGCAGAGAAAGAATCAATGAACACATTGCTAAAATGACTCTATGCAGGACCACACTTAAGAAAATATCTCTGTTGGCAGCAATCTGTGGTCAACAAGACCACCAACTAGGGAACAGAGAGGTCTGACATATTTCTAGTATTTAACTAGGATTAAAGGGAAGAACTCAGCCAAAAAGAGAAAGAAAGATTACAAATTCCTTAAGGGCAGAAATTGTATCTAAATGTTGCATCTTCCCCAGCACCTATCCAGAATTCTTTACAGAGGAAAAGAAAGGAGGAAAGAAGAAGAGGAGGGAAGCAGGAAGGAGGAGGAGAAGGAGGAAGAAGAGGAGGAGAAGAAGAGGAAAAAGAGGAGGAGGAGGAGAAAAGGAGGAGGAGGAGAAGAAAAGGAAAAGAAGATAGTGATGATGGATGATGATGATGAAATCATTTATGCAGGTCTCTAAGGCTTGTAAAGCATTTTACAATAATTCAGTGGTCCTTAAACTTTTAAAATAGGGAGCCAGTTCACTGTCCCTCAGACTGTTGGAGGGCCGGACTATAGTAAAAACAAAAGCTCACACTCTATCTCTGCCCCTCAGCCCATTTGCCATAACCCGTTGGGGCTGCATAAACATCCTCAGCCAGCAGCATCTGGCCAGTGGGCCATAGTTTGAGAATCCCTGAAGATCTTACCACTGGACTTTGGTGACTCTGGAGAAGAGAATGAGACTAATGACTTTGTGAAGCTCTGCCTCACATAAATGCAATTCACAGATACATTAAGACATCACCCATGTCATCACTGGCTCTTTTTGAAAACAAAAGACCACCACCAGCAAATATTATTTCATTTTGTCCTTACAATAGTCCTTAGAGGTAGATGCTATTATCACTAATAAATAAATGCTAAATAAATGAATGAAGTATCATAGAACCAGAAACACTCATCTAGTCCAAGCTGCTCATTTTCTATTTGGGGAGCCAGATTAAGAGAAGTGCTTTGCCCAAGGCCACATAGCTCTTTAGTTCAATTATAAGACATCTAGCTAAAAGAGAGACTCTTTTGGGCTTCATTTTTAAGATCAAGGCAGGGATCTCATCACTTTTGCATCTCCAATGTGTAGCACACAATAAGCAAAGATAAAGTTTTAAGGGAAAATGGAGAAAAAAAATCAGATGATAGATTTCACAAACAACAGTCAAAAAAGTAAATATCTGTTTTTGTCAAGCAGAATCAAAAGTCAGCAACAATAGCAAAACAAGTTTATAATTAACACACTGTGAGAAACTTAGACTCAGCTCTACTAGTTGGCTAAAGTTGTTTAACTTTTCATTTCTTCAGATTTTTTGCTGATAAAATCAGTCCTAAGATAATAGGATTCAAAACTTGAAGGGATCTTAGGGTCTTGAAGTGTCTTGACCCCATTTTGCTGATGAGAATGGTGAAGTGGCTTGTTCAAAGTCACACACATGCTATATAATAGAGATAGGATCTGAACCCTTGTCCAAACTCCATAACTGCAGTTCCTACCTCACAGGGTTTTTGTGAGGAAAATACACTGTCTAGATTTTTGCCACTTATATATTACATACACTTACTTATCCCTATATGATATATATAAAGCATACCTATATGTATGTATATTATAATGCTATGCATATATTATATATGTGTGTGTGTGTGCGTGTGTTATATATAACTCAGCTTCTTAAGCCCCATATGGGATCTTTGCAAAATTATGATTTATTACCAGTAAATATTTGACTTACAAACATATTTTATATACATATATGCCTGGGGGAGCAAGTAAAAATTTCTCAGGTGAAAAAATCACAAACGGGAAGGAGTTTGCCCTGATATATAATATATGCCTATAGACCGAGACAGGAACCTTGTCACTTTTGTATCTCTGATATGTAGCACACAGAAAGCAGTGATGAAGTTTTGGCAAGCAGAACAGAAGTCAGAAACAATAACAAAAGAAGTTAATAATTAACACACTGAGAGAAAGACTCAGCTCTAACATCTAGTGGATGTCTATATTATATATGTTTCTATGTATATGCTATATATACCTATAAATACATATACATATTCCATAAACCCACACTTGATTTTATACATATATATATAAACATTCTATTATATAACTTATGCCTATATGTGTGTATATCATAAATATATGTCTTTGGGTGTATAACTGCTGTCTTTGATATAGATTATAGATAGCAATTTTCATGAGAACAATGAATGATCTTAGGCATTGTTGACTGTAATTCTGAGAGTTTACATGTATGAAAATCTTCATTGTTTGAATGCATTTTCACAGCTATTATCTCCTCCCAGCATTATAAGAGACCTGTAATATAACTAGCACATTACTCCCCCACTTTACATTTGAGATAGCTAAGGCTCAGAAGTAAAAAATACAGCAGTAGATTTTTACTGTTAAATATTAGAGAGGTTAGATCAAATCATCACATCAGAGATTTGAAGCTGAAAAAGGTCCCATTTGTCTCACACGTGTGTGTGTGTGTGTGTGTGTGTGTGTGTGTGTGTGTGTGTGTGATTTAAAAAAAATAATGCTCCAGCCGTTTCCTCAATTGTAGACACAAGGAACCTGTCAGATTCACAACTTTATCATCAGAAGGAGTCAAGGACAGACATGAAACCCAGCACTCAAGATTCTCCGGGATTACTTACACATACATATTCATAATGATTAAAACTATGTGGCAAGGTTCAATTTGATACATAAAAATGTATCAGGCATCACTGAACCTGCCATAAGTCCAGAAAGCATCATTGTAAGAAACCTGGTCACAAAATTCTGCCTGGCTAGTTACTTTTTAACCTACAATTCTGTTTAATTTTTAAAAAAGCATTTTTAAACATCTAGTTTGTGCAAGGTTTTATGGCTACATCGAGGATTCAAATATGAAAACAAAACAATCCCTTTCCTTTGGGAGCTGACATTGATTGGGTTTAGGTAGAGACGATTCAACCTGTACAAGGTTAAATCAATACAAGGTACTTTGATCAGGGAGAAATCAATAACAACTAGGGGGCATAAAAAAAAAGCTTTAAAGAGGAGACAACCCCCAAGCCGTGTCTCAAAATGATATAATAAGGCAGAGGGGTGGTCCAGCGCACAGCATGCTATATTTGGAGTTAAGAAGTCCTATCTGGGTTCAAATTGTGCCTCAGATGCTTATCAGCTATGTAATCCTGAGCAAGACACTTATCCTTTGCCTGCCTCCATTTTCTCATAAAATGAAGATAATAATAACATATTTTTAAACTATCTGTGCTACCTGATAGCACCTATGGTAAATGAAATGAGGTTATGTGTAAGGTTCTTTGTATAACTCAAAGAACAAAACAATAATGATAATTATTACTAATATTTATAATTAGGATTTTGAAAAAAAATACATTCTAGAAATAAAGAACAGTGTGTACACATTTAACATGTATGGGACTGCCTCCCATTTAGGGGAGGGAGTGGAGGGAAGGAAGGGGAAAATCGGAACAGAAGGGAGTGCAAGGGATAATGTTGTAAAAAATTACCCATGTATATGTACTGTCAAAAAAAGTTATAATTATAAAATTAATAAAAAATAAAGCATAATAAAAAAGAACAGTGTATACAAATATACAGAGGTAATAAATAGAGCATGTAGGTCAAGGAATAGCAAAGATTCTGGTTTATACTCAAACAGAATATAAAGGACAGTATTATAAAATAAGCCGTTATAACTATATAAAATATGAATTCACAGAATAACTCTTTTATTATGCCACCAAATGGAGCCATAAAAAAACAAAGATGTAGGTTTGGACCAGTAGAGGTGTACTGAATTTGACATTTCTGATTAGGATGTGGGAAAGGGCAGACCCTCAGAATTTCTAGCCAAAACATAAACAATTTCTATTTATAACACAGCTCTCTTCTTTCTTCTTTCACTTCCCTTCATCCACATACGATTTCATACCCTAATCTGCAGGGCTCTGCCCAAAGAAATGTAAATTTTGATCACTGAAACTCTGCAAGATAACTTGGAGTTTACAGGCTAGGACTATGTGGTAAATATAAATCACTCTGGCTTTCATTGATTGATCAACAAGTCCCAGTCCTGAGTCCAGTTCCACATTCTTTGGGCCCTGATTGGCTCATATTTAATGTAAATAGTGATTGTTTCTGTTTTGGCTAAAGAGGAGTAGGTTTAAGAGGAAAGAAGTTTCATTTTAAACATGTTAAGTTGTGAAGGTGTCCAGCATGTCCTGGGTAACACAGGAGTAGAATTCTTTAGATATATTTAGGCAAAAGCATTTGGGAATTTTTTATGTAGAGATGACCATTAAATCCCTAGAAGCAGATAAGATCACCAATTTAGAATATAAAGAGAAGGGCCAAGACAGAGCCTCCTGCTTAACACATGATGATCGAGCAAAGGAAGCCGTCAGGCAATGAGCAATGCTACAGAAGGACTCACATCAATCAAAATAAACCCCAAAGCCCTACCATTCAAGATGCCGAAGTCTGATATCGGTAATAACAAATGTCCACATCTCTGTTTTTTATGGCTTCATTTTAGCAGCATTAGCTCAAAAGATTATACAATGAGTTCATGTTTTTATATAGTTATAATACAGACATATGTTAGCATTATCAATTATAACAATAATTGTAACCACTTATACTTAGTGTTTTACAGATATAAAGCACTTTGATACCCACTGTCATTGAATTCTCTTGAGATCTTGTTAGGCCAGTATCCACTCCATTTTTACAGAAAAGGAAAAGGAGAAGGAGAGGTAAGTTTTTGGGCTACAGAAATTGTAAAGGTCAGGACCTAAACACCCAATATTTATCCCTGGGTCCAGTTCTCTATTAAGACATCCTCTACCACCCTGTCCCCAGGCTCAATGGCCCAGTGATATATTTTAACTCAGATTTCTAAAATAGAGGTTCATTCTGAATTGAAAAAAACTAGAGAAATATGGAAGTCAGAACCAATTTATAATTAAACAATAAGCATTATTTTTCTGTGTATAGACAGAAAATGAGAATTTGATATGATACTGAACATAAATTCCGTGGTTATCAGAGAGATACCCAAAATTTGAACCCACAAGTATATTAGCTAAGTTTGAATTGGGAAATATTGCAATTGTTATTGAAGTTATAGGTTGAACAGAACACTAGCTTAAAAGCAGAGCATCAGAGAAATCACCCAGCCTAAGATATCAAGGCCAACAAAGTGAAAATATTAGACAGACACATTGTGGACCAATGTAGCTTACCAAAGAAAGCATCTGTTCAACTCAGGAGCTACATTCATCAAGTAGCTTTTATGGTCAGTTCCTGAGACAGAAAAAGGACACTGTTTATAGTTTATAGTTCCCAAGTAGTGAACGAACTCAAGTACATATGGGCCAAGTTTCTTTGAATATGTGTTTTCTGCATATACTGCATATACTATGTATATTGGTGGGAAAATGTGACCCAGATTCACAAGTTATTTCTTCATGTGCTTTAATATGAGTACCTGTACTGTTGTTCTTATTTCTTTTTATTTAATGTTAAGTGAATGGTTATATTTCAGATCCAAAAGCTTTACCTTTGTGAATAGCTTGGTTGTATAAATGGCAAAGTTTCTGTGGGAGGTCAAGAGCTAAAGGGGTGAGTAAAGCTTTTAAGGCCCTGGGGAATTTGGAAGGTAACCTCATAGTGATGATGCTTCACTGATAACCTATACCTGCAAATGGAAGGGCACAGCTCAGAGTAAGCAAGGCAGCCCAGAGATGAGAGGTAAGAGCGTTCCTATAGATGATCTACTCCCATGCACACATTACTGTATGATGCTAAATTGCAGAGAAAGAACCCGTCTACATTGATGGAGGAAATTCTTCCCTAGGAACTCTCTATGCTGATAAGATATCCAATCTGATTGAAAAAAAATTTAATAAGTTCCAATACCTTAAATAAGTCATTTCTGTGCTCTGAGCCTTATAAGTAAAAGATATGACAATAATCTGACTGTATTTTACAGTATTTCTATGAGGAAAGCTCATTAAACAAAATCAATGTAGATGTAAATTCTCTCTTTTTACCCAGCTTCACAAGGGTGTTGTGAAGAAAGCTTTGTAAGCATCAAAACACTTTGGAAATGTAATGGTTGTTACTATTTCCTCAAATTTTCTTACTTATTTCAGCATTTCTTTCAAGGAATCAGAGAGAAAGCTGAAAAAAATGCCCTACAAAAGTCAGCCTCTCGGGGCCATAATCCAGGATTCCACGGTTGGACAGTAAAGCAGCCAAAATCTCCAGTCCAGATCATCTCTTCTGTGAATGTCCCAATGTCAGGAGTGAAGAGGGATGAGGGGAGAGAGAGATGACCCATTGAGATATAAAGATTTCCTGAGTAAAATGGATATATTTGAGCCAGCTGGGAGTCTAAAGGGCAGTAAGCAGCAGCTTTAAACAAGGAAAAGCATCAGGGTCTAGAGACCAGAGTCCTGAAGGGTTGTCCAGATGGCAAAATGAATATACATATGCACTGTTCTGAACTGTAGTAGAAGATGACAAAATGAGGCCAGTGAATGCTGCCCTGGAAGTTAGCTCTTTAAGAGCATCCAGAGATGATCACGTGACACTATGTATTCACATTCAGAGTTGAGTTGACTAATTATACCTCCTCTGCAAAAGATAAGAGAATCAGCAAGTTAAGGAGCTCCCAAGAGATCAGGAATGAATGAGTGAATGGATGGATGGTTGGTGGGATGAATGGATGAATGAATAAATAGATGAAAAAACTTTTATTAAGTATTTACTACATGCCAGGCACTATGCTAAGCACAGGGGATATGAAGAAAAAATTATAGAGTTGTGTTAATTCTAGATAATTTGGGGGGAATTATGTGTGTACTATGTCAGTCTGAAAACAGTTCACCCTCAAATACAGGCTATATAGTGAGATCTCTTTGAAAGGAGGGGAAATATGTATCTAGTAAGACTATGAAAATGGTGTAATGGTAAAAGCACTAAAATTAGAATTGGAAATAATAGGTTTGAATCTCGGTGCATCAACCAGTGGTGTGAGCTTGGACAAATCACACCCATTCTGAGTCCCGGTTTTCTCATCTCTGAAATGAAGATTGTGCCTTCATTCTATTGATCTATGATTTTATAATTCTGGCTAATTATTACATAAAGATAATGTAATCACTAAGAAAGTTAACTTTTTAATTAATTAAATGTAATATTTAATTTCATTTGTATCATATTAGCTATCTTAATTTTTAACCCTTTTGTCATTGATTTCTTCTCAACTCTTTATACACAGAAGGGAAAAAAAGTCACACACAGACTTTGTACATACCAGAAAGAATAAGAGACTTGGATTCAAATAACATATCCAACTTTAACTTCTTATCCATATTTAGGAAAATCTCCCTGAAACGTAAATATGAAGTCTCATCTGAAAAATGAGGGTGTTGGACTAAGCGATCATTAAGGTCCCTTCCCATTTGGGATGAAAGTAATAGACTATATTTGAACCAACATGATGACTCCATCTTGGCAATACATCAAAAATTGAGAAATACATAATTTCTACATGTATCCCATACAAAGCTGACCTGACCAAAATCATTTCACAAGTACACTCAAATGCTCTCCCCTAAGGACTTGAAACTGTGCCATAATATCCTTGAGTTACCCACATATTTATAATATCATCAGACACAGTCAATTATCCCTGTCATATCCTTTTGCATAAAATCACCTTTTCATGGAACCAATTAATAGTATTAGGCAAGCCATGTCTATATATGGGTAGAGCAGCATACCCAAAGGATTGTGATGATTATTATAACAAGAAAAATAATATCAATAATAATTCTACATTTCCTTAGCACTGCAGAGTAACAAAGGACTTTTTTTTTACAAAAGTCCTACGAGGTAAGGTAATATAATTATTTTTCCCACTTTATAGATGAAGAGTAGCGATTAAGAGAAATTAAGTATTTTGACTAGGGTTAACAGCTAGTTCACATCAAGTATGTGGCTTAAAAACTGGAATTCTAACAAGACAAGTCCTCTTTCTCCCTACAAATCTAATTATCTTTTAAATACAAGCATAATCAATATAAGATAGCCTAAACTTAATCTCCCTTATAGGAGATACCATCATAATAATACAGGAAAACTATCAGTAAATAATGAGAGTACAATCTAACAGCACTAAACTGAAAGCAAAGATTGCTGAGATTCTGGGATAGCTAGTGATGAAATCTAATTTCTCTGTGGTTTTGATTTCACTATGAAGTTTACTTAATATCTCACTCATAATTTCCTACCCTACTCTCCACAATATTATGTTTTCATAAAATACACTGATGATGCTCAGGAGGGCATACCTGAATAAGAGAAGAATTCTAGGACAACATAAGTACCTTAGCTCTGCTTGGCATTTACTAAGGGTGACAAAAATGAGAATGGATTTAAAAGAAAGGATTAAGATTAAACTCTAAGTGGAACCTCATGAGTCAGAATTGGAATCCAGAGCAGTGTTTTTAAAACAGTTATTTCTACTATATCACACTGTAGTCTAGAAAAAAGGTGAACATTTCTGACAGGGCAGAATTTGAACTGGATTATGAAGAGGGGCAAGATGGAACTAGAGGGGGCAGCTAGGTGGCTCAGTGGATAGAGCACCAGCCCTGAATTCAGAAGGACCAGAGTTCAAATCTGGTCTCAGACACTTAACACTTCCTAGTTGTGGCCTGGGCAAGTCACTTAACCCCAGCCTCAGGGAAAAAAAAAAAAAAAGATGGAACTAGAGGTGAGCATCCCAGAAGAAAAAAACTATGATCACAGACACAAAAAAGATGTGTAATCTACATAAAACTTGAATTAAATAGAATACCAAGTAGCTAAAGGAGAGTAGGAGGATGGAAGGATGAAATGAGAATTTTGATCAAATCATGATGAGCCTTGAATGCGGGGTAAAGGTACAAGTTTAGATTTTATTCCATAGGTGATGGAAAACCACTAATGATTTCCGACTCAGAATTGGCACTATCAAAACTCTCTGTATTCATCTTTACCAAAAAGTTTGTTTTAATATTTTGTTGAGCAGAATCACCAAATATTAGAGTAGGAAATACTTTCATTCTCAATAGCCACCTAGTCCAACTCATACTTCTAAGAAACTCCTATTACAATACACCCAATAAGTAATTAGCAACACAGTGCTGGACATATAGTTTTGCTATTGTTGTACAGTCATATCTGACTCTCTTCTCTTTCTAAGTCTGTCAAAGTTGTTCATTGTTTCCATGCTATCTATTCATCTCATCATCTACCATCTCCTCTTCCTTTTGCTTTCAATCTTTCTAAATACCATGGTCTTTTCTCATGAGACCCATCTTCTTGTTATGTGATCAAAGTAATTAAGTTTCAGCTTCAGTATTTGACCTTTCAATGAATAGTCCAAACTAATTTCTTTAAATATTGATGATTTGATCTCCTTGCTGTCGAAGGACTCTCAAAAATCTTCTCCCAAACCACAATTTGAAAGTTTCAATTCTGCAGTACACAGCTCTTTTATAATCCAGCAGACAGACAGCCACACATTGCTACTGGAAAAATCATTGCTTTGACTGTATGAACCTTTGTGGCAAATGATGTGTCTGCTTTTTAGCACGCTGTCCAGATTTGCCGTGGCTTTCCTTCAAGGAGCAAGCGTCTTTTAAGTAGTTGACTCTGGTCATCATCCTCAACATAAACCTCCAATGAAAATCCCACTCTTTTAATACAGCCCATTCTGCTTCTGAACAGCTCTCATTATAGGTGATTGTTCCCAACACCATCTCTAAAATACATCCTTTTAGCTAAGAACAACAGCAGGTTCAGCTATTGTCAATGTCTTTGACAAACCAAAAAGGACCCCACCAGAATTTGAAGATAACTAGTGTCAAAGAAAACTGCACAGTATCTCTTGATACCTCATACCCCTGGCTCTATTTTTTTCCCTCTGGAAACCAATAAAAGCATAATCCCGTTTCCATAGGACAGCTCTTCAAATATTGGAAGACAGTGCTCATATCCTCCCTTCTCTAAGTTTTCTCTTTTTCAAACTAAAAGCCTTTACTTCCTACAAGGGATCCTCCCTCAGATTCCCTTAATAGAGTGTATTTATATGTATGTGTATGAGATAAGCTCTTCTGATTAAACACATTATCTCCAGCAGCTATTCAGAATAGTGTCCATCCTCCCCACCTCCCTGACATACTAGCAGATGAGTCAATGAATTAACTTGGTGGTTAAGCACCTGTAATTCAATTAGTGGCATTTGTGATTACCATAAGGGGATGGTAGAGTGTGGAAAGTGATAGAAATTGTTCTTGTCTCCAAATTATTATTTCCTCCATCTACATAAAATGGAGCTAACAATTTGTCCAGAAACAAGTTACCTGTCCTCTCTCACCAAGTAGGGTCGCAAAGATTAAATCCTTTCCCTTGCTCCCTACTACTCTTGGCTCTGTTCTGACAGATGACAGCGTGTGGCCATATCATGGAGCTGGGAAGGGGGGAGAAGCTGTGGGAAGATGGAAAGAGCAAACAAGGGGAATGTCCATCCAGCATCTGTGTGTCTTCACTGGACTCACAAAAAGCAAGTGGAAGCATCAGGCTGGATAGTGTCCGGCAAAAGCCAGGGACAGATGGAGACTTAGATTAGTGAGCCCCAAGGGAACCGACCAGGGTTTCTCCTATCTTGTAGGGCATCAAGCATCCTGTCAGCATTCCACACAGGATAACAGCCCTAGACACAATCCACCTGTTAAAAATAAACCTGAATAATAAATTTCCTTTGGCTGAGATTGTCAAGGAAGGGGAGACTTAACCCTCTGGAAAAGGATGATTTATGAGTGAGACTTTAAGATGGCACTACAAGTCCACTGTTTTTCCTTAGCTGGAGGAATGGCGGCAAGTACCTCTCAATTGTTGGCCTTTACTTTTCTTATTAATATAACTACTTGTGGTGACAAAATAATAATAGCTAACATTTACATAGCATTTTAATGTCATCTCCTCATCTACCTACTTCTCCAGACTGCTATGAGGAAAATAACTTTATGAACAAGAAAACACTATAGAGACATGCTATATGTATATGCATGTATATAGTATATGTATAAATAATCTCCCTGCATAAAGTTAAGACTACTTTAGTCTTCTAATTCCCCTCTAATATTTCATCATAACTGGAAAGCGACCTGATATCCCCCCTCAAAAAAAAGCCAGAGAAGCTCTGCAGACCTGCCCAGTAATAGTTTATGGATGTCATAGAAAGCTCAGGTTTGAGAGGTTCATCCATTATAGGCCAGCAAGTGATGGATTTTATTTTCAGCCACAACAACTTGCCAATTACCAAAATGAGGAGTGTTTGGGATCTAGTATGGCCACACCAATAAAGTCATGGATCTTTGAGATAGGGAAATAGTATTGATTAATAAAATACTCTCTGGACCAAGAGTTCTTAATCTGAAGTCCATGAATTTTTTAAAATTTTAATAACTGTATTTTAATATGATTGATTTATTTTATTTACTTATATAATTTATTTATTATAATTCTGTGGATTTTATTTTATGCTTTGAAAAAGCATTATTCTAAGAAGTGGTCCAGGGATTTCACCAGACTAACAGAGGAGTTCATAATTAAAAAAAACTAAGAAAGCCTGCTCTGGAGACTCTCTGCCCCACTAAAACATGGCACAGTGGGCAGAGGAATGGGTATGGAGCCAGGATACCTGGGTTCCAGACTGTACTCCAATCCTGTCTGATCTTAACCTCTTAGAATCTCTCCCTCCCTTCAAGGCTTAGCCCACCTTCTCCATTACCATCCCCATCATCACCACCATGTTTACATATGACTTTAAAGTTTGTAAAGAATTGTATCATTTTATTCTCACCGGGAGATAGATGCTAGAAATTTATAGAGAAAGAAAGTATTATTACTTGTCCAGGCTCACATAGTTAATGTCTGAGGAAGAATTTGAATTCGAACTCAGGGCTAGTCCTACAGTCAGGTCCTGTGTCACCTAATTCCCACTTAAAGGCTTTTCTTAAATCCCCCCTTACAGAACTTAGTGTTTTCTTTGAATTACTTTTTATTTATTTAATCTTTGTGTACACTATACTTTCCCACTTGTCCATCCTCAAAAGTTCCTTGAAAGAAAACATTAGGATAGGGATGGGTGTCTTTGTATTTTTAGACATCCCAGTGCCTTGCATGTATTAACACAGTCCTAAGTGTTGAATTGAATGGCACATATTCTGGGGACAGATCTCAACCTTTATAAAATTAATTTATCTCACCTGTGAAACAGGAGCAGGAATACTTTCATTGTCAACTTAACTCACATTTAATTCACATTTCTACTGAGGTTTCAAATTTGCAAATCACTTTCCTCACAACAATCCTGTTAGATAGTGCAGTGAAGTTCTAAGAGCAGAAATGACTTGCCCAGAAGTCACATAGCAAATACATAGCAGGGTGATTAGCTATTAACTGTAAAGCATTATAGAATTTTAGGCTACTGATGGTGTTCAAAACCACCACTTAACACTGATTCCAACACTGTTTACAGATCCACCAGAAGGTCTTTGACCTCCAGGTCCTCCTGGTCCAGGCGTCATTGAACTAGATTTTATCACCATCCTCAGAAAGTATTTATGAAGCACTGCTGCCTCTGCCTTACTTATAAGCCACGTCGACATAGCCTCTTCCTCCCTGGAACGTTTTCTAAAAAGTACAACAAAGACAGCATGAGCTTTGAGGCCATTTTGGCTTGGAGACTCAGGGAAATGTCATGTGGAAATGGCAGCAAGGGAGGGGGACACTAGATAATTGATGGTTTAATATTTATGGAAAATCCACTTGCAAGAGATGTGGATCTTACAGAGTAGCAATTTATATTCCATGTGGTTGGCAGGAACCTTAGAGGTGGGAAAGAAGATTGTCTATGGGGAGAACCCTAATTGCAGAACTGGTCAGTCAATTATAAAGTGGGGAGACTGAAAGCTCTCAAATCTCAGTTTCCTCCAAAGTCACCAAATACCCCCATTTCTTCCTAATGTTTATTTTCATTATTGAAGATTTTGCATGCTAGGAATTCTAAAAAAGTTAGGAATCATGAACTTGGAATATTCAAGTTGGAAGGACATTAGAACATAAATTGAAGAGATCTGAACCCAGAGAACATTGATATCAATTCAACTAATTAAAATAAAATTCATTAGCCACTTGCTTTGTGCCAGGCATCATACTGAGGATTATAAAAACTAGAAAAGAATCTAATAAAGGACATTGGAACTTGGAACACTAGATAAAGAAGAGACATCAGAGATCATCCAATCAAGAGATCTTAACCTTATTTTTTATCTAGATTCCTTTGGTAGTCTAATGAAGCCAATGGATTCCTCAGAATATTTTTTTTAAGAATTGACGGAAATGTTACATTTTATTTGGAGGAAAGTGAACAGGAAAATGTAATTTTTCCCATCCAGATTCACAGAATTCTGAACCAGGTTAAGATCCCCTGATCTAGTCCCATCTACCAAATTTTAAATATGAGGAAACTGAAGCTCATACAGAGGTCTAAACATAAGAATGTGGTAGTGGATTTTCATAGTGTAATCTAGAAGTAATTGAAGTAATGTAGAACCCCGGATCCCTTCCCTAGGGAAGGAACTCTAAGATTCTATATTTCTAATTCCATGGAAATCTAGATAATTAGTATCAGAGGAATATCATTTGTATCATCTTATACACATCACATTGTTATAAGTAAACCAACTCCAGAGAAAGTGATTTTCTCAAGATGGTACCCCTTTCACAAATGGCTCAGCTAAAATCTGAACCCATATCTTCTGACTTCCAAACCTAGTCTCCTTGCCCCTCTTCCAGGCCAACACATTCAGGAAAGGGATGGTGGCAGATAGCAAATGCAGGAAAAAAAACCCAGAAAACAGGTGATTTTTTTTATTATTTATCTAATACATGCTGATATAATTTTCAGAGTTTAGTATCACAGCTTCACTTCCCACTCATTTCCCTTCTTCACACTAATTACAAATGTGCTAAAATGTCAATTACCAGTATCCTTCTTCCATACTTTAATGCTGTATTTAAGTCTTTCCTTTTAAGGAGGCAGCAGATTCAATAAAGAGCTATGTTCCATAGAGGCCATCAGAAGGATTGGTCAGACACCTAGAAAATCCCTAATCTTAACTCATCATACAGTATAGCTCCTCAAGCCATGGTCAAACTGCTTTACCACTTAGATGTATTGTGTTGTAGATGAAATAACACTGATCTCAGAGCCAGTTAATCCAAGTTTCAATCTCAGTAGCAGGACAGCTTAATCTTGGGGGTAAATCTTCTGTCTCTTAGTTTCCTCAATTAAAAAAAATGAGGGCAATCATCCTTGCACCATCTACCTGACAAAGCTATGAGGAAAAGATTTTGTAAATCCTAAAAGGCCATAGAAATGGATAGTTATTATTCATAATAATAATGTCTTTATCGAGAAAGCTACTTAAAGGTCTTTTCCCATACATACACGGATTTAATAGTACTTTATTTTTTTTCAATTACATATAAAGATGATTCTTGACATTGACTTTTATAATATTTTGAGCTCCAAATTTTTCTCCCTCCCCAAAACAGCAAGCAATCCAATATGTTAAACATATACAATCTTATTAATCATAGTTCCATATTAATTATATTGTGAAAAAAGAAATAGAAAAGGAAAAAACACAAGAAAAAATAAAAATAGCATGCTTTAATCTGCATTCAGACTCAATAGTGTTTTTTTTTCTGAATGTGGATGTCATTTTTCATCATGAGTCTCTTGAATTTGTCTTAAATCATTATATTTCTTAGAAGAGCTAAGTCAATAATAGATGTTTATTCAACAATATTGCTGTTTCTGTGTACAATGTTCTCCTGGTCCTGCTCACTTCATTCAGCATCAGTTCATATAATTCTTTCCAAGTTAGAAAGGTAAAATGCTTGACATAGTAAAGAAACATAGAATTTTAGAGCTGAAAGGGACATGAGAGACAATCTAATCTAACTTTGGGGAAGATGAGTGGTACAATGGATAGAGTGCTGAGTCTGGAATCAGGAAGACAACGTCATGGGTTCAAATTCAGCCTCAGACACTTACTAGTTGTGTGACTCTGGGCATATCACTTAACCTTGTTTGCCTCCGTTTCTTTATCTGTAAAATGAGCTGGAGAAAGAAATGGCAAATCATTTCAGTATCTTTGCCAAGAAAACCCTAAATGAGTCACGAAGAGTCAGACACAGAATGGTAAATTTTGTCAGGCTTCAGATGTTCTATAAAAGAGTTACCTTTTATCTGAAGTCAAGCTAGGCACCCTCCTTCAGCCTCTTAAAAGGAAATACCTGCACACTTGGTACCTACAAACAAAACAAACTTTTCCCGTCTCCCTCCATTCCTATCCCTCCTCCAAAGCTAAGCTTTTTGTTCTAGCATAACCCTCTTGAAATGTAATTTTCCTTGAGATCCAATTAGCTCAACAGAAACAAATTCTCCACATCCTGCTACTTCAATGTCCCCATGTCAGCTGAACCTGAAATTTCTTCACCCAAACGTTATGTCCTCCTCATCTTCCTCCAACTATCAAATGAGATTATGTACATGAAGCATTTTGCCAACTTTAAAGTGCTTTATTTATGTAAGTTATTACGAACCTTTCTCATCTTGTGCTATAAAAGGTGTAGAAGAACCACCAATCTAGTAACATTACTTTTCTAACTCCAATCATTAACAAGGTTTTCCTTTCATCTAACTCTAAATTTGTCTTTTTGTAACTTCCATCTGTCATTTACAACCAAGCAGAAGAAGCCTAATCATCCTTCTTCCACAGGGCAATCCTTCCAGTACTTGAATCATGATAGCATCCTTTCTCCAAGCTAAATATCCCCAGTTCTTTCAACCAATCCCCATATGGCATTAGGTGAAGCATCTTGATTACTTTATTCTAAAAAGGCAGCTACATAGAATAGTAAAATAGTAAAAGAGACTGGGTTTGCAGTCAGGTAGATCTGTCACCTCAAGGTAGCTATATGATCCTGGACAAGTCAATTATTTGCATCCGTTTCCTCACTTGTAAAATGGGATTAATAACAACTCTTACCTCCCAGGGTTGTTATAAGAATCAAATGAAGCAATATTTGTAAATCACTTACCACAATGCCTGTCATATAGTAGGTGCTTTATAAATGCTTGTTCCTTTGTTTCAGCTTATCAATATCCTTCTTAAAATGTAACACTGAAAACTAAATATTCCAGAGTAGTGTCCCAAGTGTTAGATGCTGGATATCTCTTAAAACAGCCTTCAAATGAATTTATGCTTGGGGCAACCATATCATACTGCTGACTTAGCAAGCTTGAGGTCCACTAAAATCCTCAAATCTTTTTCAGGTGAATTGCTATCTATTGTCCTATCTTGTATTTATGCTATCTTGACACGCTGATTTTTTTTTAATTTGAGTCTAAGTTTTTAGAATGATATACCACCTCCTATTCTGTTCTTTCTAACCAGAGGTTATTTTCCTTGCCAGAAAAAACAGGGATAATAAGAGTCAGGTAGCTCTGCATTTTCTCTATCATCAATTATCTACATCCTATTCACCTTGAGCATCTACCTATCCTGGAGCCCTCTCTTTTCTCCAGCATAGCTATTTTTACTCCTCTTAGTTTTTCTTTCCAGCCTCAACTCACTCTCAACTTTAGCATTCCTGACACTATTCTATTTTCATGCTTTTGTATTCATCCTGTTACCTACTCTTGCTTCTATCTTCTATGTCTGTCTTTTTAAAAATTCAAGTTAGTGGATCAGTACCCTGTGCATCTACACTGGTTTCTTTTGACACTTCTCCTACCCCCCACTGTATAGCCCCCTACACATCCTGCACTATTCCCTTCCTTCTCATTGGAAACATTTCTCTTTATGTTTTTGGAATTTCATTTTCAAGCACTTCCTTGAATTCCTCCTGAGCTGATTTCCCTTGCTGAATCACAGTCCACTGGACCCTACATATCATTTCTCTAAATCCTTTGAAATCCCACCACCACCCATTGTTGGATGTGTGTCAGACTGTGCTCAGATTTCCTATCCCTTTCCATCACCCTGTTGTTCTATAATTTCTAGAATGAGACCTGGGGCATGCGGAATGAGGGAATTTAATCAATCAACTAAGAAGCAGAGACTAAGTACTTACTATGTGGCTAGCACTGTTCTTAGAATTGGGAATTAGAGAGATGATGCAGAGCCCAGGAGGAACAGAGAGAGAGAAGGAGGGGAGAGGAAAAAGAGGGGGGAAAGAGACAAAAACAGAGAGGCAGAAGCAGAGGCTGGAGGAGATAGACACAGGGAAAGACAAAGGGAGACACAGAGAGAGAGACAGAGAGAGACAGAGAGTCAGAGAGTCAGAGAGACAGAGAGTCAGAGAGACAGAGAGACAGAGAGACAGAGAGACAGAGAGACAGAGAGACAGAGAGA
The DNA here is from genome assembly GCF_048593235.1 of Sminthopsis crassicaudata. Taxonomy (NCBI): domain Eukaryota; kingdom Metazoa; phylum Chordata; class Mammalia; order Dasyuromorphia; family Dasyuridae; genus Sminthopsis; species Sminthopsis crassicaudata. The sequence continues at coordinate 182,175,896 of NC_133622.1, read as the reverse complement.
CAGAGACAGAGAGAAGAGAGAAGAGAGAGAGAGTCAGAGAGACAGAGAGTTAGAGAGACAGAGATAGACACAGACTTTATTGTTTTCTGTAACATATCTGTGCAAATGTCTTTAACTACAAAAAAAAATACAAAGAGATAATAATCATTTTATCCTGAAATAAAATTTTAATCCTACAATCTTTACTATGTGCACTATATCAATTGATTTAGCTTGTTTCTTTAAGGTATTCTTAAATCCCAGTCTTTCTCATGCCAGGTTAGGACTAAGTGATAAATGGCTTTGAATTTCAAGCTAAGGAGTTTAGTTCTGATTCAGTAGGGAGCCACTGAAGTTTTCTGAGTGTAAAGAAAGGATTGGAGCTTTGAATTAAGATTAATCTTAAAGATATATTGGATGGGTAAGAGAGAGAGCCACTGGGGACAGGGAATCCAATTTAAAGATTCACTCTAGTTTGTCCACCTCCCACTTAGGCTTAGTCCAGTATAAGTTTTGGATGAAGCAAAATTCTTAGAGGACATCTGTCTTATTCATCTTTTTCATTCCCTCATTTCCTGAACAAAAGTCCTTTCATATGGAAGGAACTTAGCACAAGCTAAGTCTAATGTGGGAAACAACAAGCAAGCAATTACATAAAACAAACTTTCGCCAGGACAAATTGGAAATAGCCTAGAGGGAAGGCACTAGTATTAAGGGGGATTTCTTCAGCCTTCACGTAGCCCTGAATTTCATGCAATTCTAATGCACTTATCAAGTGAAATTATGATCCTCTATCACTGATATCTTCAGCCACATCTGGCCACAAGAAAAGCTGAACCCATGATTTCCCCTGTCCAAAAACGAATCTTGGAGAAGTTTTATTTCTTAAGTTACTCCAAGGGGAAAGGGAACAACAATATGCTCACCCAAGCATGGATCTTTATATTACTCTTTTTTCTTGCCTTGATTAAATGTGTTTTACTGCTCCCTGTCTGGTTTTCTTAGCATGGTGAACATCTGATTTCCCCAAGTCTGAATTAACTTAACATTCCCAGGTTTGGAGGTATTTGATTTTTTCCCTAATTGGATGAGGGCAGCAAATTACCACAGAAATCCTCATAACTAAAAACCACATTGCACATTCAAACAATTCCAATGAGTCACAACATGAAGGAACTGGCAAATAAGTCATAAAGTTGTGTGAAATAAAAATTGAGAGGTAGATTGCAGATTATAGGAGGGTCTTGAATGCCAAAATTGGGAAGCCAATGAGCCCGATGCTTTCTAAGATTCTGTGTAACTCTGACATTTAGTGATCTTTGCTCTGATATTTCCTTCTAATATTCTAACCCAAGGAAGACCTAGATTCCAATAGTGCCTGTAACATATTATTAACTATGGAACTGTGGTCAAGTCATCTCTGAGTTTTGGTTTTCCCAGACTATGTAATGAAAATATTATTTTCCATGAAGCTCACATGATAAAGCTTTTTGAAAATTAAAGAGATCTGTTCTAATTTTCTTTTTAACTCAACATTTATTAAATACCTACAATGTTCAGAGCACTATCCTAAGCATTATAGATACCAAGATGAAGATCTTTCTTCCACAAGGACCTTAGGAATTAGTGGGATTACATCATCACTTGCAAAGCGTACACAAGTACAAGAACTCATTGCTGACATCCTACAATTTTGAGAATTGAATTCAACTGAACCAAAAGGAATTTAATTGAACTCTTAGGAAAGTCCTAAGAAAGCCAATAATTGGGACCAGGCAATTTCAAATCAAACACAATGCATGATCCTAAAACATATTTTTGATTGTATCAGCCCTCTACTCAAGAAGCAAATAAACTCCAGGAGCAAATAAAAATGCTTTGTTTGATATTCAAAGCCCTTCATAACTTAACCCCTCCTACCACCTTTCCAGTCTTCTCAGACCCTTCTTAGGGTTTAATACAGTGACACTGGGCTTCTGGCTGCTCCACAAACAAGACCCCTCCATCTCTGTGCTCCTGGCATTCCCTCTGGCTAGATGGTGCAGTGGATAGAGCACAGACTCTGAAGTCAGGAGGACCTGAGTTCAAATCCAGTCTCAGATACTTAATACCTCCTAGCTGTGTGACCCTGGGCAAATTACTTAATCCCAATTGCCTCAGAAAAAAAATAAAAATAAAAAATTCTGAAAACTAAGTAAAGAGATCAGTTCTTATTTTCCATTTACCTCAATATTTCTCACATGATAAAAACACTTTGAAAACTAAGTAAAGCAAACTGTTCTTATTTTCCATTTAATTCAACAATTATTTAACACCTACCATGTTCAGAGGACTGTACTAAGCAGTGTGGAGATGTAGAAGATCTTCCTTAAGAAGCTTAACTACTAGGTGAGATACAACATGTATAAGCATACATAAGCACAAGAGCTCATAATTGAGGTTTATAGCGTTTTTCTGGTGATCGTCCAGGAAGACGGGCAGTGATTTTCCTAGAGTCATGTAGCTGAATTGTATGATTTGAACCAGGTCTTCTGCCTCCAGGTCCATTGTCTTCCCACTACACTGTCTCACAGAAAAAAACATGATAAAAGGAGATGCTCACAGTGCTCTAAGAAAACATAACAATCAATGCTAACTGTGATCTGAGGGGATCTAGAGGAGGTGGCACCTGAATTGGAGCCTGAGCAAGAGAAGAATTTTAATAAGTAAATAGGAGGGAGAATCAGCACTTAGCATGGTTCCTGGCACAAAGTAGGTGCTCAATAAATGCTTACTGAATGAAAGAGAAGGGAGCACATTTCAGGAAAGGAGGACAATTTGTAAAAATGCACAAAAACAAGAAAGTACAAGATGAGATTGGAGAACAGTTTTCAGTCTTGTGTACTGAGATCAGAGAATACTTAGAGGGGAATAAATTGGGTGAAATGAAGATTGAGAGGTAGATTAGAGATTATAGGAGGGCCTTGAAAGCCAAGACCAGAATATCGTCATCCTTTCATTGTCTTCAGTGGTTTTCAGTTTCTCCAGCTCTTTATGATCCCATGTGGTGTTTTCTTGGCAAAGACACTAGAATGATTGTCCATTCTCTTCTCCACCTTTTTTTTTTTACAGATGAAGAAGCTGAGGCAAATAGGGTTGGCTGACTAGCCTAGGGTCATGCTGCTAATAAATGTCTCATGTCAGATTTGAATTCAGGAAAATAAGTCTTTCTGGTGCTCTATTCACTACCATCTAACTACTCTTTCAGTAACCCATTGTGAAAGCTTATTCTTCTGATGGCAGGGAAGTTAATCACCCACCTAAAACAATGCTTCTCAGAGAAGTTAGGAAAAAGGCTGCCTTTTTGATTTAATGTCAGAGGAACTAAAGTTTCTTCCCCATAAGTGTTTAAGAAAGAATTCTGAAGAGATTTAGATTCTATACTACTGTGCAAATAAGAAATGATGAATGATTGTGAACTTGAACTTTATTATCTTCACTCACCAATTGCAACTTTCCCACCAAGATTGATCATTTGATTTCTTTTTCCCAGCTCTCTATCCCTAAGAAGTTAGAATTGTACCAAAGGTTCTACTGAACCATCTAACAGACTCTAATTATACCACGGAAACTGTGAACTCACAGGTAGGAGCTTGCTTTTATCAAAACCACTTTCCTACACAAAAGACTAAGTAATTGACAGACTTGTAAGCTTCAGTCCATGGTTCTGAAAGGGCTATTTCAATAATCTTAGGAAAACCATCATAAATAAAAGATGAGCATTCACTTGTTGATTAAGGACATTTGCTGGACCAACTCAGGTACTCAAAGGATGATTGCCTGAAGAGAAATCATTTCTGAACAAAACAAGCTGGTTCCTTAGCCAGTCAACTTTTGGACAATGTTTAAAAATATTTTTCCTTTAAAAAAAAAAAGCCATTCAAAAGATTGACAAATCCAAATGAAGGGGACAGTGATCTTGAGGGAACTGAGAATCATGCCATATGAGGATGATGAGATGAAATGGTTAGTCTAGACAAGTACAGGTATTTATAGGGTTGTTGAGCCAAAGTAAGATTTGACTTGTTTGCTTAATGCCAGATGACAAAACTAAAGGTAATTTTATTTTCCTTAGTGGAAAAATGTCTTAATATTAATGAGCTTCTTTAGAAAGAAGTAATTCTCCATTCCTGGATGGAGGGTCTTTAAGAGGAGACTATTTTTAAAAATACTATAAAGGGGAAAGGATCTACATGTACAAAATATTTATAGCAGCTCTTTTTTTGTCATGACAAAGAATTGGAAATTGAGGGGATATCTTTCAATTGGGAAATGGCTGAACAAGTTGTGGTACATGGTTGTAACAGAATACTATTGTGCTAGAGGAAATGGCGAGTAGGCAGATTTCAGAAAAAAACTGGAAAAATTAGCATGAACTGATGCAAATGAAGTGACTAGAATAAGCAGAACATTGTTCACAGTAACAGCAACATTATGCAATGATCAACTTGGTCTTAACTCTTCTCAGCGATATAAGGATCCAAGGATTCCAAAGAACTTATAATAGAAAATGCTATTCACATCCAGAGAAAGAACTGATGAAGTCTGAAAGCAGATTGAAGTATACTATTATCTCTTTATTTTTTCATGTTTTTTCTCTTTTGACTGTTTTCTTTCATGATATGACTAATATATTTCACATGATAGCACATTTATCACCTATATCAAATTGCTTACAGCCTTTAAGAGGAGTGTGTGAAGGAAGAGGAAGAAAAATTAGAACTCAAAAAAAATTAATGTTGAAAATTGTCTTCACATGTAATTGGAAAAATACTATTTAAAAAAAGCAAGAGGAAACTATGTGATCATTTGATGGAGACGTGTAAAATGTCTTAAATATAAATACATTCGAGAAACAAGGGAAAGAGGTAGAAGGGGAAGGGGAAGGGGAAGAGGATAATGCTTTAATAAACAAGAGTAGCATTTAATAAATCATAATTAGACTTTCTACCTCATCGCAAATTAATGGAATTATGGAAGGTCTAAATTTTCTAGTTGAACCGATGCATTAAAGGTCCAATGTAGTTATGAATGAGTCCTTCATCATTTTGGGAGAAGGGGAATACTTTGATCATTAGATAAAATGAATTAACTCCACTTCAAAGGTAATTGTGACTTTTTTACTTTGGAAAATATCAAGTCATACATCTTGAGCAATGCATTAAAACAGCAAGCTACTTCAAAGCTCAACTGTCCATCAGCAAAGCAGTGAAGTTTCAGGAAGTTCCAGGCTTGAGGGAATTCTGAGAAAGCAATTGTATACCAAAGGACAGTAAGGGGAATGGGGAGAAGAGTGGGGAGGAATAAATCTAGAGAGTGTGTTATACTCTGCCAGTGACCATGTCATCAGAGAGCAGCCCAGTAACCAAGAACATGCTTAGCTAGGAACAGAAAGAAATGCATGAAGAACAAACAAATACAAAAAGATTACCACCCAAAGAAGGAAGCTTTGATCAGACCCCTTGAACCAGAAAAAATAAATGCTTGCTATGGTCTCAAAAAAATATTTCCAATAACCAGGAGCTTGAATTTATCATTTGGGCATACATTTCCTACTCATATGCCTCACTACCATATTCCAAGTTTCAGCACTCTTACCCCTGGATAGTGAATATGGAAAAAGGACCTAAGCTTTGAGGGGAAAGTGTTATTATACTGCCTTATTCTTTTTAAAAAGCTAGCTGAAGCTACTAACTGATAATCAACAAGAAGCTCATTGGTGGGAAGTAGTGAGTTACAACACTAAAAACCAACAATCCCTTAGAGTTACTCCTAAAAGTCTAAAGAGAATAGTATTAATCTATTCTTTGGGAACATAATATGCCAGTGCCAGTGGAAGTTGGGCAGTAATCTTTGGATGGGTCTCTAAGTCTCTGTAAAATGAGGTGACAAAGCTTTTCTTAAAATCTACTTTGTCAAGTATTCAGGAAAGCTTTGGATGGAGCTATGAAAACAAAAGCAACTTGAATGGTAGTAAAGGGTAATAACAGTAACAATCAACACTAACTGATGTTTATGTAGTCATTTCTGGATACAAAATGCTTTGCATATAATTTATCATTTGACTCTCACAACCATACTGAGAAGTAGAGAGAAAAAAAATTCATATCATCCCCGTTTTACTACATGGTATGGGGAAAAGAATTGCAGATTTGAAGTTAAGGGAAAATTTGGGTTCAAATCCTTCATCTGCTACTCATTGGGTAATTATGAACAGATCACTTAATCTCAGTTCAATTGCTTCATTTTAAAATAAGGATAATAATGTCAGTAGTACCTACTGTTCTGAGATTCAAATAATAAAATGAATAAAAAACAATATGTAAACCCTAAAATACTGAATAAATATCAGCTGTTACTAGTATTATTACAAAATAATGAAACGGAGGGTCCAAGAAATAATAGAACTTGACTAAGTTCTTATACAACTAATCAATTAGTGATAAGAACAGAGATCATAACTGCCTCAGTAGTATTCTTCCCTCCATATCAAGCTGCTTCTCTAATGTAACTACCTAATAATAATAATGAATTCACAAATGATCTCTGATTTCATCAACTTAGGGAACTCCTGGTATGAGAACTTTTCCCTCACTTATAATTTGAAGCACAAAGAAATTTACTTAAGTAAGCAAATCCTATGAATGCCTAGAGTTAAGTGACTTGTCCAGGTTCACATAGCTATCAAATATCTAAAGGCAGGATAGGAATCTAGATCTTTTGGACTCCAAATCAAACACACTATCTAGTAAACCTTGTTGCATCTAGTAATATTAATAATTAATAATGAGATTCTTTAATCTTCACATACTCTATATAGTATAGTTATTTTGTATTCTCAGCAGCTAGCACAAAGTAAGCACTTACTTAATCAAATATGTTTCTTGAATGCATTTATATTTAAGGCATTTTACATAGAATGTTCCCATTAAGTAAAGCAAAAATCTTAGATTGAAATTCTATTTTTGAGACCCTTTTTGTCATCAAACTTGCTGACTTCAAAGGGATTTCTATTTTTCATTTTCCTTTATTATCTTAAATATCAAATGCAAATAATCCAATATACAAGGAACAAAAAGTTATATAAAGCTATGAATATATTATGTAGAGTTTGCTTTTTTTGAGTAAGTATTAAATTTAACAAGCCAGTAACAAATTTGCCTCTGTTTTTTTCTCCTCATGAACTCTTCAGAGGGATTTCAAAACAATTAACAACTCTATAGTCATTAAAAAATGCTCTAAATCACTATTGATTAGAAAAGTGCAAAATTAAAACAACTAAAGGCTAATTTGGCCAATATGATTAGAAAAAAATTATGGAGGGGATGTAGGAAAACTGGGATATTAAGGAACTATTGGTGGAGTTCTGAACTGATGCAACCATTCTAAGGAGCAATTTGGGATTAGACCCAAAGGGCTATAAAACTGTGTATAGTCTTTTATCCAGCAATACCACTGCTAGTTCTGTATCCCAAAAACATCTTCCAAAAGAAGAAAGAACTTATTTGTATAAAAATACTGATAGCAGCTCTTTTTGTGGTAGACAAGAATTGGAAATCAAAGAGATGTCCATCAATTAGGGAGTGGCTAAATAAGTTGTGGTATATGATTGTAATGGAATATTATTGTGCTATAAAAAATGATAAACAGGATGATTTCAGAAAAACCAAGAAAGATATAGAAACAGATGCATAGTGGGGAACAGAACTAGGGGGACATTGTACCCAATTACAATACTGCACGATGAAAAACTATGAATGACTTAGTTATTCTCAATAGTACAATGATCTAAGACAATCCCAAGGGACTAATGATGACACATACTATCTGCCTTTGGAGAAAGAATTGATAATTGTGTAAATACATACTGGGTTAAATTAATTGCCCAAGATCACATGGCTATTTTTTACTTTTAATTTTTTTTCTTTTATTCAAGTCTTTTTGTAAAAAATGACTAGTGTGGAAATGTTTTACATAATTGCACATGTATAATCTATATCTGATTACTTACCATCTCAGGGAAAAGGAGGGGAAGGAAGGAAATTTGTTACTTAAAATTTTTAAAATTTAAATAGTTAATAACAACTAGCATTTAAATAGCATTTTAAGTTTGCAGAATGCTTTACATATATCATCTTGTTTGAGCTTCACAACAGCCCTATAAATGTGTGCTGCTATTATTCCCATTTTACGAATAAAGAAACTGGCTAAGACAGACAAACAAAGCACTGGACGACTGTAGGATCTGCCTTCAGTTAACATGGAAAAAGATGTCAAGTCATGATTTCAATTCCCCAGATTTCAATTTTTCATTCTATATCCTGGGAACAAATAGAAGAAGAGGGAGGAGGTGGGAGAGAGAATCTGCCTTTAACAGGAGAGAAGTTTTGAAAGTTTCTGGAATCTCCTGGGAGAACAATTATTTCAACAGTCTGGAGTTGATGAATAAGCTATAATTAATATCTATGAAATGTTAAGATAAAAAAAATTCTCAGACTAAAATACTCATGTGATTTCAAGGTAATTAACAGTTTGGTCTCAGCATCAGTAAAAATAGCCTTTCACCTGAAACTCATTTTCTTTTTGGCGACTGAAACCATTATGTGAGTGATGGTGGATAGGAAAAGCGATTAGAATCCATTTACTGAACACAAATGGGAGGTGACACCCATCATCATGAGAAGCGAGTTCTCCTGGTTCGATTAGGAGCACATACCACCCTTGTTTATTGCTTCTGTAATTTTTTAACCAGCCCTCTGCTCCAGTCAAACAGCATAGATTTTCCCCAAAGGTAGCTTTGCTTTCCTTCTTCTCTTCCTTTGCTTTCCTCATTTCTGCCAGGGCTGCTCTCCCACTTCCTGTCTCAAGAAGGTCTCTCACTTAGCAATTAATCATGTTCTGCCTTGGAACATTTCGTGTATTATTGTTCTATGTTTTGATGCCATTTTATCCAACTAAACTTGCCCAATTATTCCAACTGTTCTTCAAAACTCAGCTAGACTTCCACCTCCTCCACAAAGCTTTCCCAGACTGGTATGGAAAAGTACAATGATTAAAACAATAATAACAGCCAAAATCTCTTTTAGGACCTTAGGGTTTACTTTTAAAATGGTTTGCTTATGTCATCTGTTTTAATCTCACAGTACCCTGTAAGAGAAATCACTTATTATTATTTTTCTTTTACAAAAGGATTACAGAAGGAAATGCAGAATCTCAGAGGGAAAAAAAAAAAAAGCGACTTTCCCTAAGAACAGAGAGCTAAGAGGTGTCAAACCAAGATTTGAACCCAGGTCTTCTGATTAGAGAACAACATAATTTAGCAGAAAGAATTAAAGCTTATTGTGGGGGTTGTTCAGTCATTTTTTAATTGTGTCCTACTCTGGGACCTCATTTGAGGTTTTCTTGGCAAAGATACTATAATAGTTTATCACTTCCTCCTCCAGTTCATTTTTACTGAGACAAACTGGGCTAAATGAATTGCCCAAAATCACACAGCTAGTAAGTATCTGAGGTCACATTTGAACTCAGATCTTCCTTACTCCAGACCCAGAACTCTATCCCCTGAGCGATATAACTCCCCAAGAATTAAAGGATATGAACTTAAATGTTGCTGCTGAGACTTACTGAGTGTGTGTGAAGCATTGTAAAAAATTATGTTACCTCTCTGAATCTCAGGAGTCCCTTTTTAAAATTAGCTAATTGGGCTAGAAGGTCTCTTTGGTTTCTGCTACTTCTAAATCCTATGAACACTCCATCTTCTGAAATTCCATAGCACTTATTGCTTGGGTCTCTCACTTGGCAATTAATTATGTTCTGCCTTGGAACATTTCTTGTATATTGTCCTATATTTTGATGCCATTTTACCCACTAAGCTTGCCCAATTATCTTTTTTATTTTCTTTATCTTTAATACATATTGTTTTATGAATTTTGTCAAGAAAGAAAAAATCAGAGCAAAAGGGAAAAACCATGGGAGAGAGATAAAAACAGAAAAAAGAAGTGAACATAGCATGTGTTGATTTGCATTCTGTCCCCTTAGATCTTTTTCTGGTTATGGATGGCATTTTCTATCCAAAGTTTATTAGGATTGTCTTGGATCCTTAAAACTCTGAGAAGAATCAAGTTTTTCATAGTTGATCATCACACATTCTTGCTGTTATTGTATACAAGGTATTCCTGGTTCTGCTTGTTTCCCTCAGTACCAGTTCATGTAAATCCTTCCAGGCCTTTCTATAATCAGCTTGTTCATCATTTTATAGATATTCCATTACCTTCACGTACCACAACTTGCTCAGTCATTCCCCAATTAATGGGCAAGCACTCCTTTTCCAATTTTTTGCTACCACAAACATTTTTTGCGCCTGTGGATCCTTTCCCCTCCTTTATGATTTCCTTGGAGTTTAAATGATCATATAAATATATAAATTCTAAACTTTGAAGGGATCTCATAAACCATCAGACTATATTTGATGGAATATCCTGAAATACCCTGGAAAGTGGTCATCCAGAAGCTGATTGAAAGCCACCAGGGATATTAAAGCTATTCCATTTTGAGTCACCTCTCCTTGTGGAAGTCCTTTCCAGTTTCCTTCAAATGATCCTTGCATTATGCAGTTTTGAATCTGTTAAATAAGTGTATATATGCATAGGTTCGGACAGATAGGTGATCAATCCCAACAATGTGTCTATTGCGAGTCAGAAAGATCTAATTTCAAATTCAGCCTCAGAAACTTATTGTCTATGTGAGCCTGGTTGAATCATTTCATCCTACTCGCCTCAGTTTCCTCATCTGTTAAATGAGTTGGAGAAGGAAATGGCAAAGCACTCCGGTATCTCTGCCAAGAAAACCTCAAACGGAATCACAATTAAACAATTGATATTTATGTATTTTAATTATCTATATAGCTCAAGGAAAAAATTAAAAAGGAGTCCAGTCTATTTGCATAATTCTCTCAGTTCTCCACAGCTCTCTTCAAGTTAATTCTGGGACAAAGGCTCATAGTATATTGTATCTACTCCTTCTCACTGCGAGTCTCAAACACTATGATAATATCCAGCTGGTGGACATGTTTTTTGCCGAAAAAGCTTTGAGATATAATAACACATCTGCTTAAAACCATGTCAGGGTCTCTCTAGCTGCATCCATCTAATTCTAGAGAGCTGATAAAGTCTATCACCTGAAATGACCGCACAGCAAGAGAGGCCTGATAATAGCAGCCAAGCATCTCCCCAGCCACTGGAGCATCAGCAGAGTTTTCATTAAGGCTTCTTCTAGTCTCACAAGTACCCTGCTTTTAACTTGACTCCTTGAACACTTCAGCCCCAGCATGTGCCGGCTAAGGAGTCCAAGGGCAGTGATTCACCTGTTCAAAAGCCTTCAGAGCCGCCCAGACCCAGGGTGTTGTTTGGAAAGGTAGTTGTATTCTAATCACAAATTTGCTATAGACTTTAGTTAAAGTTGAAAGGAAGGCATCTCATTCAGCCCCTTGAACTGAGACTAAAAATCATTAAGCCACTTGCTTGAAGTGGCTTCAAGCACAGCTTCAAGGTGTAGAAGGAAGAATTTGAATTCTGGTCTTCATGGCACAAAAATCAACATTTTACTGGGTCAGTTTCACCTTGAATAAGTCACTTAAGTTGTCATGGATTAATTTTACTCATCAGAATCTTAAAATGCTTATTGGGGTTGTGAAATGATCCAATCATTCTTGGTATTATGAGCAAAAGGCTATCAGACTGTGCATACCCTTTGATTTAACAGTGTCTCTACTGGGCCTGCATCCCAAAGAGATCATAAAAGGGAAAAGTATCCACATGTGCAAAATTGTTTTTGCAGTGACAAGGAAATGGAAAATGAGTGGATGGATGTCTCTCAGTTGGGGAATGGCTGAATAAATTATAGTATATGAACATTATGGAATATTGATATTCCATAAGAAATGATCAGCAGGATGATTTTGGAAAAGACTGGAAAGATTTACATAAACTGATATGAAGTGATCAGAACCAAGAAAACATAGTACACAATAACAACAAGATTATGTGATAATCAAATGTGCTTGACGTTGCTCTTTTCAACAACGAGATTATTAAAGCCAATTCCAATCAATTTGGGATGAAAAATGCTATCTGCATCCAGAGAGTAAACTATGGGGATCGAATGTGGATCGAAGCATAATATTTTCACCTTTTGTTTTTGTTTGCTTCTTTTTTCCTCCTTTTCTCTTTTTTTTTTCTTTTGATTTGATTTTTTTTTTCTTGCTCAGTATAAGAAACATGGAAATATCTTTAGAAGAATTACACAATTAACTTATATCAGAGAAAAAAAAGTTGGAACAAAGTTTTGTGAAAGTAAATATTTTAAATTATCTTTGTATGTAGTTTAAAAAATAAAATACCATTTAAAAAAGGACACACACACACACACAATCTAAAAATGAGGAAAAAATTACCCAAACCTATAACTAAACAATCTCAACAAGTACTTTTGAAACATTGCTTAAAGACTTGCTATGAGGTAGAATACACTTTGTCTTTGGATAACCCATTCCATTTTCAAATTTCTCTGATAATTCTAAGGTTTTTCTTTTCTAAAGAAAATTTCTTTCTGAAAATTTCTAAGGTTTCATATCCAACACTTTGTAACCCCATTTGAGATCATTTTTTTGGCAAAGATATTGCCTTCTCCAACTCATTTTATAGTTGAGAGAACTAAGGTGAAGTGATTTGCCTCGGGTCTCCCAACTAGAAACTATCTGAGACCAAATTTGAATTCACAAAGAGGAATATCCCTGATTCCAGATCTGCCACAATACCCACTGAGCTAACTAGCTGCCCCAGATTTTTCTTTGAGTCAAAATCTGCCTCTTTTTAATTTGCCCTATTGCTCCTATTTCTATCCTCTGAGACCAAGTAAACAAAATTAAATCTCTTTCACAAGATGGCTTTTTAAACACTTGAAGGTAACTAATTAATGTCTCTTGAATTTTCTCTCAATGAAAACTAGTTTCTTCCAATATTCATACAGTATGGTTTCCAATCAGAATATCAGTCAACAAGCATTTATCAGGCATTTACTTACTTTGTAGTAAGTTCTATGCCAAGCACTGTGGAAACCAGAAAGACAAAAACAATCCCTGCCCTCAAGAAGTTTACATTCAAATGGAAGGGGTAATATGTAAATAATAAGGCACATAGAAGACACATACATAATGAGAGGCACTTCATTTGGGAATGGATTAGCAATTGAGGAGACCAGATAAGGTTTCCTAAATAAAGTCAGAAAGTCAGAATTGAGCTGAGTTTTTCAAGAAGTCAAGTATTCTGAGTAAAGGTGATAAAGAAAAGTATTTCAAGCATGAGGTTATCCAGAGAAAAGGCAAAAAGATGGGATACCAAATGAAATAATGTTTGAGGAACTGTCCCATTGATAAGTTACTTAGAAAATGAGAGAAGAGACTATATTTCCAATATCCCTTTCAAATCTCATAGTCTGTGATCCTGAGCCTATTCAAAGCTTTTCACAATTTTCCTCCAACCTATTTTATCGCCCCTAAGATCCTATTATATACTAAATTCCAGTCAAACTGGATTAATCAGCAATCTTGGAACTCAATCCATATACACCACCATCCTTGTGCCTAGAATTCCCTCTCCCTACTTCATGAAATCCTAATCAATCTTTGAAGCCCACAACCCAAATCAACTTCGTTCCAAAATCCAAAATGGGAATTCATTCCATTTTTAGACAAATCTGTTAAGAACTGAGCTGAAATATTTCTACCTCTGACATTTTAAGATTGTAGGGTCAGAAGTTGGATGATTCCTTGGAGATAATCCAGTCCACTCCCTTGTCTTATAGCTAAGGAAATGATATCCAGGGAAGCAAAGCCACACCTGTAATCAGTAAAAGAACCAGTCTTCAAAATGATTCTTTTACTCTAGATTCAAGGTTGATCACATACTATGTATGCCTCAATGACCAATTAATCTTAGAAGAAAGTCACAAAGCACTAGAATGTAGAACTATGTCTACTCTAGAATTCAGTATTACCTAATTTTTTTTATTATGGATATTTCTGCCCCTGTCTTATTGTCCCCAATATATTGTAAACTTCACCAGGACAGGGATCAGTCAATCAATTAGCATTTCTTTCATACCAACTACTTGTCAGACACTTTGCTAAGAGCTGGACCATATCTAATTTATCTCAGCTATTTTCACTACCATGGAGCACATAAAAAAGCATTTCATAAACTTTTTTTATGTCAAATTGCATTTAACTCCAGGACAGATTCATACAAAGCAGTTTACTTTGCATTAAATTTCAAAGTGTCAAAATACACTGCCACAGAAATAGAAGGTCCTCAAAGAAAATCCCTTGAGTGTATTTGTCTTTAATTCCCACCTCCACAATCCATCTCTCTGGACACTCTTCTATATAAGGTATAAATACTCTCCTTCTCTGCAGCACAGAAAAAAACCATATAATTGATTTTTATATATCATCCTTTATATACTACCTCTCCCCAATTTCTTGTAAACACAGTTTGCCCAAAACTGAACCCCAGGGACAGATATGGGAAGAAGAAACCAGGATCAAAAAGCTCCCCAGCGACTCCCTTACAAAGGAACAACCACAAACCAAGCAGAGGCTTCTATCATTGTACAACTAGTATTCAGCATCTAGTAGGCACTTAACAAATTCTTATTGGTGGTTGATTGCCTGATTGATTCTCTAGAATTTTTTTCTACTCAGAAATGGTATGAAAATAAAGACTTGAAACCATTCCTAATATAGGATGTTAAAGTCAAAGGATGACTTTTTCTGGAAGATGAGAAAATTAATTCCCACATGATACGTTGAGATGTTCATTGGATAGAAATTTCCCCCATAGATAATCATCAGCAAGGAGAACTCTTGGTACAGAATTCTCCCTCACTGGAAGAGATTCATAATTTGTCTGTGCTTTAGAGTAGTAGAGAGTTGCCAGATAAAGAAAAAGTGGCTTGCCTATATTATACTCACACAGCTAATAATATGCTTATAAACCAGGATTTGAACCCCAGATCTTCCTAACACCAAAGCTATCTTAATAGAGATATAATCTTGAATGATCTTTTATATATAATAAAACCTTATATCATATCATATAAATATAATATCATATTGGGGATATCTCCTTTCTCCCTGGGGAAACTTGGAACAGAATACTTGGAATGTCACAGCTAAAAAAGACATTAAAACATATAACAATATTACATTTGGAGAGATCCTTAGCAATCTTTTAGTCCAAATCCCTCATTTCATAGATAAGAAAACATAGACCCAAACAGGCAAGAAAATACATATTAAATATTCTGCCAACGTCACAAAGATCTTGTGGAAGTTTACAGGTTGGAACACAGCATACCACAAGGCTTTTAAGGATAAAATGAGAACAGACTATTTAAAGAAAGCAAAAGAAATAGATACTTTCAGAATGAACAGATTATAATTCTAGGTCAGCAAAAAACGTATCTTCCCTATCTTACCTTAACCTGAATTAAGAAGTTAATAGCTGGCAATTATAGAATCAATGTGAGAGATGGAATAGACAAGATCTTATTTTATGGATCAGTTAATATAGTGCAATTTCCTTCAACCTCAAAGAGAAGAGATGACTTATCCAAGATCACATAGAAAGTTGGATACAGAACTGGAATCAATCTGTACCCCAAAGAGATCACAAAAAACATAAAAAAGGAGAAAGGACCCATATGTACAAAAATGTTTGTGGCAGCCCTTTTTGTAGTAGCTAGGAACTGGAAACTGAATGGATGCCCATCAGTTAGAGAATGGCTGAAAAAGTTTTGGTGAATGAAGGTAATAGAAAGTTTCAGGAGTGAGGGAGGAGAAAGTGAGCATGGGATTCCTTGTATTATAGAAAATAACACACCGAGCTAAGCTTTGAAGGAAGCCAAGGATTTTGTGAGGCAGAAGTGAGAAAGAAGAACATTTCAGGTATGGGGAGAAGGAGATAAACTATAGAAAAGCACAGGAGCCAAGAAATGGAATATCATGTATAGAAAACAGCTATTGTGACAATCTAAGTGGGAGATAAGAAGGCCTAAAGGAAAGGAAGGTACCAGAAACTTGGAACAGTATAGTGGAGCATAAAGTGATGAGCTTTAAAAGCCAGAGAGAAGTATCTAGTTATTCTAGAGCAAGAGGAAACCATTGGAAATTTCTGAGTAGAGGAACACCATGGTGAAACTTTATCTTTCAATTTCTTCATCTGAAAAATGAGAACCACAGTGTCTATATTAGTCCCTATCTTAAGATTATGAGGAAATAAGGAGGAGAGAGAAAAAGAGGAGGGGAATAAGAAAAGGGGGAAGGAGAAGAAACATTTATATGGCACTTTAAAGTCTGGACAACACTTTACATGTTATTTCACTCAATTGTTTTGATATGATTTATATATCAACTGAAATAAGGCTTATAAAGCATTTTGTGAACTTTCCTATGAACAGTTATGATTATTTCTTTCCTCTAAAGTTGCTTCTGATTATAATGTTCTAAGATTCCTTCTAGCTCTACCTAGTCTCTACATATAGTAGATACTTCATCAAAACTTGACCAATTAAACTGAATTCCTCATAATTAGCCTCTGAATTTACCTGATTCGGATACTATCCTGAATACTTAGAAAGTTAGGTAATGGCCATGTCTCCTGGGTGATTCTAAGTATGTCACTTTGGCTCTCTGACCCTTAAGGCTGGACAGATGATCTAATCTCCAAGAGACTTTCTCTGATAATTTATGATTTCCATGACATGAACCTCACCTACTTGTCTTGTTTTTGTTCATTTAATGAGCAAGGGGAAAACAATCCTGCCTGGTAAGGGTGTGGGACAGCTGACCCAATTTCTAAGATTACTCCTTCAACCAGTTTATTCATTTCTATACTGAAGACAGAGGCAAGTAAGTTTTAAACATGAAGGAAAAGGTGCTTCTTTGGGTGGGAAGGAATTCTGAGTAAGATTATAAGATCATAGGCAGAGCTGAAAGAGCTTAAATTATTAAAATTTTAAAATCACCTAATCTCACCATCTCATTTAAATAAAAGGCTAAAAATAAAGAGGAAATGATTTGACTAAAGAAACAGCTAATTAGTAACCAAACTGGGATTTAAACTCAGTTTTTTTTTAATTTAAAAGCTTACTTTTCCAAAAATATATAGAGATAATAACTTGTGTTCCAAAAATTTTTCCTCTTTCCTCCTCACCCCACCTCCCCTAGACAGCAAACAATCCAATATATGTTAAACATGTGCAATTCTTCTATATATATTTCTACAATTATCATGCTGTATAAGAAAAATCAGATCAAAAAGGAAAAAAAATGAGAAAGAAAACAAAATGCAAAAAACAACAAAAAAGGTGAAAATACTATGTTGTGATCCATATGCAGTCCCCACAATCCTCTCTCTGGGTGCAGATGGCCCTCCTTACCACAAGACCATTGGAAATGGCCTGAATCACTCTGCTGTTGAAAAGAGCCACATTCATAGGAATTGATTATTGCATAATTTTGCTGTTGCTATATACAATATTCTCCTGGTACCACTCACTTTACTCAGCATCAGTTCGTGTAAGTCTCTCCGGGTCTTTCTGAAATCATCCTGCTGGTCATTTCTTATAAAACAATATTCTATACCATTCATATACCATAAGTTATTCAGCCATTCATCAATTGATGGGCCTCTACTCAATTCCTCAATTTCTGCCACTAGAAAAAGGGCTTCCACAAACATTTTTGCACATATGGGTCCTTCTGAGATCAGGTTTGAACTCAGGTCCTTCTGATTTCAGGGCTGGTGCTCTATCCACTGCGCCACCTAGCTACCCCCCTTTTCCTTTTTTTTATGATCTCTTTGGGATACAGATTCAATAGAGACACTGTTAGATCAAAAGGTATACACAGTTTGATAGTCTTTTGGGCATAGTTCCAAATCGCTCTCCAGAATGGCTGGATGTATTCACAATTCCACCAACAATGTATCAGTGTCCCAATTTTCCTACATTCCCTCCAACATTCATTATCTTTACCTGTCATCTTAGCCAATCTGAGAGATATGCAGTGGTATCTCAGAGTTGTCTTAATTTGCAATTCTCTAATCAATAGTGATTTAGGTTTTTGCAATTTTATAACTTTGTACATTTATACAAATTATACATTTTTTGTACAATTGTACAAATTGTAAATTTGAGTCAATTCTCTATATATTTTAGAATTGAGGCCTTTATCAGAAAGTACTTGAATTTTGAAAGTACACATTTTTTCCCAGTTTTTTGCTTCCTTTCTAATCATGTCTGCATTGGGATTTTTTTGTACAAAACTTTTTAATTTAATATAATCAAAATTTTGCATTTTTGCATTCCATAATGTATTCTAGTTCTTCTTTAGCCACAAATTCCTTCCTTCTCCAAAGATCTGAGAGGTAGAGTATCCTTTGTTCTTTATTATAGCATCACTCTTTATGTCTAAATCATGGATCCATTTTGACCTTTCTTGGTATAGGGTGTTAGTCAATGCTGAGTTTCTGTCATACTAATTTCCAATTTTCCCAGCAATTTTTGTCACATAGCTGGTCCTTATCCCAGAAGCTACTTTGGACTTACCAAACATTAGATTACTATCGTCAATGACAATTGCATCTTGTGAACATAATCTATTCCACTGATCGACTACTCTGTTTCTTAACCAGTCCCAAATGGTTTCAATGATTGCTTCTTTATACATAGTTTTAGGTCTGGAACAGCTAGGCAACCTTAATTTGTATTTTTTTTCATTAATTCCCTTGACATTCTTAACCATTTGTTGAACCCAGTTTTTGTGACAGTGGCATAGTAAAATGCTGAATTTGGAGACAGAAGAGATCTGGATCTAAGTCTTGAATCTGTGTAATGTTGACCATGTAACCAAGGATATGTCACAGCCACACAGAGCCTATTTCCTCATCTTTAAAATGGGCATAGTAATATTTATAGAAAGAATCTCATAGGGTTTTGTGAGAATTAGCTATGATAACCTATATAAAATATCTTATAAATTTAAAGTACTAGATAAATGTAAAATAACATTTTCTCTTTGTACCACTCTGCTTCCCATGCTTACTAGGGAACATCGCTGGTAACCACTTCAGGGAGGAAGAATCCTTACATGACCCCTCTCAGCTGCTAGGCAAACCCCAAAGGTTTCTGTTGTTTCTAGTTTCAGTATCACCACTGTGCCCGAACCTTGAGCCAAACAGCCCCCCTTGAGATTGGACAGAATTTCAACTTATTCTTGAAGGTGAACATTCCAGGGAGTAATTCACATCAGGGAACTTGTAAAACACCAGATGTACAAAGGAGCATTTTAAAATAAAAGCCAATACAAGATGCAAAATGTTGTATGGAAAACTATTTTTACAACAAACTACAGTACTCAGTAAATCAAGGGAGAGAAAGATTTGGGGATGGAAAGGAGGGAGCACTGGTTGAGAATAGCAATCACTTAAAATTTCTTGAAAGCAAGTGTACAAATTCTGATTACTGTCCAATTTTCTATCTTCCTGGGGATAAAAGAGCTGAAACAGAACCCTACATGCTTTGGAGATGATTTACACTATCAGGTTATAATGGTCAAATCTTTCCTCCACTGTAGCATCAACTGAATGCATAATGGAAAATTACGAATCTCAGAAAATACCAAAGATGCTGTTTCTCCTTACTAGGACTATATTTTGATGCTACTTTCCCTGAGATTAGAATATCATCCAGAATGAGACTTGCAAGTAAAGCTCAATAAAGTCACTTGTTTCCAAGCCAAACTTGATCAATCCTTCCTTTTTCTCCAATTCTGCTTCTATAAAGATTTTCCATTATTTAAACTAAGCCCAGATGTGATTTTTTTTAAAGAAAAGATGAAGGAAAAAAATTACTCCTTGAGAGTTTGAAGTTAGAAAACTTGGAGATGTCTCTAGGGAAAATGCTACTTTTTTTTATCATTTAGGGATTTTTTTTCCTTTCTTCTCTGTGAACCATGACTTCTCACTGACCCATATCATCTGGCTCACAGAGACCCTAAGTGAAAAAGGGACCAGGGTGGGGTGGAGGGAAGGTCTGGTTTTTGTAATAGGGACTCTAAGTCAGAAGTAAACCTGTTCTGCCTCTGCCAACAACCAACCAACAACCCAGAGTCTCTTTGATAGCCTTCTATCTGCAAAATGGGGGGGGTGAGGATTCATACCCATCTGGGTAGGGATTAATTAGTTAGGGTACTTTTAACCTTACGCAGTTAAATATGCTATCTCTTCAAAGAGGCTATTATTAATTTAGAAATACAGAAGGAGCCAATGTATTTCTGGTACATGATGCCATAAAAGATTGTAGAAAAAGTAATGAACTTGGCATTGAAAACTTAGAGTTCAAATCCCTCTTACTCAGATTCAGCGATTTGTCCCTTCTGTGACTCTGTGGAGATCTCTTTCTCCCTTTAAACCTCATATGTAAAAGGGAGTTTAAAAATGGTCCCCATTCATAGATCATTAATTATTCCTAGAAAAGAAAGGCTTCTATCTCTATCATGTGTATTTGTCTAGTGAAGGGCAGACAGAAATTTCCATGCAAGTATGAATTCCTGGTGTCCTAAATATCCGAGTATATTTAGGTGATCCATGACTGAGTGCTCATTATTTTGCCAGATGATGTTTGATATTGTCATCTGAAAGAACCATGACTTGAAACTGTCTTTGTCCTCAAAATAATTATATTTTATTGAGAGGATACAACATAAACACTGCTCTGTCACTTTAACCATCTTTCCATCAGCCCTACAGACCCACCTCTTCCTTTGGGTTCCAAATCAATACTATTATCATATGATTGTTTCTATAAAGGATTTAAATGTTGACTGATCCATGGATCAATCAGCTTTCATCCCTAGCTACCACCCTGTGCATGGGTTGTCTGCCTTTATTATGAATTCTTCGAGGACAGGGATTGTCTAGATTTTGTTTTTAGATCCCAGGACTTAGCACAATGCCTGACACATAGCAAGTTCTTAAGAAATGTTCTATCATTCATTTATCATAAAAATGTTAAACATAGATCTTTTCCATCTTGAATACTATGTTCTAGGCAACAAAATTATTGATAAATTGGACTATATCTGAGTAAGGATAATAATGACAGTGAAGAACCTAGAAGTGATCTCTTATAAAAACTGGCTAAGATAACTAGAGATGTTTAGCCTAGAGAAGACTTGAAGGAGATATAATTAGCACCACTGGGTAGACATTACAAAGAAAGATGTCAACTTAATATGAAAAGTCTTCCTAATAATTAGAGCTATTTAGCAGTGGAATAGGCTGGCTTTTTGACAATTCTTACTTTGGAAATATTCAAGAAAAATAAGAATAATAATTCCTGATATTTTCTAGTATCTACCTTGTTATTTTATTTTATTTTATATCTTATTTTTTCCAATTGTATATAAAGATAATTTCTAACATCCCCTTTAAAAAACTAAATTCTAAATTTTCTACCTCTCACTTATCCCCTCCCCAAAATGATAAGCAATTTAATATAGACTACACCTGTTCAATTTATGCAAAACATATTACTATATTAATCATATTGTGAAAGAAGACAAAGACCCAAAGGAAAAACAAACACAAAATAAAAAGGCAAAAAATAGTATGCTGCAATCTGCATTCTAATTCAATCAGTTATTTTTCTAGAGGTGGATAGCTTTCTTCATCGTTTGAGTCTTTTGAAGTTTCCTTGGAAAACTTCACTATTTTTCTTCCCTGGTGCAAACAGCTGATATTCCCAGTCAATAATCACACAATAAATTTTGCTATTACTGTATACAACGTTCTCCTGGTTCTACTCATTTCACTTTGTATCACTTTATGTAAGCCTTCCTAGATTTTTATGAAATCATTAATCATTCTTTGTCCTTACAAAAAAGAGCTGCTACAAATATTTTTGTACAAATAAGCCTTTTCTTCTTTTTTTTAATCTCTTTGGAATCGAATGTCTTAAAGCACATTTCTCTTTAGGAATAACCTCTAAGATATGGAAAAATTGGCACTAAGGCACTTTTGGGTATGAATTGGTCCAACCATTCTGGAGAACAATTTGGAAGTAATCCAAAGGACTAGAAAATTGTGCATACCACCCTTTGACCCAGAAATAACACTTTAGGTCTTTATCACAAAAAGATCAAAGAAAAGGGGGGAAAGATCTATTTGTACAAAAATATTTAAAGCAGCTCTTTTTGTGATGGTAAAGAATGGGAAATCAAGGAGATGTTCGATAACTGGGAAATAAATTGTGGTATGTAATTAAAATGGAATACTATTGTGTTAGAAGAGATGACAAATCAGAGTAACCTGGAAAGATTTACGAGAGCTGAAACAAAGTGAAATGAGCAGAACCAAGAGAACATAGAAACAACAATGCTATAAGAATTATCAACTGTCAAGATTTAGCTACTCTGATTAAAACAGTGATCCAAGACAATTTCAAAGGATCATGATTAAAACTTATCCAGAGAGAACTGGTGAATTCTGAATGCAGATTAAAACATCCCTTTTTAATTTTTTTTTTTCTGGAGGTGGGAGGGTTTGCCTGTGTTTTCTTTTGCAATGTGACTAATGTGGAAATATGCATGATTTCATCCATTTAATCAAATTGCTTTCTTAATTAGATTAAGTATGGCAGAGGAAGAGGGGAGAATGAGGACTCAATTTTTTAAATGAATATTTTAAAATTTGATGTATAATTGTCTATTTAACAAAATAATTAAAAATATCTTTGAAAAAAAATTAGCTCTAAGGAAGATTTTTGGAGCCCAATTAGAAAGGTTTCCTATCAACTCTGTTTTAATAACCCCAAAACCCAACCAAAAGTTGAAGGTATCCCCTTACTCTATAGCAAAAGCCATTCCAGATTTCAAGGTAATAAAAAAAAAATCTAACTGGTAGACTATAAGTTTCTTGAGGGAAAAAATCTTATTCTTATGTTTATATCCTCATGATATAGCACAGAATCAGACAGACTACTCATTTAAATGACTATTGTTATTTAAAAATGTGTATTAATTAGGGGCAGCTAGGTGGCGCAGTGGATAGAGCCCTGAAGTCAGGAGGACCTGAGTTCAAATGTGTTCTCAGACACTTAACACTTCCTGGCTGTGTGACCCTGGGCAAGTCACTTAACCCTAATTGCCTCATGTGGGGGGGGGGGGAGAAGTGTGGTAATTAACTCTAGAACAGTAATATACATATATATATATATATTTCTAAGCGAATTATTAGAAAAATAAAGAATTATCCCTAATAAAATCAACTAAAGATAAATAGGAACATTCTAAACTTCAGTTTCTTCACCTTAAGAAAAAAGATTGAAATAGAACATGGACCAGTGCCTAGGGGCACAGTTGCTGTCTCAAAAACAGTATTTGAACCCAAGTCAAAACTGAAGTCTAAACTAGTCATTAAAAAACACATACTTCACAGTCAGTCACACTAAAGTAGCACATTAAAAATCAGATGTATTGGGTCAGATCGTATGGATGTGAATAAATTAAGAAAAAGTAAGGTTTTCATTGAGTGTTTTATCTTTAGTGAGTGGAAATTGGATTAAATAGTCGATGAGATAATCAATAGGAAAAAGTGCTCAAAGACTGAGAAAGTAAGAGGCATAAGTATTTGGAACACAAAATATTAATTTCAAGAAAAATATATAGCTTAATAAAAAGCTCTACCATGAATAGCATTCATTTTTACTACAGACCAGGTCAACTAATTAAAGCTGTTTCTAACTTTCAAATGTGGATAGTTACAGATCATTCTAGGCTATGTTTCTAATCATTATTGCCCTCTGAGTCGCATGTGACATAATCTTAGCATCAGTGGCCTCCAAACTCCCCAGGGCTCCTCACTGCCCAAATTCAAGTCCAAAATCTAATCCTAATCCCTTTCCCAATATTATCTTCATCTTTCTATTTATACTAGGTTATAGGGTATTGAACCACTTGCCATTTCTCACACATAGCCATGCTACCTTCTACACCTAAAATGTTTCTGTGCTCTATCTTCCACTTTTTGACACCCTACATATACAACCTAATTAATACCACTTTCTCCAGGAAGTTTTCCTTAACTTTCCATTACATTTGAGATGTATCTCTATTATGTATTAAGGATAATTTATATGTATCATGTTGAGAGGGATAGGGACTAGCTCTGTGATTTCATAAGCATGGGGAACTCCTGAGGAAGAAAGCCTCTCTAATCAATGCAGGTCCACACCTGATCCACAACTTACAGTCCTAGAATTTTGCCTAAGATATTGAGACAAAGCAAATTGCCCAGGATCATACACTTAGTGTATGTCAGAGATGAGACTTGAACTCTCGATCTTTCCGACTCCAAGAAAACGGTTTCTTTATCAATAAGATCAGGTTAGCACAGTTAAGATGTTCCATGATTCTGTGATAACCTGTTCCTGCATCCCCTCTAATCACCAAATATTTATCAAGCACCTAAATAACTCGGTACAAGACTCTAAAGATGAACAAGACAATATTCTTATATTACAAAAGTTTGCATTCTTCTTGATCTCTAGATGGGAAAATGGATAGTGTTGGGTTTGGCATCAGGAAAAGCTGAATGCAAATCCCGCCTCAGATATTTCCTAGGTATGTGATACTAGACAAGTTACTTATTCTCTTTCAGCCTCAGTTTCCTCAACTCTTAAAGTGAGAGGACTGGATTTAAAAATGTTGAAGGTGCCTTCTTGTTTTACACCTATGACCCTATGAGTTAGGATGCTCATTCTGGATACATACAATCACTGTTTTAAATATTTCTATTCAAGAATGTTGGGTTTGATCTTCATTGGGGACTCTTAGTACAAAGAAATAAAGTGACCCAAAAGCAAATGAATGTAAATTAAATACCTGCTGACAAAAAACATCTGTTGCTCAGTCATATCCATTACTCCATAAGACTGAGAACAAAACTTTTCTACTCAGAGCATATGGAGAACACAAGAATGACCTGATAAACAGGAATATTAAGGCAAATGATCTGTACATCAAGGAAAATTCTGACCAGAAAAGAGCAAGTTCAAACACTATCTGTTCAATGCTTCAGTTCCCAAGGTTAAGTATTTAAGTTTTGTTTCAGCCTTCTTCAGAATTGCCATTCAGAGAATTTCAGTATGAGGTGTTGAAAGAGATGTTAAAAGATCTATATTCAAGCTTTGATTGAGCCTGATTCCCTAAAGAAATATCAGCCTTTTGAAATTCAAAGAAATCTGTGAAAAGCCAGCAGTTTTATTTATTAATAATGACTAATGATCGATGATCACAGAACACCACAGCAGAAAAGTCAACGATAATAACTCCCACTTCTATAATAATAATAATAATAATGTAATAATAGCTAACATTTTTATATCTCCCACTATGTGCCAGAAACACTTTCCAAATATAATTTCATTTGAGCCTCACAATAACTCTGGGAGGGAGATATTATTATTACCCCCATTCTATAGATGGGATAACTTGCCCATGATCACACAGCTAATAAGTGTCTAAGACAGCATTTGAACTCAGGGTTTCTTGACTCCAGGTCCAGTGTTCCACTTACTCAACCAACTAGCTGCCCCCAGCTATATCTGCAAATTGGTAACATATCCCCTTTCTCATTTGTTTCCTGCCTCAAAATAGGCAGGAACTGTCACATGTTATTTCTTTGGAATAGGGAATTCATAGATGAGCGTGCTTCTTCTATAATTTATATTAACACCATCTTTACAATTTGTAGTGTTAGAGAGCCAACCAGAGCAAATGAGGAGAGATTAGCTGATTTGCCTGGGGTCTCAAAAGCCAGGACATGGCAGAGGTAAAACTTGAGCCCCCATCTTGCTGTCTTCAAGATCAGCTCTTCATTCCCTCTGTCATACTATGCCATACATGTAAGAAAATCTATTACTCTTACACTATATGAATAAGTTAATGAAAGCACTGGAAAGGCTGAGATGTCATAGGAATTAGAAACTCCTCCAGGAGACAGATTGTTTCATTTGCATCCTTTGCAAACCTAGAATCATATCTAGCACATGGTAAACCTAATAAATGTTTGTTTATTTATTGCTCATGGTCACAATGCCCCCCCATAATTGAGGACCAAGTCCAAGACTTTGGACTCTTGGGTCTAGAACTCTGGCTTCTAAACTCACATTACTTTTCTAAAATGAGTATATACAAGGGATGATGGTAGCTCGTATGAATATAGAGCTTTAAAGTTTGAAAAATCACTTCAGCACATCTGGTCATAAATCAATCCTATTGGGGCTATTTTAAATCCTATTTTGTATGTAGATGAGGAATAAAATAACTTGTATATGGCCATATAGCTAGTGCCAAGGTATATTTTGAACTCAGACTTCTCATGATTACCAGTCTATCATCCTTATCACTATACTACATTGCCTCTCAAACTGTAAGAAGATAAATTATGTGGAAAATTGTTTTTCAGGCTTCTAATAATATTCCTCTCCATATTCTGTCCTTTTCCATGGAACGTGAGAACATAGGTCTTATATTCCTATCTATTCCTATTACTTGACATTTATATAGTTTTCTTTAACATTTTCAGAACACTTGATACACAGTGCCTTATTCCATTTGGCCCTGAATTAAGTGCTATTTTATACCCATTTTACAGATAGCATTCAGACTCAGAAAGGTTTTCTAAATCATACATACTACCAGGACATTCTAAAGGCAGGCTTCCAAAGCCTACGTCTCCCAAGTCAGGAGCTAGAACCACCCTACTCATCTCTACTCCCCTGTGATATACTT
This sequence comes from Sminthopsis crassicaudata, assembly GCF_048593235.1. Taxonomy (NCBI): domain Eukaryota; kingdom Metazoa; phylum Chordata; class Mammalia; order Dasyuromorphia; family Dasyuridae; genus Sminthopsis; species Sminthopsis crassicaudata. The sequence continues at coordinate 182,148,967 of NC_133622.1, read as the reverse complement.
TCTCTTCCATCTATAGCAATTCTAAAAAAATGGTTGGTCCTACAAATGTTGGTAGATCTTCTGCACTTAAAGCAATGATGTAGGGCTGTTTAAGAAAAACCTCCAAGACCAGAGATTTAAGGCATAAAGTCATTAAAGCAAATAAATCCTATCTCCAGCTAACGTCTCTGGGGACACAAAAGGTTCTCACCTTGTTTCTGATCTGAAACACACATATGCATGCTTGCAAACAGAATTAGAATTGGTCTGAACAAAAGAAGCACCAATTTGCCTAACATTTTTTAATTCAATAGTATTTTATTTTCCAAGTGACATTTAAAGATACCTTTCAACGCTCATTTTGTAAGATTTCTGAGTTCCAAATTTTGCTTCTCCTTCTCTCCCTCATCTCCCCCCTCCGAGACAACAAACAATATAAGTTATGCATATAAAATCATTTTAAACATATTTCTGTATTAGTCATGTTGCGAAAGAAAAATAAAAAAGAAAAAACAAAGAAAGTTTTTTAAAAAGATGAAAATAAAATGCTCCTATTTACATTCAGTCTCCATAGTTCTCTCTCTGGATGCCAATCTACCCAACATTTTCTTATTCTAATCTGAATTTCATTTATCTTTGAGCATCAGAAAACATTACTGGGCAAAAGATGTGCTTGCTTTAGAGTCAAGACAAGTTCAACATTACAGGAAATTATCAGCAAGAAAATTACTAAGGAAGAAGAATGGTGTTATTTAAAGATCTTAAGGCTGGTGTGAGAAGAAACTAATTAAATGATTGCAATTTTCTGTGCAAACAAAGTCAACTGAATGTTAGAGAAATGTGAAGAAAAAAAAAAACACACACACACACATAAAACTTTCTGGCTTCCAAAAAACATCAGGATGTGTTTGGCATTTCTTTTTTTTTAAGATTTTTGAGAGACAGCCCGAAAAAACTGAAATACAAAATTTCTTATTCATCTTCCAAAGACGAGAACTGAACTGAAAAGGGAATAAGATTATTTGCCCAATTGGCGCTCTCTGTAGCATCATGGAATATTAAGCCATAAAGTGAAAACCACCGTTGCCTCCAACAGTTGACTGTATATCTATCAATCAATAGCTCATGTTAAAGCTAAAAGCAAGTTGTGCAAGGCTTATTTTACAATCTTCTGTAGACATGTCAGGGAATTCTCTCCCACTTGTTGAGACCTGTACCAAGTCAGTCAGTCAGACTGGTGAGAAGCATTGGTCATCGACTGTTTCCGCATCTTCCCTTGCCAAAGACCTCACTGGAGCCCTGTGAGTTCATGATTCCTCCAAGCTTGGTTGAGCCAGGCTAGCTTTGCTTGCATCCGGTTGCAATGCCGTCAAGGGACTCCCACAGCATTATACAGGATGTGAAGCAGGCTCAGAACACAGCTTTTCATTATTCAGAATGTGTTTGGGAATAAAGAGATGGCTCATTTTCATGGTTTCAGACGACTTGTTTGCTCCCTGGCTCCTTGCTTTCCCAAAATAATGGGAGGGAATTGGCCGGACCTCATGGCTGTAGAAACTGCCTGCCTTAACCAGATCATCAGCATGCAAAAATGTTGGCCCCCACAGACCAGCCTTATATTCCCCCTATAGGCCTCCATCCAGAAGCTCTGGAATGAGGAGAGGCTGAGATGAAGTTGGCTATTTATGGAATCTATACATAATTCATTCTGTAGAGCCTGAAGAAAAAAAAAGGGAACCTGGTTTCTAAACAGAAGGAAGCTTGCAAGCTCACCACAATTTCTTATGGATTGAAAACAATGCAAAGTGATCATCAATACTGTGGGAAGCATAGGGCCTTTTGGTTTTCTAGAGAAAGAAGAGGAGCAATGTAGAAAGAGACCTCTCCCAAATTCCCCCAGGGCATTCAAAGGACAAGAGGAAAGGAGATACAGTGAACAACTGAGACTGTCAGATGGCACAATGGATAGGGGGCCTGATTGGAGTTAGAAAGCCCAAATCTAATTCTGTCATAAATACCAGCTATATGACTTTGGGTAAATAATCTCTCTGTCCTCATCCTTAGAATATTAATAGCATCTATCTCCCAGGTTTGTTGTGAGGATCAAATAATTTAACATACGGAAAGTGTTTTGCAAATCTTTAAGTGCTAGATAAAAGTTAGCTATTATTAGTAGTTGTTATTATTATTAGCTTATGGCAAAGGGACTTCTGCTTGAGTATATAGGGGAACTAGTCAATGGGAATATGGCTCATAGATCAGATAAAGTCAACTTGCACAAAACGGTGTTAGTGAGAAGAATGTGACCTAAAGACAAGCACAGAGAACAACTCTACCCGAGAGGCATCTCTATGGTCCCACCTGGCCTGGGTTCATTCATCATTCTCCTTTTATTTCATTGTGGCAAACTTGGATTGATCATGGGAAGCATGAGTTGATCCAAAATCATGATGAGCCAGTACTGTCCCATCACCCACATACAGCACATAATCAGAGTCGGAGGCTTAAGTTTTGGTGAAACCATTTCAAATGTAATCTCTAGAAGTATCAAGCTTACAATGGTGGCTGAGATGATTACCCAGAGAATAATCTCTGGCAGTGGCCAGACACAGGACAGAAATCTTACAAGTTATTCATTCATTTTTCATAGTCCCTCTAACTCTACACTCCTTTGGGCCATTGAATAGAACCTTCATTTCTGAAAAGAAAACATAGTTCTTAAAAGCTGTATATAATTAGGAATAACAAGCTACACTGTTAGATAAATTGTTAACAAAAATCAAGAAGGAAAGTTTCCTATCACTCTTAGTAACAAATATGGTCCTGATGCCTGAATCAAAAAGAGATTAAGCAGAGAAAGTCTTATATAAGCACTTAACAGAATTCTAAACCAAGCAATAGAGGGAGATGTGATTTCCTTAAATGACTCTTAGGAAACTTCATCCAACTAGAAATTAAATAGTTATAAATGCCAAAGTAGATTCAAAAGATGTGCAATTGTTTTATTAAATGAACTTTATTCATATATGCTCCCCTACCTTCTTTTCATTTCAGTGTTGAAATAATTCCTCAATAAATACTTATTCATTTATTGGTCCTTTATCTACATATATCAGATGTCACTGATACAAGAGCAGAGAATGAGCAGAAGAGGTACCACTGATAAATGTCACAGATATAGCAATATCCTAAAGAAAAGCACTGGTTGTCTTTTCCCTTATAATTACTTGATAAACCCACAACTAGTAGTCGACTACTACCAACCTGAATTTGAAACTCTGTGACCTTAGCTCACTTCAACTGAACCTCAATTTCTCCTTGTCCCTCAGAACTGTGAGAGGGAAGATTATGATCTGTAGCCTACTCCCTATGCATGGCTGTACCCCAGGTTTTTGTTCCCGGCTCTCTCCTCTTCTATTTCACTTGCTAGTAGCATCAACTCCCATAGGTTCTCCTACCATCTCTGTGCAGGTAATTATTAAATCTAGACATCCAACCCTTATTTCTCTTTCCAGAACTCTAGTCTCACATCTCCAGCTGACTACTGAATATCTTCACCTAAATGTCCCAGATGCACTTAAAACTCAACACGTTCTAACTAGAATTTGTTGTCTTTTTTCCTAAACCCATTGCTCCTCATAACTATATGATTTCTTTCAAGAGGGCTATTATTCTTCCAGTCACCAAGGCTCACAACTTCAGAGCTATTCTCATATCTCCATTCTTAAGCTCCCCCACAATCAAATGCCAAATCTTATTTTTTCCACTTCTTTAGCATCTCTCAGATCTATCCCCTTGTTGATACTCACACTCCAACCACTCTAGTTTAGTCTCTGATTGCCTCTCGTCTAGACTATTTCAAGAGCCTCCTAATCAGTGTCCCTCCATTCTCACTCCCCTCTCTAGTTACACAGCTATCAGACTGATATCCCTGGGGAACCTGAATTTGAAATTCTTTATGACCCTCGGTCACTTAAACTGAACCTCAGTTTCTTCATTAGTAAAATAATGATGTCCCTTGAAGCTTTAAATCAATGATCCTTAACATGATTCTCTAGCCATGTCACTGCTCAGAAATCTCAAGGGGCTCCCAATGCCTTTAAAGTAAAATACAACCTCTCTTTCTTATAGTCATTTTGTTTTTACTTATTTGTGATCATATCCTCCTGATAGAATGTAAGCTCTTTGAGGACAAGGATTGTCACTTTCATATTTGTGTACTTAGCACCTGGCTGTGTCTGGCACCTTACTGGCTTTTAAAATAAATGTATTGATTGACTGCTCGTGATCACACTGGTAGCATCACAGCCTGGGATTCCAGGCTTCTGATGCTAAAATGGAAGCTTTTGTCATTGCATAATACTGACTTCGTACATTCATTATATTTATTTAACCAACATGGGGTCCACCCTCATCCAGTTCCTTCTCTCTCTCACCTCAAATCGGTATAAAGTTGCTCTTGGTTTCTCAAAGAGTTTGAGGTCCTACCAAGATACAGATTACAGTCTTGGCAATGGTGCAGTTGCTGCTGTCTGAATTGGGAAGAAGTTTCTCAATAGATCAGTCTTAGGCAATGAATTTTGTTAGTTCTATCGACTCACAAAGTCTATGTTTAATAAATCCTTGCTAGATGAATGAACAAATAGATTGGTTAACTAATTATTTCATCCCCAAGGAAGAAAAGAGGTGACCCATGAATTTAGATAAGCATAGCTAAAATCTGGTTGTAAAAGGTCAATAGAAAAATTCAGAGTATTTCTTCTGCAGAACTGTCTACCACAGAAATGTTGATATTGGACCTTTCCACCTCACTTGGATAAGAGGTTCAAATTTTACCATTTAAGTTATACAAATGTATAGAATCTATAACCACAGTACCTAGATCAATTATCTGGACAAAACTAGGAGAGAAATAAGGAGCATTTCTTCTGCCTCTCTTCCTTTGGTAGCTGCATTTGACTAAAAGGTACTGCTGGTAAGGGGATGGAAAAAACCAACAAAACTGACTTCTGGGGAAGTTAACCATCACAGACTGCTGGAGAGGGAAGAGATCTCAGAGAATGCCTTCTTACAAAATCCTTGATGCATAGGATCATTCAGCCCACACCTAAAATTCCTCCAATTATGAGGAGCTCATCATCCTCTAAAGCAATCCATTCCATTTTTGGACAGCTCTAATTTAGGAATTTTATTTTTCTATCAAACCATAATTTATCACTCTCAAACTTCCACATATTGCTGCTACCTTTGTCTTCTAGAATTAAGTGGAACAAGTCAAATCTCCTGTCAATTTTGAAATACTTGAAAACAACAATGATATTTTCACTACCTTTGAAAAGTAGCTTTTCCCAGTCCTCCTTATTTTTAGTTCCTTCCTTCTAAGATTATCTCAAATTTACCCCATCTCTATCTTCTGAGTATATACTGTGGATTGTGAGTTCCTAGAATAGAAACTATTTTCCCCTATTTTGTATCCCCAACATTTAGCATAGTGCCTGACACTATAATAAATGTTAAGTGATAACGACCCCAAATCTTCTCTTTTCCAAACTAACCAGTCCTGGAACCTTCAGGCCATCTTTTTTATCAAATGGCCTCTACTCCACTCACCACCTCAGACAACTTCTCTGGAAGTGTTCTAACAGTTGGGTAATATCTTTATATGTGCATGCTCTGGCCACAAAGGTGGCTGGCTTATTTTTCTTTAATGACAGCTAAGCTTACAGTTTTATAATACATAATATAATACAGCTTTAGAATATGAAATATAGCTTTAAGAATAACTTCTTAATTTAAAAAAATGTCCCTGTGTTCATCTACGTTAACAGTTTCCCAAAAATAGAACTACATGCATTTCTAGTCCCAAATGCCAAAATTATATCAGTTGCTTTCTATGTTTCAAGAATTTAGAAACTCACTGGATAAACACAACCTTGACACATAGGTTGTGTTTATCCAGTGAGTTTCTAAATATGTCCATGAATGTAATAATAAATTTATTAATATATATAAAAAGAATAAATATGTGATATTATTACAAGAGCATATTCACAATGCTTTTTCCTAGAAATCACCAGACTAGCTAGCAAATCCAGTTCCCAAGTCTTGTCATCTGTATCCTGGAACACTGGGATGCGTGTGTGTTTGCATTTTTATGGACAAACTCTTTTTCATCATTCTTTTGTCACTCCCTAACAAGGGTCAGCTCTTCCTTCCTTACAATAAACTAAGAAGAGGCATTCTGACATAATCATTGTCCTTAACTTGGCTTTTCTAATTCTCTCACTCCACAGTATGATCCTTTTCTGTGATATAGAGGGCAGAACAACATTCGATCTTGATAATATTCATGGCAAATGATCATTCCCTCCCCTCACCACCACTACTACCACCGCTGCCCTCTTCTTATTTATAACTCCCAGGAGAATAACAAATTATAAATGGACCTCCGCTTTGGTCAGAACACACACTGAAAAGCATGTTGCTTCAGAATCCCTAATTTTACAACAGTTACCCACTCCAAAAGGCCCATGCAATGAGACAGGCGGCAATCTCACCTTCAAGAAGACTTCAAGTGTTTTACTGGGAATATTCTGCAATGGAAAGCCTAATATACATAAACACAAACATATCAAAGAATGGTCATTTAATGCAAAGTTACAAATTAACTTTATTACTGGGATATCTTTAAACTTGCCCAATTAAGGACCTGGAGTACTTTACAAGAAAGCTGTTACAGTTTCTGGATGTTCAGAAATGAATGAAAGCCAACTTTGCTTTACAAGTCTCCTAATGGAAATACACTAACCTTCACTGTTGCCAAAAAGGAACTATACAGGCAAAAGCAGACACACAAACAGTGCCCTAAAGCAAAACCCCAGAACCCAAAGTAATCAATGACTCATAATTGATAATAGTCTCTGAAAAGAAAAATCAACATCAGCTGACCCTTTCATCATGAGCAAAGAAGAAATTCACTTTGCAAGTATCCAGACATGGGGTGTTGGGTTCCCGGCATCAAAATATGCAGAAATATTCAATTATATAAGACCAATCCACTCAGAACTATTGTGTCGTCAATAGTCTCCAGTTATTCTCTTCTATTTGGTGGCAAAAAGTGAGTCAAAGAGGGATACTGCTCCTCTTAATAAATAGCATCAAATGTTAAAACAAAAACTCTGCATGATTTCAGGAGCTTCTAATTCAAATTAATTGATATCTCTAAGTTGAAATGTCCTGTAAAAGGCTGGGTTCTCAGGTGAACTAGCAATAAAATAAGGCAAAATCCCAGAAATAATAACAGCTCAAAGAGATCTAAATCATTTTGGTTGGTTTTCTCCCCCTATTTTCATCAGTAATATGATATCACTCTCCACAAGGTTATATAGACATTACACAATGCCTAGCACTATGTAATATTTACTCACTTGCAAATAACATCTCTCTCACCAAGAGGGCAACAAAGGAGAAGAGAAAGAAAAGGGGAGCTAGGGGGAGGGAAAGCAACAGGCCCTGTGTACAATCCACCCTAGAGACGCCATCAGAGAACAAGAGTTTAGATAAAAGATTAATTTAACATGGAATGATTTACTTCCATATCTAAACATCAGAGAGAAAAATTTGAATTTTTGAATTATTAAAAATTTGAATTATTTGAATAGCAAAGAAGTTACATATCCTTACAAGATTATAAAATAGATGGAGTGACATGATACTTATCAAAAGCTGCTTCAAAAAATACTAAACTAAAACTAATAAGCATGCTAAATTTAGGCTTGGGAAAAGAAGAACTTCATTAGAATCTAGCTACAACCAAGTGGCTATTTCTTTTTCTGCAGCAGAAGACTCAGAACTTCCAGATCTATTGTCTTCATCAAATTTTTCGTACCTTGTAAAATTGATGGTACCTTAGTTCTTCTCAGCCTCTTTTGGCCAAATGTGCAACAGAGGGTATTTTTGCTACCTTTCCAGTAAATTTAGCAAACCTGCCTCCAGGGGGCTCCCCCATAGTGCTTTGGTCCCAACATAGAAAACAAATATTTGATATAAAATAAAGCCATGTCAAAGACAATGAGAGAGGAGGATGAAGATGAAACAAAGAATGAACTTCTAAAAAGTCATGACTTCTAGTAGAGATGAGCCCAGGGGAGGACAAGTTCTGTGTCACACATTGGGAAATATAAAGAGGGGCCCTTTTTAACATGACCTTTTTATGAATGCACATAATTTTCATGCTGGAGAATCTTATTCTCTCTAGCCCCTAAGGATTGATTTTGTGATAAGTCGGGTTGAATATTTTGCACAGAAAGCTCCAGGGGACAGTAACACAGAGAAGGTGAACATTTCAAACTTTGCTTAAAGTAAGCCAGAAAACCCTCATACCAGCTCTCTATGAAGAGAAGGAAGAATCCTATGTATATACTGTAGTAAAAACCAGCAAAGTTGGGGGAAAGAAAAATATTAAAAACTAAACCACTCTATATCCTTCATTGTCAGAATACATTGTCAGCAGTTTTTCAAAGCCCAAGATCCACAGGACCACAGTTTTCATCTTCCTGATGGGAAGAATCAACCAGATTACTACACAAATCCAGGCCTTCCTGGGACCACTAATTTCTAATTGTTTGAATTTTCATTCTGGTGAATCCGCTATTAAATTAAAACCATTCTGATTTCCTTTCTATTAACCCTCAGATGTCACATCTAGCTAGGAAAGAATGGAACTGCCTTCAAACCAAAACCAACTCTGCAAGAAGCACACTCCTATATTTGTCTTGCTTCCATCCAATACATACTTCTGTTTTATTACAGCTCTCCTCTTCCACCTCCCAGTGGGCAAAAAAAGATAGATCCTTTTCTTTTCCCTCTTCCACTATACTCTTCACAAAACCACCCCCTCTTTACCGTAGCCCCACCCTCAATGTATTGCCTAAGTGAAAAGTCTCTCCTGACTGTTGTTCCTCTGGCCCAGGGTTTGTACTCTCTTCTACTTCCTCTTGCAGGAGGAAGGCCCACATAAGGCAAAGGTTCCAATTTAAAACTACAGGACTTACTTCTATTATATGCTTTCTTGAAATGGAAATTCATTGTTATATATTTAAAATCTTTTCTTATGTTTTGCTGGGCACATAACAATCTTTTGGGGATTTTAAAATTATTTTCCTTTTTCTTTTTCTATTGTTTTTTTTCTTATTTTGTATTCAATTCAATAAAAAAAAGTTTTTGAAAATTACAAAAGAGTTAAACCAATAGGATAATAGGTAGATAGGAGCCCATAAGATACTATAGGAACCCAATTAAATAGTTATTTATTTGGCCAGACCACAAAGGAAATCCTACTATTCCTAGATTTTGCAAATTAGAGTCCTTCCCTATGTTTCTGATATTTCTCTCTGAACAACAATGTCCCAGAATTCTGCCTACCTTACATTTCCTCAAATGTACTGAAACTAGCAGCCCCTAATTACTGATGTAGGTTGCAAGTGGCTGCCCTAGTCTGATGGGATTCCGTGCTATTTAAACTCAGTTCATTCAATTTCCTTTTCTCAGTTTCTTTCCTTCATCTTTTTTAACTTCCTCCATTCCCTCTTTCTGGAAGGGAGGAAGAGGAGGAGGGAAAGAGAAGGGAGAAGGAGGGAAAGAGAAGGGGAGGAGGAGGGAAAGAGAAGGGAGAAGGAGGGAAAGAGAAGAAGAGAAGGAGGGAAAGAGAAGGGGAGAAGGAGGGGAAGAGAAGAGCAGAAGGAGGGGAAGAGAAGGGGAGAAGGAGGGAAACAGAAGGGGAGAAGGAAGGAAAGAGAAGGGGAGAAGGAAGGAAAGAGAAGGGGAGGAGGAGGGAAAGAGAAGGGGAGAAGGAGGGGAAGAGAAGAGCAGAAGGAGGGAAAGAGAAGGGGAGGAGGGAAAGAGAAGAGCAGAAGGACGGAAAGAGAAGGGGAGAAGCAGGGAAAGAGAAGGGGAGAAAGCTGACAAAGTAAAGAACTGATGCTGTCAAGCAGAAGTATCTGGCAGTCCCACTTTCCAGTATCTGGGAGAGAAAGGCCAGCTAGCTGAGAACCTCTTCTAGCTTTCTATCCAGAACAGACACACTTATGTTCCTATAATGTGCGTAAGCTCTGGTTTTGCGACGGCCACTTGCAATAAAAAGAAGTCCCCCTAGGCTGCCCACACAGTCAGCAGTTTCAAGAGAAAATCCAATCCGTGGTGGCCTGTGCTCCCGGGGCTCACAGTCTGAGGGAGACTGCCGATTGCCAAGGCAAAGCGGCCAGACCAAGTCCCGCTTCCCCCGGGAAAACCAGTATATCTGCAAGCCATTCTCAGAGAGCGTTGTGAGCTGCCATTCTTGAAATTTTCCACCGGAGAATGCCTCCTGATCGACACGTTGCACTCGGACCCATACCTCCACCCACCTTTCAGTCCAACTCCGATGCCAGGCCAATATGGCACTGCCGCTAGCGCCCCAAAGCTCAGTGATTCAATAAAATGACTGGTGTGAAGCATCCATATAGAGGGGGCAGGAAGGTTCCCCAGAGAGGGTGGATATCTTGGGGGAATCTTTCAATCTAAGACTTTATGAGATATAAAAAGACAGAATGTTCTCGCTGCGACTCTCCCTTCCCAACATATCCTTGCCGTAAGTTCTTGGACGCTGGCGCAAGCAACTTAATTCACCTGAAAGGGATCGGTTCGTTGAGTGTTGGGCTTTTCCTGCCCCCTGCCCCCTTCCCCGCTGGGAAAGTACCGATCCTTGAGCCCCCCGCTCCATTTCCGAGGGGGGGACCCCAGAGAAGCGCTCCGCGGGGATAGGGCCCAGCACGGAACTCTCCAAACTTCTGGGGAAAGTGCGCTTGGGAGAGAAGGGGCGCAGCTTCCCCGCCCGGGAGGGAAGGTGGCCCGCCTCAAACCACCGAGAACCGGGATTCATTCGGGGTGGGGTGACAGGGAAAAGCCTCGTACGGCCACACTGACGGAACACCTTTTTTCAGCCCCATCCGCTTCCTTGGACCAACTCGGCAGGTTTTTCCGTGCCCGTGCGGGCGCACCAGACGCACCCCGAAAGCCTCCCATCATCAACCCCTCGATGCTCTAGTAAAATTTTTCAAAGCTGAAACCTCAAACTGAGAAAAGTAGCGACGGGCATCAAGTTATTAGGGGGGCGGGTATGGGAGTGAGTGGGGAGCCCCGGTCCCCCAGTCTCCATCACCCCACCTCAAGCCAGAGGAGAAGCGCCGGGCTAGCCGGGAGGAGACGAAGAAGGACCGGGAGGGGGAAGGAAGGGGCGCGTTGGTCACTTACGCTGCTGTTCTCGCCGGTCCAGTGCACCATCGCCTGGTTGTGGGTCGCGTCCCCTTTGAGCACGAACGAGGTGCTGATCAGAGAGACCTGCGCCCTGGGGGATGCTCCGGCCGCCGGCGCCGCTCTCCGAGAGCGACTCTTCCACGCAGCCGGCTCGCCTCCTTCGCTGACACTGAGTGCGCTCCGCTCCGCGCCCGGCTCGGGCTCCCCGCCGCCGTCCCCGCCACCGCCGCCACCGCCACCCAGGAGCGGGCTCCTTCCAGCCCGGGTCACCCAGGAGCAAGGACCTTCGCCCCCCGGCTCTGGGCACCGCAGCGCAGCCCCCGAGGCACAGAGCAGCAGCAGCAGCAGCGCTGGCGACAGCAGCTGCGCTCCGGGGCTCCGGGTTCTCCCCTCCCGGAGGGTCCGTGTCCGAGACTGGGGCGGCCCCCTTTGCGCCATGGTCTTCTTCGGATGCGATAGCGACAGGCTGGGATGGGAATGCAAGAGAGCTACCCAAGCCTAGGAGGAAGGGCAGGAGGGAAGCTAGGAGGGAGAAAAAGCTGGAGAGCGAGAGAGCGCGAGAGGGAGACGGGAGGAGGAGGGGAGGGAGGGAGGAGGGTTTGGAACCAAAGCGAGGATTTACATAGGAGCCACAACTTGCTGGGGAGCTCCAGGCTGAGCCAAGGAGACGCATCGCCATCTGCCGGCCTCACCAAGTGGGACCGGGGCTTGCCAGCATCCAAAAGGCAGTTAACAGGAACCATAATTCATTGAAGCCTTTCCTTCACTTTCCAAAAGGCTCAAGAGTCCCGTAAGGCAAGCAGCGTTAGCCCCAGTCGACGGGGAAAGCCACTAAGTCCGCTTGCCCAAAAGCACACAAGCTAGTGCCAGGATTGAGACTAGAACCCGGCACTCAAAACCAGGGAATTTCCCATGAAATTTCTTCCTATCTTTCGACTCAATTCTCCATTGCCCTGACCGTGGCCAAGCAGAGGAAGGTACAAAAAAACAAACCATTAGGGTTGGGTCGCAAACTCGAAGTGAAGGGAGGCCAGAAGGGTGAGGAAGGAGGGGGAAAGCTACAGGAATCAGTTATGGGATCCCGGCTGTTGAATGGTTTCACCAACTTACTATCAATAATAATGATAGCTTATATTTCCTTAGCATTTAAGATTTACAAAACGATTTTTTCATAGAACTATGAGAGAGGATGTACAATAATCAGGAGTTCCATTATGTAAGGCTCATCTTCAGGTTCAAAATATGAGAGTCAGAGAGGGTAATGGCAGAGAGGACTGAACCTTTCCAGCTGAAAAGGAGCTCTCATTTTACAGACTGGGCCCCAAGGAGGCTAACTGATTTGCCCAAACTCACACAGGTGCTAAACGTGAGGAAGAATTTGAATGAAGGTCCTCTTTAGATGTTTTCTTTAATCCCCTCTTACTCCATTCTCATCAAGATAAGGAAAATTATATCAGCAGAGCAAGCAATATTCGCTTCAATTTTGATGCATTTTAAATTCAATTCAACAAACATTTGTTATGGACCTCTTCCTCTCAAATAGTTATGGAAGGAAGAACTAATATCAGAACCCAAATATTAACTCAAACATAATAGGAAAGTTAGATATGTCTTTGATAAAGAGCACATTTACATCAGAATTCTTTTCAAGTAGAAAAAAATCAAATGGTCCCACTCTATGATCTACACTTTCATGCATTTTTACTTTAAAAATTGATTTTGGGTATCTGAGCCTCAAAAGTTGGATGTGGATCCAGGACCTTTGAAAGCTCAGGCTCCAGAGAGAGAAGGGGATATGTCAGAAGAGGAGTTACCTTTCAAATGTTTCATACAGTTGGAGAATGTGCAATCTCAGAGGCTCCAGGGGTATCGCATCAAAGTCAGAACACCTGAATCTTTGAAAGTCATGGGGCATTTTTCCTTCAACACAATCATACTTTTCTCCCTCTCTCTAAATTGGCATTTTATTTGAAGCTTTGTAAAATTCTTCTTCTCTATGTTTCCCCAGATTTATATTAGGCACTTAGGTTCTAATACATCAATCACTCAGACTGAAAGGTTAAACCTAAGGGCTAAAGGAGGAAGGGAAGAGAGCATATACAATTGTGAAGAGATATCTGGCATTAAAGAGATGGGATATGAACCTCCGTCAAAGCAGAAGCTACTAGAAAGGCCAGGAGAAAGATGGAGGGCAGGATCTGAAGAGGATGTCACAGGCATTACCCACCTAGCATAGACCTTCCTAAAATCTCAAGACTGAATTATTATACTGAACAGAGTCTAAGCTGCTAGCACCAGATCGGTCCACTTCTGAGAAATGCATAGCATAATTAGTTTTCTCTCTATTTGATCCACAGAAAACTAAGATCCCTGAAGAGGGATTCTGCCACAAAATTCTACATTGGGCTAAAGAATACTTTGAATTCTCAGTAAATACTTGGATTGATTAGGCATTCTAACCACTTTAACTTTTACTAGATCCCCCAGACAGTGAAGAATTCTCTTCCTTGCTTCTTCATGCCCCTTTCCTTATGTTCATCATAATCATGCTCTTAACAGCTACTCAAATTAAAGATAACACACACACACACACACACACACACACACACATACACACATCTCACATATCTACATTTCCAATTAATAGCGTTTTTAAAAAAAACTTACCTACTATGTGCCAGGTGCTGAAGAAGACAAGGGACAGAGGTTAATTGAACATGGTAGCTGTTTAATAAATGCCTGTTGAATTGAACTGATTAGTTAAGGGTCAATGGCAGACCAGTGGCTGGGCTGGGATTAGAACCTAATTATTCTAACTTTCATCCCTAGGCCTTTTCCACTAATATATACCAGATGATTCTTGTTTGTGACTATTGCTAATAATTACAAGCCAATTTCTATAGCAATTTGAAGTTTACTAAGTGTTTTCCACGCAACAATTCTATATGGTAGACTGTGAATTTTTTACCCCCTTTTACAGGTGAGATAATTGAGTTTCATGGAGGATAAATTGTTTGCCTGAGGCCATAGCTAACAAGTGTTAGGGCTGGAATCAAATCCAGGTCATCTGATTTTAAGAGCAGGGTACTGAATGAGTTCAGCTAATATTATCTTCATGATTAAGTATATATGGGGAGGGAGAGCAGAAAGGAAGGAAATATATATATATATATATATATATATATATATATATATATGTATGATTGTTTTCTGCAAGAACCCCAAAAATGAAAGAAAGATGAATTAAAACAATATATGTTGTCTGAGGTGGGGAAGAAAGCCTATAAAGTGAGGAGCAACTCAACAATTGAAATCACAGTGAAGATACAATTGAAGTTTAATTACCTGGTCAAATGAGTCCCTAAAAGTTGCTAAATGTGCAGCGTTTGTAGGTAAGATTGATGTAACAGCTAGGTAGTGTTGAGGAAGAGAATCATGTCATGAGTTTGTTCTCTGTTCAGCATCTGGTACTTCAGGTATCCTTGATAAATATTAAAACCCAACCATGAGACACAATATGAAAAAAAGGTTAGGAAAGGGAAAACAAACTTGAGACTTACCTGAGAAACAAGTCAGAAAAGAATTTGCAAGCCTCACTCCTTTCCTGTCCTATCTTCAGTGAGATATTCCCAGGTGAAGGTATCCTGTGGATATGAGGTACTCAAATTAGTGACTGGAAAAAGGATTTCAGATTAAAAGAATAGACATTCATCTGTCTGGGTTTGATAACTCCCTTAAACCCCAAAGTGATTTTAAAAACTCTATTTCTCATCTTTTAATCATAACATTTGTTCATTAAAATTCCAGGATTTTTTTAATTATTGAAAGTCTCTAGTGGTGATGGATTAATTTATTTGTATAAATGTGACAATGTTCAAATTTATAGATTCCCAATATGAATTTTTACTCTGCTCAATGTTTCCTAGAATACTGGCTGAATCTTTCCTTTGCCCTGTGGCATTCTATCTTGTATTTTCCTAATCTGTGTTTAAGTTAGATCTTCCCTTCGCCTACCAAGTAAGCTTTAAACTATTTGAAGGCAGAAGGGACTGTGTAGTTTTGGGTTTTGTTTTATTTTGTTTTGTTTTTTAATCTTTGATTCCTCACTACCAAGCAGAGTTTGTTGGATATATGAAAATGTACAAAGGATTTGTGATTTTATTGGTAATAGGAAATTCCTGATATGGAGAATCCTTTCATCAATACAGATAAAATAATTAAGCCCTAGGGAATTGTTTGTAGCACAGAAAAGTTAGAGATTTGTCAGAGCAATGGGGTTAGAGCAGAGTGTCACACTGCTATAAGTGTCAAGTGGGATTTAAATCTAAGTAATGGAGATTCCAAGTCTAGCATTATATTCTCTTTACTTCCATGTAGTTTTGGACATAGGAGGTACTTAATTCATGACATAGAAGGAGGAGACTCTAAGGTAAACACCAAAATTACTTGTTAAACCC
The DNA here is from genome assembly GCF_048593235.1 of Sminthopsis crassicaudata. Classification (NCBI taxonomy): domain Eukaryota; kingdom Metazoa; phylum Chordata; class Mammalia; order Dasyuromorphia; family Dasyuridae; genus Sminthopsis; species Sminthopsis crassicaudata. Next base: position 182,133,239 of record NC_133622.1, on the reverse strand, counting down.
CTAAAGACATAATGATAACTAGAAGTTGTAGTATTAGCTTAAATTGACAAAGTTTACTACAGCATGTGACCCAAGGATGCAAACAGCAATACTTTCCCCTAGAGCAATGGTTCCCAGATTTGTTTGACTTCAGGATACCTTTAATCTCTTAAAAATTAATGAGGACCCTCCCATGAGCTTTTATGTGATTTATATCTATAAATATTTACTGTATTAGAAATTAAAAGATTTTATTACTATAGAAATAGCTTTGACTTTGTAGATTTCCTGCATGGAAATGCCCAGGGATTCTCAGACCTCATTTTGAGAACTGCTGCCCTTTGAGGCAGAATTCATGGCAGAAGATAGAAATTATAAGGAGGCTTATTTCAGCCAGATGAAAGGAAAATCTTCCCACTCAAAGTTGTCAAACAACACACCTAGCTGGGCTGCCTTAGAAAAGAGCAGGCTCATCTCTAAAGGTCTTTCAGCAAAGCCTGGATGCTCTCGAGTGGAATTTCATTTTATCGGGATGAGATAGACTACTATGGCTTCTGAGGTCCAGTCCAACTCATAGATTCTGAGATGGCTAATGTTCAGGAAACTAAGACTAAGGAATTATATGTGCTATAGGGAACTGTTGAAATGAAGTTTTTTTAAAAAGTAATCTAATGATTAAAAAAAAAAAAGAGGTTATAGGTAACATCTTTACTGACATGCCTAAAGAATTATAATCTATTTATCCACTTCTTTAGGGAAAGAATAAGGCAGAATAGTAGATGAAAGATTACGATGTTAATTCAGTTCAGAAGCAAAATAATGGGGTGGGGCAAAGAAAATAGTAGAGTTATAAGAAGATGAATCAAAAATAATCCATGATCATTTATCTAGACCAAAGTTTCTTAAACTGTGGTTTGAATCCTCATATGGGGATCACATAATTGAATGTAGGGATTGTGAATTATGATTTATTGTAAGTAAATGTTTGATTTCAATGATTATTTTATATACCTATGTACCCAAAGTCACATAAAAACTTCACAGATGAAAAGGGATCATGAGTGGAAAGCTACCACATGCCTATGTTAATCAAAAATAAAGAAGAGAGACCTGGTGGTGGGGTGACATAAAGTCTGTTGGGGAAAGAGAATTCTCATTTTCTGAAGCTTTGTCATTGTGGGGAGGGAAAAAATAAAAACATTTAAGATGTGGATTCCAGGTATGAAAGAAGACATCTAAACTAGGAACAGAAGTCACAAAGACAGTAAGATACACATAGTTTGGGTGATGCATTCTACAATCACAGAAGGGTTCAGTTCAGAATCATGGATCTACTTGTAGAATTATAGAACGTCAAGTCTCAAAACATACTAGGTCATACTATTAGAAAATACATTCTGATGAGTAGAAAGGGCCTTAGTGATTGTCTAGACCAACTCCCTTCATTTTTGAGATAAGGAAACTGTCCCTCATAGAAGTTGTGACTTAGCTAGTGGTAGATTTCAAACCCAGAACTCAGGCAGATCTGGTTCCTAATCAATCCTCTTTCCAGTATATCTCACTGTTTTTACCTCTGTTCTCTGCTTTTCCTGGATTCCTGTGGATGCTAATCAACATTAAAAGTTCTTTTGCACCCTTTCTTATCTCTCAGATCATCAGTTTCTCCAAATGAATGGCAGAGAACTTGGGAAGAAATTAGGTAGTTCTAATCAACAACCATTTATTGAGTGCTTACTGGATGTAGCCCAACACTATAAAGCAGAGTATTGTGCAGAGGATACTTATTGATTCCTTGATAGACGCAGAAATTTATTGAGCAGAATAAAACCCCTCCCAGGCTTCCTACTCTTTCAAGTTCTTGTGGTTCTCTTTTCAAGACCCCATAGGGGCTCTTCTCAACTCTCTGGAAAACCTTTTTTAGTCTTCATAATAATCTATGGATTTCAAGGTAGCATTCAAGATGTCTACTGCATAATCGTTCGTTCTCTCTACTCCACCAGCCCACTTTGCAAGGGGCGGGGGTAGATAGACACACAGGGCAACAAGGTAGTACACTATGGATAGAGCATCAGGTCTGGAACTGGAAGACCTGAATTCAAATCTAGTCTCAGACATTTACAAGCTGTGTGACTCTGGACAAATCACTTAACCTGTTTGCCTCAGCTTCCTTATATGTAAAATGGGGATAATAATAGCATCTCTTTCCCAGGGTTCTCATGAGAAGCAAAGAAGATAATTATGAAGTACTTACCACAATACCTGACACATGCACTAAGCACTATATAAAATTAATTATTAGGATTATTATTCTTTCAAGTCATATGTGTCCATGTTGATATCAGTTCATACATCTGACATCCTTGGTAGCTATTGTTCTTTGAGACATGCACTTTTTTTAGTCTTCTGAGATCATGTTCTTTCATTATATACAGCCATAAAGCATCACTGAAGGAATACTGATGTTTTAAAATATATATTTTTTCATGAATTGTGGAATGGAGTCAACTGAATCATTAACAATGTAATGGAATATTAGCATATAGTAAGAAGTAATGCATATAATGAATACAGGGAAACATGGGAAAACTCATATCAACTAATGAAAAATGAAATGATCAGAATGAGGAAAACATTTCTCATTCTCTCTGTTTCTCTCTTTCTCATTCTCTGTTTCTCTCTGTATGTGTCTTTCTCTCCTCTTCCCCTTCTCTCTTTATATAACCATGTATATGTATATATGTACATGCACATATACACATACACACATATACACAGAGATGACAATAATGTAAAATAAAAATCGCAACAACAGAGATTGAAAATTATGAAATTATAATGATCAAGCCTGAATCTAACATAGTGCTATTAGAAGACACTACCCCCTTCCTTCCATTTCCTGGCAGTACAGTGATCATAGGGTGAAATATTGTATATAATATGAAATTTTTATAAGTTAGTTATGTTGAACTTTATTTTTCTTCCTTTTAAAAATTCTTTATTATAAAGAATGGATTTTTGAAAGTGAGGTGAGGGATACAATAATGAATGGAGTTAATGTAAAAAACAAGCACCAAAATCTCTTTTTTTTTTTCAGATGAGCATCTTCTAGAGCAACAAGTAACTGGAGCTCACTTAAAATGATGGGCCTACTCCTGAATTTGATGAAGTGTCATCTCCTCTTATTCAATTCTGGGCCCAGAATTCAGTACCAACGTGAGAGTAAAGGTTGAAAAGAAATATATAACATGATACATTGTCATCCAAGCACTGAAGAGCTTCTAGAGGAGATAACACTACACACAAAGCAAAATAGGAATCGGTCACTCTATAAGCACTATGTGCCAGGCATTGTGCTAGACACAAAGTCAAAAGTTCCACTGTTTTAGGAGCAGCTAGGTAACACAGTGGATAAAACATTGACCCTGTAATCAGAAAGATCTGAGTTCAAATCCAACCTCAGAAAATTACTAGCTGTGTGACCCTGGACAAGTCACTTAAAACTATGACTGTCTCCCAAAAAAAATTCCTCTGCTCTCAAGGAAGTTACATCTTTTAGGGGAGATGACATGGTATATATATATATATATATATATATATATATATATATATATATATATATATATATATATGTATATGTATTACACACACACACACACACACACACACACACACACACAAGATAATACATGGTATTGTGGGAAGGAGAGAGAAAATCTGAAAAACTTGAGTTGAAGGAAGAAAGGGAGTCTAATGGGGGAAAAGGGCAAAGCAATTCAGGCATGGGCCAGGTCAATGGTACAGAAAGAAAAGAGAGCTGTGAATAATGGAAAGAAAGGCTAATTTGACTGGACAATTAAGATTGAGAAGCTAAATAATAGAAAAGAAGCTGGAAAAGAGGATTGTTTCAAGTGCCAAACAGAAGAGTGGGGTTTTTATCTTAAGGAAAACAAACAAAATATTGATTCTTGATTAAACAAACAAAATTAGGCCAGAAGAAGCAGAGAACACACGTAGATACACTAGGAAGGGGCTTAGAACCAGGTCTGTCTGGCTTCCAGTTCTAGCTTGCCCACTCTAACTAGTGGGTAAATTACTTAGGCTCTGTAGGGGACAGTTTCTTTATCTCAGATAGGACTAAATGATCTTTAAAGCCCTTGCTAATTATTAGGTTGTATTTCTCAGGTCATTCTAGCTTTGACTCACTATATTCTAAGATGAAATGTTCTATAATTCTGTGAGTAGGGCTAGGATTCTGAATTATTATTTGACCCTTCCTGTGATTGTAGATATCATTACCTAAATAACATCAATCTTACTATCCTCTTGACTTCTGCCCCTGTTTTCAGTTTAGGAACCTTCTTTCACAATACTAAACCACTAGATTTTGAGTAAAGGAATATTAGTCATATCTGTATTTAAGGAAAATCCCTTTTGCAGCTCTATAGAGGATGGATTGGTACATGTAAACCATCAAATACCTTAAACCACAAAGATGTTTATAACAAATCTCATAAAGTGTGACTTTGAGCAAAATGATGCTCACATATCACTTTAAAGTTTATTAAGTGCTTACCTTGAATAAATCCTGGGAGGTAGGTAGTGCAAAGAACATTAGCATCATTTTATTGATAAGGAAACTGAGGTTCAGAAGGATTCCCATGTTCACAGTTAGAGATATCAGAACTGGAATAATGCAATAAGTATAATCACCTGGAGACTGCTAGATGGTTCAATGGATGGAACTCAAGAAGACCTCAATTCAAATCCAGCTTCAGATACCTATATGAAAGTGGACAAATCATGTAATCTCCATTTGCCCCAATCCCCTAGAGAAGGAAATGGCAAAGGACTCCAATGACTTTGCCAGAAAAACCCCATGAAAAGTATGGTCCTTAGGTTCCCAAAGAGGCAGACACAACTAAACAACAAGAACATAACCAGTTTCCCCAAATATGGAGTAGGGTCATCAAGAAGGGATAAGAAGAGAAAAACATCTTTCTTTTTCCCTTAAAATCCCAGAAATTAAATGGAACATACAGCTCCTAACTTGTTCAATGGTAAATCACAGAATCCAAAAGACAGAAACTTAGAAAAAGTAAATAATATAAAATTTAAGAAAGAATCTTAGAGGTTATCCAGTCCCACCTCCTTCCTTGGGACAAGCAGGTGGCATAGTAAATGAAGTGCCAGGCCTGGAATCAGACTCATCTTTTTAACTTCAAATCTAGCTTCAGACATTTCCTAGCTGTGCGAACATGGGCAAGTCACTTTACCCTGCTTGCCTCAATTTCCTTATCTGTAAAATGAATGAGAGAAGGAAACAACAAGCCACTCCAGTATCTTTGCCAAGAAAACCCCACAGACAATATTGGCATGCTATAGTCCACAAGGGATGACGAGAAATTGGGCACAACTGAAAAACAACTGAACAACAAAATGACAAAAACAGTTTCACCTCCTATCCAGGTGTTCTTAAATTGGACATCTTGAATCTTTTTTCTTAATATTTTCACAATGATAAAATATATATATAAATATATTTTCACAATGATTTCAATTAAATTGGTTTTCCTGTAATCCTATACATTTTATGTATCCAAAACATTATTCCAAAATAATTATTCTATATGTAGGATATTCTATATGTATATTCTATATATAAAATATAATTATTATAATAAAAATATTCTAAGAAGAGGTCCACAAGGTTTAGCAAGAGTCCATGAGATATATATTTTTAAAAGATTAATAATTCCTTCTCTACAGTATCCAAAGTCTCTACTTGAACATTTCCAGTAATGGAAAAATCCCCACCTGCTGAAGCAGTCCTTTCTGTTGGCCCATTTTAATCATTAGTAAAGGCCTTGAACCAAAACAGTATCCCTTGTAACTTTAGTCATTCTCTTTTCTGGAGAAACATAAAACATGTCCCCTGTATTTCTCATGGGAGTCCTTTGACTGTTTGAAGTTAGAGCCTGCTTAAGTCATCCTTTTAGGAAGGACATTAACAAAGCCCTACTGTGTTCAAAGATGGTGTAGATGGATTAGCACAGTACCTAGGGATGTTTTTAGCTGACAGAAGTATAAGGCTTATAGGATACTAGACATAGAAAGGGTTTTAGAGTCTCTCTACTGCTACATCTCTTATTTTACAGTCATGGAGACTAAGATTAAATGATGTTACCTAAGATCTCATGAGTATTAAGTGGCAAAGCTGAGAGCCCAGAACTTCCAAGCCCCAATCAAGTGATTTTTCCAATATCCTACCCTGCCTTGAGATATAAAAAGAAATTTGGACTGGACATGAAAACTCTCACTTAAATCTCTATTTAACTCTACAGAAAAATAAGGCATAGTGAGTAAGGATTAGAATTGGCCCCAGAAGGAAGAAGGAGAAGAAAAGGTTTTAGAGTCAGATAATATAATAATAACTAACACTAATATAGATCTCGGTTTAATATAAGGAAAAAATCCTCAGAATTATTTCAAAGTAGAAGAAATACTTTAGGAAAGCAATTCCTGATTGGAGGGGATTCCTCTTATTGGAGGTCTTCAGTTAGCAAATCAATCAATCATTTGTGATAGAAATTGTTGAGAGTTTCTTGCTACTGAGATTCTATTACTGACTCCATGGCTCTCCAGAATAAGTGTTATAAAGCAGCCTGGAAAGCAGCTGCCCTACAAATGCTATGCAGGGAGCTGATATCACAACTTCAAATTTAGATTAGGTCACTGTCATGTGTACTTTTTATTTATCATTCTCTCCAGCCCTCATTTGTGAAAAGTGGCAGCAATACCACGTAGAGAAGTAATCTAATTAATGGAATGGGAATAAGAAAATCATGGTTTGTATGTGTGGCTCTGCTGCTTACTCTTTATGTAGCTTTGGGCAAATCCCTTCAGCTCTGTACTAGGGCAACCCTACATGCTTCCCATAAAAGCCTTTTTTGCCCCAGATCATTGACCTGGGAAACATTTATCTGCTGAGCTCTGTTAAGTCAATGCCAAGGTTCCATTGTTAAAGTCCATTCTTGGTTCATCCCAATCCATCCCACACATGGTTGGTTCCAAATAACCTGGGTGCTTAAGATCATCAATTGATGTGAATGGCTGTGAGGCTCTGGGAGCCGGTGTTCCTAACTGAATTGAAAAATATTAATTCAATAGCATATTAACTCCCATCCCCTTGGCTTCTAATTTCATCAAATGTTAGTCTAGGCTCCCACTTCTTGGGACCTTCACTGCCAGACCAGAAAGAAATTATACGGTTAACTGTAAAACAATATTATGGCTTGATCTTGTGATGAAGAGAGGCATCTACACCCAGATAGAGAGAGTACTATGGGAACTGAGTGTGGTTCACAACATAGCATTCATTTGCTTGAATTTTATTTTGCTTCTCTTTTTTTTTCCTGTCTGATTTGATTTTTCCTTATGCAGCAAGAAAATTGTAGAGATATGTATGCATATATTTGATTTAACATATATTTCTACCATGTTTAACATATATTGGATTATTTGCCATGTAGGGGAGGAAAAATTAGAACACAAGGTTTTTCAAGGGTTAATGTTGAAAAATTATCCATGCAAATGTTTTAAAAATAAAAAGCTTTAATTAAAAAAAATGTGTCTGCAGAGTAGACTTACCCCAGCAATACCAGTTTACAAATAACAATATGGCTTACCATGATCTGCATCTTGGTCTGCCAAAAATAGCATAGGGTTACCCTTTGCTCACTCTTAATGTTCACAGCATCCATAAGGTACATCCACTCTGCTGCAGAGACGGTGCGTTCTGGTTAACCCCATAACCACCTTCTGTCCTGGAAGTGAAGATATCAAGAATGAAGGAGAGCCCCAGACTAACACTCACCTTGATAAAACTGGAAGACAAGAGTGTGGGAGTTGCAGTGCTACAGAAATGACAGTTCTCAAGCAATTTAAGGACATTAAATCCCAGGACCTCACTGCATCCTTGGCAGTTGGTACCCTTGGATAAGAAAGTTATTTAAGGCCAATGACTCCTAAATGTTAGGCTGAGAAATGACTTAAACATGAAATAGAGGTCAGCAACCATATGCAATTCCTCCTCCCCCAGCCTCACAGGTGGATGATCTAAAGCACAGGTGTGAGCCCTTGGGTGGGCAGTCATTGTGAGGGAAGGGAACTCTCAGAGGATCTCGTAGGGACTACCCTACATTCTTTTTGATCTCCTCAGACCTGATGGAACCTCTTCCTGAGAGCTGTTTCAGCCTTCTGCATATCTTTATATCACCCTCGCTTACATAAAGCAAAAATTGATCAAATGCTTGGACTCCATAGGTGCTTCATTGTCCCAGAATGGATAAGCCTGACTTTGACCCGAGACAGCGACAATCAGCCATTATTCTTCATCTTTCTGGACCTTCCTTTTCTCAAAATTATTGTGACACATCTTAAGGTTGAGAAATATGAATGAGAGGCTATATAAAGTATATGTAGGGACAGAGCCCTATGATTGAAGTCCAGAAGACCTGAATTAGAATTCTGCCTCAGACACTTACTAGTTGTGTGAACCTGTCCAAGACATTTAACTTCTTACTTTCCTAATTCATAAAAATGGGTAATAGTGTCACTTCATTCACAGGGTTCAAGGATCAAATGAGATAACCTATGTAAACTGCTTTGAAGGTCTTAAAGTGGTGTATAAACATTTGTTATTATTATGTGTAGTACTTTGTGACTAAATGTACTATATAAATGTAAATTATTATTCTTATTATCAATACCATCTCCCTTCCACGGCTTCGGGGAAGGCAATAACTCAGACTTGATGCCAAATGCACAGGCTAGAAATGAAAAGAAATCAGTCCAAAAACTAGACCTTTTCAAATGCCCAGATTCTTGTAGTTATATAAACAAGATGTCCACATTTTTTTCCCTTGAATTTTTCCACTTACTCTGGCATGCTTTGCTCTGTATAGACAGCTAACAGCATTTAGCAGATGCTAAGTGCTACGCTGCTCTGTAATCTCATTACTATCAGATTATGAAAGTCTGGTGATTATAGATTCTGCTATAGGAGTAGAGTCCTGAGCCTTCGTTGTCAGTAAACAGGTTTGGAATTAAGCAGCATAGTATTTTTGCTTTTTTTCCCCCCAGCATATACCCTAAATCATCAATCAAAGCACTTGTTCCCAACCAATCTAATATGAAGTTGATTTCCCATTTAAATGAAACTTTGCATAAATAAGATTTTGATAGAGCAGTCTTATTTAAAAAGATTTCAGATACAGGTATAATTAAAATGGCTATTTTCTCTTGGATTGAAGCTTGTACATTAATCAGAACACAGGAGCAACATTAAGAAGCTGCCTAATGATTCTTTCCTGCATGGGCATGTGCAAGGACCGAGATAGTGCTCTCAGATGGATACTTCATAATTCATCTGGCCCTCCCTTGAAAGATGGGAGCCTTAAGTTCTTGAACTACATTGGTCAAAGGTTATTGAATTCAAGATTTCAGATTTTCTGCCAACATTAGATGGGGACTTAAACGATGAATAACTGCATGAGCTTTTATTGGATCAGTTAGAGAACTCAGAGTTGATGTTAACTATTTATTACTATATTATAGTTATTATCTTTCCACTGAGTTCCTCCACAGTTACCTTACCACAGTATAGAGATAGAGTAAGGCTCTTGGAGACTGTGCCAGGACAATACAAGACCTGTCGTCTTATCAAACTAGAAATATTTGAAAAATGGATATAGTGAGGAACCGTAGGTCTATTGTTGGATCATCAGCCTAATTAAGTTTGGAGACGCTCGCTGTTGGAGACTTGACCACCAAGTATTGAATTTTGCTAGTTATCATTACTCATGAAGATGATCTACTAAGCAGAACCAAGAGAACATAGTACACAATGCAAAATTATGTGATAACCAAGAGTGATAAACTTGGCTCTTCTTAGACAATTCCAGTAGACTTGGGATGGAAATGTCATTTGCCTCCAGAGACAGATCTATATGGATCGAATCATAGTATTTTTACCTTTGTTTGTTTATTTGCTTTTTCTTTCTTGTGTTTGATTTTTACAACATGACAAATATGGAAATAGGCTTATAATAATTGTACATGTTTAACCTATATCAGAATGCTTGCTGCCTTGGGAAGGGGAAACATAAGGGAGGGAGGGAGAAAAAAATTGGAACATAAAATCTTACAAAACTGAATGTTGGAAACTGTGTATTTGGAAAGACAAAATACTATTGGGAGGAGATATGATCTGCTAAAGAGCAAAGTGGTAGAAATCTCCTTCAAAGAAGGAAATGTCCACATCAGTGAAATAAGCCAGTGATTAGGTGACCTTCTCAAGGCCTCCCAGCTACCAAGTGGTAGAATCAGGATTAACACCCTGCTCTTCACATCCAGCACTCTTTGCACTCTAATGGTAATGTGAGCATTACAGCAGGCCAAAAGAAATGGAAATGTTTTGTTTGGAGGCTGGCAGGGAATAGATGGAGTGGGTTTATAGTAATGAATGTGCTGCATTTATTTATAATGCCACACAAGAAACACCTCCATGGTCCTGTGATACCTCATCGACTGAGAAAAAATTCAAGTGTTTTTATACCTTTTTTCATATAAAAGAGACTGAAAACTGCTTTGCATGAAGAAAAGACCCATGCCGCCATTCTACAAAGTAAATTGTAGTAATCACATCAATATCGTGTTATGTAACTGCAGCATGAGACTGCTGACCATTTGATTGAAATATACTGCTACTAAAATGATTAAAAAGAAAAGCTCTCATCTTGATTCATGCCACAAAGAGTCTATCACAAAGTCAGAAGCTTATTCAGCTCAAGTGGCACTTAGTACTGACATCACTAAATTAGGTCTTTGAACCACTGGTTTTCCTCTGATGCCCATAATAAAAATAATAATAATGTGCATTTAGAGGATGTTTTCCCTCTCTGGGGCTTAGCATACTTACAGAGTAGGATTTAACTCACTAGGACTAGAGATGTATGAGGCGGGGAGATCATTTTAATAATAGCTAACATCTATATAAAGCTTTAAAAGTTGGCAAAGCACTTTAGTACTATTATTGGGAAATCAACAATAATAATTTCCAGTTAAATAATAATAATAATAATATCTGTTATTTATTTACCACTTATTTTGTGCCAGGAACTGGGCTATGCATTTTACAAATATCATCTTATTTGATTCTTACAACTCTAGGAGGCCAGTGCTATTATTACCTCTTTTTTGAAAATGAGGCATAGGGAAGTTAAATGACGTGCTTAGCATCACACAGCTAGTGAATATAAAACTATATTTGAATGCATATCTTCCTGATTCCAGTCTCAATGTACTCGGTATGCTTTGCCACTCAAGTGCCTTAACTGGATAAATTTCTACCCAATTAAATAAGTGATGATGATGCGAGTATTAGCTCAGTTTCCTAATCTGTAAAAATGAAGAAGTTACCTTAGATCTTCCTGAAATTTCCTTCTAGTTCTGAAACTGTCTACCCCTAGGCTTTCATCTCATACCAGAAAGATGTTATATTGAAACTATATCAAATTTGGAAAAAAAAGTAATTTGAATTGTTTTCTCTTGCCAAAAATGAAGATAATAGAATTTAGGATAAGAATAGGAATAATGACAATAATAATCAATGATATCTCCACTTTTTCCCTAAAGTTTTTAGCCTGAACCTCCCCTCCCCCATGCCAGTTTCTTCAACTCCAATTTTCAAAAAGTATTTAATTCAACAAATCCTTTCTAAATTAAGAGAGTTGTAAAATTTAGAAAGGTTCCCTTCATGGAGCTAATAGCCTAGGTAAGAATAACAGACAGCTCTACCTGTAATCATCAATAAACTAGCATTTATAAAGCTCTTATTATGTGCCAGGCTTTGTGCCAAGCACTGGCAATAATAGCAAAGGCAAAAGACAAGTTTTGCCTTCATTGAGCTCACAACTAATAAGGGAAGACAAGAAAAAAACAAGTTGAAAAGCCTACATTTATAAAGTGCCTTACAAAGCACTTTCTGCACAACCACAGTTGAGGTCCTGTAGGTAAAGGGCAATTAGATAGCATCATAAAGTTCAAATCAAGTCATAGTGTGTGACCCTGGGCAAGTCACTTAACCCTGTTTCCTCACCTGTAAAATGAGCTGGAGAAGGAAATGGCAATCTGCTCCAGTATCTTTGCCAAGAAAACCTCAGATGGGATCACAGGGATTCACACGGGACTGGGACCATTCAACAAGAACAATATAGTATTGTTGTTCCCATTTTGTAGATAAGAAAACTGAAGGCGTGATAAATGAATTGATTTTACTGTAGTCATTCAGCTTAAGTAAGTGGCAGAGAACATGAAGTTCAGTCTTCTGACTCCTGGCCATTGTTGTGCTGAAAAATGTTTAACAACTAGCTTGGAGGAAATGTGCAAGACACACTTAAAAAAAATAGCCCCCTATTTTCAAAATACATGCAAAGACAGCCCCCCGCATCCACCCCTGCAAAACCCCATGCTCCAAACCCATCTCTCCCTTCCCCATACAGCAAGCAATCCAACACAAGTTAAACCCAAATGCATTCAGTAGAGGTGGTGTAGGCAGAGAAATCTGACCCAACAGAGGCTGGATCAAGGCCATATTCACACCATGAAAGAGACAAAATGTCTACCCTAAAGACTTAGCTTGGAGAGTTGAATAAAATAGTATACAAATAAAAGTTGACTAAAATAACTTAATATTTCTGGAAATGGCCAAAAATATCTTAAATTTTTAGATTGTTTGAAATAATTTACTTGTTTATCCAACAATAATATTAACAATAATAATAGCAATAGCAGTTATATGTAATTTAATTTTTTCAAAATGCTTTTTCAAATATTATTTCATTTGATCTTTACAATCATCCTGCAAGGTAGGTACTATTATTCTCCTCATCTTATAAATAAAAAATTGAGGAAAACAGAGGTTAAGTGACTAGCCCAGAATAATATAATTCATATCTGAGGTCAAATTTAAATTTGTAGGGGCAGCTAGAGTGGATAGAGCACCCACCAGCCCTGAAGTCAGCAGGACCTGAGTTCAAATCTGATCTCAGACACTTAACATTTCCTAGCTGTGTGACCCTGGGCAAGTCACTTAACCCCAATTGCCTCAAAAAAAATAAAATAAAAAAATATACTTAACTCTAGGTCCAGCATTCTATCCTGTATCACTTATTTGCCTTCATAAATAGAAGACCATAAATTGGGTAGCTAGGGAAGAGAATGACTGTCAACAATGAAATAATTTTCTATGAGGTGAGGGGGTCCTCATTGTAGGATCTCTAAGCATTGTATCCCGATAGCTCCAAAGCCGTATGTGGTTAGAACATAAATCCAGTTAGCTAAGATGCCCTCCTTTCTGCCAATTCCCGTCCCTTCTCCATGACTTTCCAGATTCCCAATACCACTCGGACTAATTGCCATGAAGAACAAGAGAGCAGCCAGCAATAGCAGCTCTCCAGCTGAAAGGATTTTGAAAGAGAAGAACGGCACATGGACAAAGGTTGAAACATGTACGTGCCCAAGGATCAGTTGGGTTTAGCAAGTTGAGACAACTTTGTTTAGCTCAACCTCCTATTATTTTCTGGGCACCAAACTATTTCAGTCTGGAGCCCTGAGCTCAACTCTTACTAATCCTTTCTCTAATGATGCAGTTTCTTGGTTTTGCCCTTGCTCCTAATATAGAACTCACCTTCCACATTCACTCCTTTCAATTCCACCAAATTCCAGCTTTCTCATTTTTGACTGTGACTCTTTGACCCCATGATTCTGACTTCCACCCATACAAAGACATCTAAAAGGATTCTCATTCTCGTAGGAACACTAAGACCCAATTTCCTGCTCCCAAACCCAGAGGAGCAGGAGCAGAAGGAAGCTTGTCAACTCACATAATCCACTGTCAGGTATAAATATATGTCAACATGGTGGGAAAGGAGCTCTCCAACTTATAATCCTTCTAAGGTCAAAGAGGAATATTTAGATCAACCGACCTTTCCACAGCAGGGACAAATGACCAGAAGAATTCAAAATTACTAGTTCTCCTGAGCTATAAGTGGTGTGGATGATGATAAGCTATTTCAAATGTGTGCATACAGCTATTTCTTCTTCTCCCCCAGGAGAATTTTCTGTCCTAGAATTTTTTGCCTCTTATGTAGCTCTACATGAAGGGGCTCTTTTCCCTGAGTCACTCTGGAGGAAAAAGGCTATCTCCTGAGTTCAAATTTTCCCTCCGCTGTCTTCCTTTTTGGCTATTGCTGAGGTCTCAGCTTCTATTTGTTCTGTTGCTTATCCATTTTGTGACATTACCATCTCTCTTCTCCCCTTTGCACCTTAATAAACTCTCTCCCATGTTTTCTTGTTAAATGCAAGCCTCCACAGATTTGCCAACTTTTCTTGGTTGGTGACATTCAGGAGCAATGGGGCACTGGCAAATGTTTAATAACAGGGCATTCTCTTTCCCCTTTAAATGTAATCATGACACACTTTAAAATTTAATCTCTACATTATTGGCATTTTATCCAATACTTTAAATAATTCTAGCCAACCAACAAAACAATGTCAAGCCCTAATGTACAATATTTGTTAATTTCCAAGGTATAAATGCTCACACTGAAAATTTAAAAATCAGCTCTTGCAAGCTGCTTTGAACTGGTTCCAGCACAAGATCTTATGGAATCATATTAGGCAGAATAGAACTGAGTCTCTATTGTCAACAGAGAAAGTGGTTGCCTAATGTTGTAATTTGAGTGGTAAGGAATGGGCTTTATCTTAACATGTCCTTCCCAAGGAAGCCTGAAATTCTACCGTGTGATTCATCTCTTTGGGTTAAGTATTGACTATTTCCTTGGTTGTAGTTAAAAATGTGAATAAAATCATAGACTTAGGAGGAAACTTAAAGCACAGAACATGAAATATTAGAGCTGAAAGAGTCCTTAAAGATTATCCAGCATATTCCACTTATTTTCATTAGCATTTTATCATTCTTATAGGACTTTGCAGTTTACAAAATAATTTCCTCCCAATAATGTTTTGAGATAGGTAATGTAAATATTATTCCCATTTCACAGATGAGGCATGAAATGGCTTAGTCAAATCATACATTTAGTTGGTGACAGAACCCAGTTTTAATAAAATCTAGTTTTCCTATTTCCTAATATGCTTTTCACTGCACCAACACATCTCTCCAGGGTTATTGAAAGAGATTCATAAAACCTTGATGGGAATTTACTTATTGAGCTATTTTTCTCTATAACAGAAAAAAGGAGACAGCATAAAAGCCCTTAGTACCTGAGGTTCCATGTCTAGTTAAGAGTTGTTTATAAGCCAAAAATTTTCAGCTAAGATAGAAATTTATATATGAGGAAAGAAGGAGGGATGCATACCAAGCATCAAAACCAGAGATAGCAAGAATCATAGCAGTGGTCAGAGTCCTGGCTGAGGATCAAACCAGGGAATCAGAAAGAATACCAAGATACATGGTCATTAAAAATTACATAGATATATATATATAGATATAGATATAGATATATTATGCATGGAGAGATATGGATTGAATCCAGTGACTAAAACTAGAAGTCCCAAGAATACAGTTTTGAGATGACCCATGGGATATCAGGAATAGAGAGCTATATAATAGCTATAGGGCCCCAGACAAGACATTTCTCCTCTCGAGGATTCCAGTCCCTCTTTTATATGTGATAGAAGAGGGCAGATAGATAGTGCAGTGAATAGAGCACAGGCCCTGGAGTCAGAAGAACACATATACACACATATGATAGAAGGGAGGGGAAGAATGGAGAAGTTGGTCAAGAATTTTCTGATCAATTGTCTCTTTCACTCCATCTCAGTCCATTTGATGTCCTCACAGAAAATCAAATAATCAAAATGGAGTTTTTAAGTGAAGTGTACAGAAGGACTGACATTCTTTGTTATTTTTTTATGGAGTCAAGAAGATGTCTGTAACTATTCCAGTTAGATTTAGGATGGAAAATACCATCTGCATCCAGAGAAAGAACTATGGAAACTGAATGTGGATCGAAGCATGGTGTTTTCACCTTTTTTTTTTGGTTTGTTTATTCACTTTTTATTTCTCATATTTTTTTTTCCTTTTGGTCTGATTTTCCTTCCACAACATGACAAATATGGAAATATCTTTAAAAGTATTGTACATATATAACCTATGGCAGATTGCTTGCTGTCTTGGGGAGGGAGAAAGTAAGAGAGAAAGGGAGAAAAGTGAAATCTTACAAAAATAAATTCTGAAAATTATCTTTACATGTATTTGGAAAAAGAAAATACTATTGATAAGAAAAAAATTCTTGATCAAGCTTTATAGAATTAAAAAGTCCTCCTGGCATTGGATGAGGCAGAAAGGAAAGGATGAGGGCAAATTTCATCACATTCAGAACTTTGCAGAAGGTTGGGTCTATAGCAGAGTTCAAGCAGTGACTTCCTCTGTAAAACACAGGGAGAACATAACAAGCCAAATCAAATTGACAAATATTTTTAAAATGTATACTGTGTTGGAGACTGTGATTTGCCCTAGGAGAAAAACTGAATTGAGATAAAATACTACCTCTGTTCTCCAGAACTCAGTCTAGAAAGGCACTAAAGCAAAACACAGAAAGCTATAATACATAATATTTCATGGCAAGTTCATCACTATTGTTCAGCTGTTCGGTCATGTCTAGTTGTTCATGACCCCATTTGAGGGTTTTCTAGCAGAGAAATTTTGCTATTTCCTTTTCCAGCTTACTTTATAGATGAGGTAACTGAAGCAAACAGGATTAACTGAGTTGCCCAAAATCACACAGCTAGAAAATGTCTGAAGCCAGATTTGAACTTCAAACCTTGCACTCTATCCTTTGTATCATTTAGCTACCCCAACTACTATTCTAACCCCACTCATTTCCAGTCTTTTCCATCTTGACATGGCAGTTAACAAAGAAGGTTTCAAAAATCAGCTATACATACATACATATATATATATATATATATATATATATATATATATATATATATATATATATATATATATATATATACATATATATATATATATATAAAATTAACCACCTCTAAGTTAATATCCGGCAACAGAAAGCATGTAAGCATTGTTTCCTCATATTTGGCTTACCAGACTCTGGGCTTAACTTTTCTCAGAAGGGCTTTGAACTTATTGTACTAATTCAGTTTTGACGATGTAGAAAAACACAGGGAAAAAAAAACACATGGTAAAGGACATGAAAGAGAACTTTATTAAGCTAAAAAAAATAAACCAAACCCCTTACCTGCTATGAAGTTTATCCTGGCACCAATTCCAAAGCTCTTTGAGTGAATGATGTATGAATAAATGTATTACTTTGCATTTCTTTTCACTGCCTTAATCCAAGGATCTTAAATATGATCCACTTAACTGAGGGGAGTGTCTACTGGGCCAAAAAAATAAATAAACTTTCAATTAAAAATACACCCAGGTGTGGTGGAAAATGACCTGGACCTAAGTTCACAGAGCTGAATTCTAGCCCTGGTTCCACTATATGCTAGCTATGATGTGGACGAGTAATTTCACTTCTCTGAGACTCAATGTCCTCATTTGGAAAATGGGAATAATCTGCCTGAAAGGGGGGGAAAAAAAAAGATGGTTGTAGGGATCAAATGAGACTGTATGTATGAAAGTACTTCAGAACTCTAAAGTACTATCTCAATGCAAGCTATATTTTATAATATCAATTATTACATATATACCTATATTATTCCATGCAGGATACATAGTGATCTATCTCTTGAATTAGATTGTAAGCTCCTTGAGAACAGGGGCTATTTTTGCCTTTCTTTCTATTCTCTGTGCTTAGCACAGTGCTAATAGGTTGTTTTTGCTCAATTGTGCTGACTTTTTGGTTTTCTTGGCAAAGATACTAGAGAGGTTTGCCATTTCCTTCTCCAACCTCCTCCAGGAGGTTACCAATTAGCCTGGCAAATAAGAGGTGCTTAATAAATACTTATTGACTCAACTGATATAAAAGAAAAGGGAAAAATAAAATGAACAAATTAAAATCAGGAAACTTTCCTAAAAGCTAGGACCTATGAGATAGCCTGATCTTCTCCCAAAGCATCCGGTTGCTAGAGATGCCTGACATTTTACTAACAATGTTTATCTCCTTTGAGTTAAGGAACCATTTCTTTTTTTTCAATGAAAATGACCTTGGACATTTAAGCATTTTGGTGGCTTTCAGTCATGGATAACAGAGAATGAATTAGCTGTAACAACCCTTTAGTTTTCCGTCAGTAAAGAAAGACGCACAGAACAGTGTGGGGGGGAAATGTCTCTAGAGTTAAAAGATCTGAATTAAAACCCATCTCTGATTGTGTGTGTATGATCTCAGCAAGTCACTTGACATCCCTCGGTTTCCTTATTTATAAATTAAATAGATAGTGGGCGGCTAAGTGGTGCAATGGATAGAATGCAAAAGCTGGAGTCAGGAAGGCTCATCTTCCCGAGTTTGACCTCAGACATTTATTAGCTCTGTGATCCTGGGTAAGTCACTTAATGCTGTATGCCTTAGTTTCCTCATCTATAAAATTAACTGGAGAAAAAAAATGGCAAACCACTCCAGTATCTTTACTAAGAAAATCCCAAATAGGATCATGAAGAAGCCAGCATGACTAAACAAACACAATAGATTTAATAGTCTCAATAGTTTCTTCTAGCTCTAAATCTATGATCTAAAGACATAGGATAGAAAAAGTGGCCAAGAGTGTAAAATACTCCCATGGATAGGAACAAGGAGAGATTGAGGGGAAGGATAAGGTCAGAAGGAATGATAAGGATACTAAGCATTTTGGGGGAGAAACACCCAAAAGAAGAAGTTAAGAACTTCATTAAATTCCTGATTTCTCCCAAGTCTGGCCTTTTAAAAGACAGAAGAAAGTATGGTTGCTATGTGCCAGTTCTAAGTTTAAAAACCTGAACAACCTAGTTTAGGAGAGATTACTGACTTGGTTATGCTTCTGAATTCAGGTCAACATTTTTTATTAAAGATTTTTATTTTCAAAACATATGCATGGATAATTCTTCAACATTAACTCTTGGAAAACCTTGTGTTTCAATTTCTCCTCTTTCCACCACCCCCTCCTCTATAATGCAAATAATCCAATATGTTAAACATTGTAGAGATAATATGTTAAACTCAATACATGCACACATATTTATACAATTATTTTGGTGCACAAGAAAAATCAGATCAAACTGGAAAAAAATGAGAAAGAAAATAAAATGCAAGCAAACAATAAAAAAGAGTGAGAATGTTATGTTGTGGTCTCAGTTCCCACTCAGTCCCCACAGTCCTTTCTCTGGGTGCAGAAGGCTCTCTTCATCACAAGATCATTGGAACTGGTCAAAATCATCTCATTGTTGAAGAGGGCTACATCCATCAGAATTAATCATCATATAATCGTGTTGTTGCCATGTACAATGATCTCCTGGTTCTGCTCATTTCACTTAGCATCAGTTCATGTAAGTCTTTCCAGACCTCTCTGAAATCATCCTGCTTGTCATTTCTTACAGGACAATAATATTCCATAATATTCATATATCATAACTTATTCAACCATTCTCCAACTGATGGGGCATCCACTCAGTTTCCATTTTTTTTCCACTACAAAGAGGGCCGCCACAAACATTTTTGCATGAGTCAACATTCATTGAAGGGCTCCTAGCAGCAGGCCCTTTGCTAGCTAGACCCCTCATTTCATGGAAAAGGAAACAAGCCTAAAGAAATGCCCTGACTTCAGAGCATTTGCAACCCAATTAGCAAGCTCAAACATACAAATAACTCTGATGTAAAGAAGGTTTCCTTTCTAAATTTTAAGTAAATAGATATGTGAAAAGAAGAGGTCCAGACAAAGTGCTGTGACACATTTTAGGACAAAAACACTTTCACTGATGCAGGGGATTGAGAGTGGAGACAGCAAAGCTTTCTCCACAACTGTAATAAGTATTATTATACTTGACATTTATATGATATGTTATGATTTATAGAGCACTTGGTATACATTATCTTGTTTGAAGGAAGAAATTGCCTTTCTACCTATTCCATTTCCAACTAGAACTCAAAACTTCACATCCATCAATCAGCTTTTCTGTTTATCCAGGAGATAATCCTATTTTTTAGTGTTTTGCAAACCTTAAAGTATTGTATGAATGCTAATTATTATTATTAGTAATAGTAGTCTAACCATGCTGGAAAACAATTTGGAACTTTGTGAGAAAAGTAGACTAAACTGTTCATACCCTTTGACCAATTGATTCTATTATACCCCAAGACAGAAAAAAAAAGATCCTACATAAATAAATTATTCATACTAATCCTTTTTTGCAATAGCAAAAACCTAGAAATCAAGTATGAAATATTATATGTAGGTCAAGTAGATGGCATGGTAGACAAGGCACTGGACCTGGCTTCAGGAAGGCCTAAGTTGAAATCCAACCTCAAATATTTATTGGTTATGTAACTCTGGAGAAGTCACCCAATCTCTCTCTCTACCTAGTTTTCTCATATGTAAAATGAGAATAATAATATCACCTACCTTCCAGGGGTGATAAAAGATCAAAGGAGAGAATGTTTGTAAAGTGTCATGTAAATGCTGAGAAATTACAAGTAGGAAGGTCCAGTGAGGTCTGTGAAGACTGGAAAGAAGTAAAGACAAGTAGAATTAGGAAAATGACATATACAGTGACTACAAAAATGAAAAACAGAAACATCAAAACTTAACTCAGATTAAATTCAAAAATCAGCCTCAATCTTAGAAAAACAAAAACAAAACCTGAAGAAAAGAACTATATCTCTCCTCTTAGTAAGGGAGATGGAGGAATATAGCTAATGAATGTTGAATATATTCTAAGACATTGTTGAAATACTACTGAGTTTGGTTTAACTGTTCTGTTACAAGGTAAGTTTCTATTGGCATTGAGATAAGATATGTCAGGAAATGATCGACATAAAAAACCAAGGGGCCAACAAAAAAGGTGGGTATTTTTCTTTAATAAATGAAATGAGAGGATTGGACTAAATGAGCAATATATTTTTCTAATATCCTATAACTTTCAACTTCATTGTGTTGGCAATATCCAGCCCTATTCCGCTATAGGCTTCTCTCTGTGGCCTGAAACCCAGAGCTGATAAATAGTGGTCCAAAAATGGGCATTCCTAATGTTTTTAGACATATAGTGAAATCTATGGATCCCTTCTTAGAATAAGAAATAAAATAAAATACACAGGATTATAAATTATAGTAAAAGAGTTATCAAAACATTAAAAAAAACGAGCTGACAGACATCCAGTTTAAAGATTCCTTCACTTGGAACTCTTGGAGGCATCCTTATTTTCCTCTCCATCATAATCAAAAGCAATAGGAGCAGTGACAGAGGTGACCAGAAATGGGACAAGGCATTTCTATGCCCAGTGAAAGATGTTTAAAAATTTGATTTTGCCCCTAATTCCTCAAAATATGCACATAGTTCGAAAATTAAACTCACTCCCTCCTAAGAGTTTTGAGATTTTTCCCTAGTATGTGTGGATGTAGCACCACAGATTGTTAAAGCTGGATGGCTGAGTCCAAATTCCAAGACTCTGTTCCAGAGAGGAGGCAGTGATTTACTCAAGCTTGAACTGGTAAGAGTGAGCATTGTTGGTAGGATTTTGATCCAAGTTTTCTGTCTCCAAATCCAGTGTCTTCCCAACATACTATATTGTTTTACTTTGGACAAAACTTAGAAAAACCTATGCCAAAATTTTTGATTTGAATACTGGGATATTTTTTTTAATTTCAGGCAATAAAAATGTAGCCTTTGTAAATTCTGTGATTCTTTATCCCAACTTCCCCTCAAAATCATGAATTGGGTTCCCAGAGATCTTATCAATGACTACCCTTTCAGAGCTCTAAGGGCATCCTGAAAGGGGTGGAGTTATTATTTCTACTGTGATCAGTTTGAGTCCCCATTCTGAGGTGTTCCACCCTACCAAGTTAATTGTCAGTGCTAGTTAACAGGTCCTCAATATTAATACCATTGACTAGCATCTTAACAGCATTTAACCAGTTACCATCAATATATTTATAAAGGGAATATTTACTGAGAAAGTATAGCAAGAACCAAAGTTGCAAAGCATTTCTCCCCAGCACCTGAGGGCACAGTCTCCCCCATATCACAATTAGAGTCCCCACTGCTACCAGCATTTGTCCCATCAAGTTTCTTTCTGAATGTGGCAATGGGCTGCTTCTTTGAGTGCAGGACTTAGCATATTGGTGTTAGGATCAACTCACCCAGGATGGGTATTAATTTTATTCAGAGCTGTGCTCATGGACTAGGTCCACCTGACTAATCTCTCCCACTCTCAGACCTTTTATGGCTCTCTGACCTTTCCAAGCTCATAAAGTCTCAGCCTATTTTGTTCTCTTTCCTATACTCCTTGACATAGGGCAGGAAAAAATGAACATAGCATGGACAGAAGCAACAACAGGGCTGTGAGGTCATGACTCTTTGTCTACCTGGGGGGAAGAGTAGGTCAAAGATATATGCTATCTCTCTCTCAGCAGCAGGAGGGACATGTGCTTGAGACACCATGGTAGACATCTAGGTAGAAGAGCCCTAAGAGCTCACTTCTACCTCGAAGCCCACTGGAGATCCTCGCTCACCATCAGCAAAGGAAAAGGGATCAATTTGTACAGCAGAAGGTTTTTGTATGGCCCCTTAAGTAAAGCTCAGCGGCCATTAAGAGAGGTCTTTTCTTCATAACACACAGTAAATGCACAAGAACCTATTGCTGTGCTTCTCATGAGGATTGGTTGGGCCTTTTTTATTGACCAGTCCATCATTACAAAAAAAAAATAACATTTCCACTCTTTCTGTTATTGTTTGCTTGAATTTTTGTTTCCCTTCTCAGGTTTTTTTACCTTCTTTCTAGATCTGATTGCAGCAAGATAACTGTATAAATATGTATACATATATTGTATTTAACATATATTTTAACATATTTAACATGTATTGGTCTATCTGCCATCTAGAGGAGAGGGTGAGAAGAAGGAGGGGAAAAGTGGGAACAGAAGGTTTTGCAAGGGTCAGTGCTGAAAAATTACCCATGCATATGTTTTATAAATACAAAGCTATAATAATAATAATAAATATATGTGTGTTTATTAAAAATATTCTTCCAAAGCTAAAGCACTGTATTCCCCAGAATGTGCCTCTTCCACTGGTCCATTCCCAATTCTTCAGCTAGCATTCTGGCAACCTGAGGAGAACATAAAATGTCAGGGTTGGAAAGGACTTTTTAGTTGATCTAGTCCAATCCCTTCACTTTGCAGAAGAAACTGAGTGTTTGGCGGAGGACAGACAATACTGAATAAAAGCCCCAGCTGGCCAGAGCACTGGTCCCCAAGGGCAGAAAAGCATAATAAAGATTTGATTAAACGTGTGTGTGTGTGTGTGTGTGTGTGCACGCGCACACACATACATGGACCCACTAAACCTTGGTCATATCTGTATTAGGAATATAGCAAATAGCATGTCCACTCACTGTATAAAGAAAATGAGCAACAAAGAGTCAAAGACCACTACACATCAGTGATGAGACAGAATTAATGCTTTGAAGTATTTCCACTATAGACGATAATGTTAACAACCTGACCCGTTTCTTTTCATAAACAGTAGTTGTTAATCCTGCTGTTATATAGAGTCCCTTATATTAGAGATGGCTAAAAACTTACATAACACCAAAAGAGACACCATTTATCTCACTTGGGAATGGAAAATGTAGCTCTTACCTCTCCTAAATTAGAATCTCAGGCCAGTTAGGAGGGCTGCTCTTTGCCTATTGCTCACAGAAATGACAGGATGGAAATTCTCTTTATCGCAGCATTGATCCCAGTTGGAGTTCACCATAGAATCTGAAAGGGAGTGAGGAGGAGGGAGAGGAAGGAGATCTGACTAAGGTTAAGAGAAATGGGTTCTATGCAATGGGATTTGTTTTGTCTGTCCTTCATTCTGGACACCATGCCTCTTTTAATGCAGCTTAAGATTATATTTATTGGGGGGGGGGGGTTTGGAGGAGGTTGACTAGATCATACTGTTGATTTCTATTACTGTTGTGGTCTACTAGAACCTCAAGATCTTTTTTGACTCTTACCTAGCCATACCTTTCCTATTTTGTTTTGAAAAAGCTTTTGGGTTATTTAAACACATACACACACACACACACACACACACACAGAGAGAGAGAGAGAGAGAGAGAGAGAGAGAGAGAGAGAGAGAGAGAGAGAGAGAGAGAGAGAGAGAGAGAGACTTTTACACTTATCTCTAGTGAAGTCATCCGATTAAATTCAGTTCATAATTTTAGATCGTTCAAAGGATGAAGTACTAGGCCTGGAGTCAAAAAGTCTCATCTTCCTGAATTCAAATCTGGCTTCAAATATTGACTAGCTATACAACCCTGGACAAGTCATTTAATCATGTTTGCCTCAGTTTATCCATTTGTAAAATGAGCTGGAGAAGGAAATGGCCACTCCGGTGTCTTTGTCAAGAAAGCCCCAAATGAGGTCACAAAGAGTTGGACAAAACTGAAAAATTACTAAACCCATAGTTTTCACTTATTAAAATCTTTTTGGACACCCACCTTGTCATACAACATATTATTGAAAGCTCCCAGCTTTGTGATATCCTCAAATTTGATAAGAATTTCATCTGTGCTTTCCTCCAAGTTACTGATAAAAACATTAAGTGGAGGACAGCTTATGTTGGCAAGACAGAAATGTTAGCCAAGAACAAATTCCTAGGAGATTCTGCACCAATCAATTAATCAATGCTCACTATATAAAACATGAGTAGGCAATAATCAGTGTAGTTTTTCTTTATGTGTGTATATGCCTCTATATAAATATATATTTCCTTTCAAACAGATACTATTTTGAGCCTGTGCACTCTATTTGGATTTTGCTGGAAACACCTTGGAGATCAGTACTATTTCTTATCCATTTCTGTATTCTACAGTGCCCCCTGACAATAGAGACCAGATAGTCTGTAGGATTGACTTGCTACTTTGTGGACAGAGCACTAAATTAGGAGTCAGAACCCTGGGCTTTGGTCCTGCTTCTGTTGTGGTGGTAGTTATTGTGATGGTTGTAGTTGATTAGTTGGGTTTTTTTTTTTTTCATTTTTTCAGTGATGTTCCACTCTTTGTGTCTCCACTGGGGGCCAAGAGAGTGAAGTAGTTTGCCATTTCCTTCTCAAGTGTGAGAAAAATGAGGCAAGAAGGCTTAAGTGAATTTCTGAGGCTGAATTTGAATTCAAATTTTCCTGACTCCAGGACTGGCACTCTAATGCACCACACCATCTGACTGTACTATGGTTCTTCCATTAGCCAGTGCCATATGCCAACAGATAGCTAAGAGATATAGAGATTGTGGACAAGCAAGGAGTGTCAATGGGGTATATTTAGGGGGGAAAATCCTAAACTGGAACCCAGGAGAACTGGGTTCCAGCCCTAATCCTACATCTAACCAGCTTAGAACACTTTCTTCAAAGCACCCTATAAAGAACCCCAAAGGATTCAAATCCTCTCTCAGCTATTTGATATAGAACATTTATCTTGGAGTTAGAAGACTTGGATTCAACTCCCCAGTATTCTGAGTTCAAACATGTAATCCTGGAAATGTCATCACTTTCCTTTCCCCCAAGATTTCTCATGTGTAAAATGGGGATAATAATTCCTGTTTCATAGGGATGTTAAGAGGAGGGAAAGTACATTAAAAAAAAACCTTACAACTCTACAGAAATGGGGGCTCACTCCACTTTAGAGTCTCATTGTTCTGGTTTTCCTCAAGCTATTAGTCTCTGGGCAACAGGGAATTCAAGTTCTGATCCCCTACAAGACGCCTGAAAATATTAATGCAATTTAAATGTGTTTTGTGTTCTATTATTTATAGATGCATGTAATAAGCAGCTCAGTGAGTCTGATACTGCAACCCTTTTAATAGCATGCATTCTGCATAGTTTGGTTATGTCCAATCTATTTAGAAAGGAAAGTGACCTATCTGCTCCTGAGACACCTTTAAGGGCCTGTTATTGCCAGAGGAATTTTGTGGAATTGATTTCCTGAATGAGGCTTCTATTATATTCAACTTTATCTGGGTTCATTTGTCATTTAATTTCTTGCAAAAGCCTCAGAAGGTGAGAAATATTCATGCAGAAACAGACCACATCTTTTAAAAACAGGGGCCTGATCTGGGCACTGTCTTTTTGTTTATGCTGGATTCTTCTTTTTATAGGTCCTTTTTGCTCCTTCCCTTCCCACCTTCATACTTCATGTCAGTGTCTCCCTCTCCTTCCCCAGTCTTTTCACTGCCCAACTTCCTATAAAACATGCCTTAGGAATGGTTCTCCCATCAGTCATTTAAACCTGAGGTTGAATGTCATTGATTGGGTTGGGGGGATAGGTGAAGGAACACTGCCTTTTAAGCCTAACTGCTTGTTGAAGAATTAAAACAGTTTATCTCCTAGAAAAGAAATGTTAAGCCTTCAAGGGAAAATGAGGAAGGGCATTTGAGGACTGGGTAAGATTTCTGAATGAGTTTGAAGTCATCCCACATAATAGAGACATTTCATAAAAATAGAAAAAACACTGACTTTAGACTCAGAATAGGATCAAACTGAAAAGAAGCCTTATATTTAAGAGTCTAACTCTTTGGATCTGATGACAAGATGAGAAAACCAAAGGCCCAGAGTGGTTAAATGATTCTCCTAGTCACATAGCTAGTGAGATCTGTAACACAATTCAAAACCAGGTAATCCCAAATCAAATACTCTAGCCACTGAATCTTGGTTCTACTACAGATCATGAAAAAAAATTACTCTTATCCTTAATTTTCTCAGCTATAAAATCCCTAAGGATCCCCTGAGCTCTAACCTTCCATTTCTAAGTCCTTATAAATCCGATGAGAAGGTTTCTTATTTATGGAGCACTTCATATGTATAATCTTATTTGATCCTCACACAGAGACCAGATAGTGCGGTAGAAGGATGCAACAGAGTCCAACTTCCCTGCGTTTTGATCTAAAAACACTAGACCAAATAGTGAACAGGAAATCAAAGGAGAAACTAGAGTGAGTTATCATTCCAGTCCAAGGAAACAAATTTAACTACAGGGCAGGTTCTATGAAATGAGGGTGGACTGGGATCAATATCCAGAGTTTCACAGTATCTCCTAGCATCCTGATACTTATCTGATACTCACAACAACCCTGCCATACATCTGGTACAAATATTACTTTCATTCTTACTTTATAAATGAGGAAACTAAAGTTCACAGATGTTAAATGCCTTGCCCAAGACCCACACACTAGCAAGTGACAGAGGAAGGACCAGAACCCAGATTATCTAATTCCAAGGACAGTACCCTTCTAACTGATCACAGGATGCTACAGCTTCCTGCTTTGCCTTTAAATAGGCAATCCTCACTCAGCCGTCCTGCAACCAGGTGACTTAATCAAATTCTCTTGATCAATTTCAATAAATAGTTTAACCTTTGATTTTACTTCCCTCACTGATAAAGTAGCATTATGGTATGTGCACTACCTACCTCATGGTAGGACTTTTACAAGCCTAAAAGTGTTGAAGAAACGGACACTATGATTCTTCTCATTTGTCACCCACTGCTATCCAATGTACTTTGCTCTGCCATTTTTTCTTATTGTCTCAAGCATAAATCACAGCCATCTAACCATCCATGTTTTACTTCAACTAGGCTTCTCACCTTGTTATGAATCAGAAGATTAAGAGCTAGGAATCAAACAATGCATTTTGCAAAGAAAGGAAATGAGATATAGAAAGAAGCATCTACTTGCCCAAGCTCGTACCAGGAAGTAAACATCAGACCTAGGATTCAGGCCCAAGTCTTCTTATTCCAATGCTCTTTAAAGTATAGTATAGAGCTTTTGTGCCCTTCCCCTTTCTTCCTGCCCATCTAAGTTCCATACATCCTTCAAGGTCCAGCTGAAGTTATTCTTCCTCTTTGAAGTCTTCCCTTTAGAATTGTTATTCATTCTCTCTCTCTCTCTCTCTCTGTCTCTCTCTCTCTCTCTCTCTCTCTCTCTCTCTCTCTCTCTCTCTCTCTCTCTCTCTCTGTCTCTCTCTCTCTGTCTCTCTCTCTCTCTCTCTGTGTGTCTCTGTCTCTGTCTCTGTCTCTCTGTGTCTGTGTCTGTGTTGGTGTCTGTCTGTCTGTCTCTCTCTCTGTGTGTCTCTGTCTCTCTCTCTGTGTGTCTCTGTCTCTGTCTCTGTCTCTCTGTCTCTCTCTGTCTCTCTGTCTCTGTCTCTGTCTCTGTTTCTGTCTCTCTCTCTCTCTCTCTCTCTCTCTCTCTCTCTCTCTCTCTCTCTCTCTCTGTCTGTCTCTCTCTCTGTCTCTCTCTCTGTCTCTCTCTCTCCCCCTTTACTAATTATTATTGTATAAGAATCACACATTCTAGATTCTGGATTATATACCTTTTTGCATTTTTTGCAGTTACTTCTCATTTTGAATCTCCAAACAGACCACATATGTCTTCAGGAGAGGAATTGTGTTTGCTATTCCTTTTGTATCCTTCATAAGACCTAGTATATTGATGAGCACATGGAAAACAAGAACCAGGATGAAACAGACTGTGGTAAAGGACACTGGACCTGGAGTCACCAGACATAAGTTTGAGTCCCTTACCATCTGTCTAAATGTTGGCAAGTTTCTTTCCCTGTCTAAATATCAATTTCCTGAACTATCAAATGAGATGTTAAATTAGTACATTTTTAAGGTCCCTTCCAGTTTGGGCATTTTATATTTTGAGGTCTCTCTGAGATTTTTATCTATTATCTTGTATCCCAACTTCTCCAATCAATGCTATTTATTAAGTACCTATTATTGGCCAAAAAACAAAAACAAACAAACAAACAAAAACAAAAACAAAACAAAAAAACATGGTGGTAATTCTAAGGCTTCCATGAAATTTTCTTTGATGAGTCCAGCCCTGGATGATCTCTCTCTCTTCAGCGGCCTAGTGCAATAAGCTTTAGCTTGTTATATATTATCTTGTATACTTCTCTGATTATTTCATGTGTATTTTTACTCTGAAACTTTCTATCGCCTGTGAAGTTCCCTTAGTGAGATCCTTTCGAGGCTTCCACTGGTGAGGAGATTCAGGCTGACCCATTTCCATCCTTGTCTCAGCGCTACTTCTGACTCCCCAGACTTCATTATTATGTTCCCATGTCAGTACTTTCTCCTCCTCCCACCTCAGCTTCTCAGCTCCCTTTTATGTGGTTTATCCCCCACATTAGACTAGAAGCCATCTTTCTTTTTGTTTGTATCCTCAGAGCTTAGCATATCTACCACATAAATACCTGTTGACTAACTAGTATGTATTAGTCTCATCTCCCCAATTAAATTAAAAACTCTTTTATTTTATTATTTTTTTTTTGCTGAGGCACTTGACTTGCCCAGGGTCACACAACTAGGAAGTATTAAGTTTCTGAGGTCAGATTTGAACTCAGGTCCTCCTGACTCCAGGGCTGGTGCTCTAGCCACTGCACTACCTAGCTGCCCCTAAATTAGAAAAAAATTGGGACATGCTTTATATTTCTTTACATTAGCACAGCATTGACATTAGAGAGGGAATGTTAAAGAGAAGAAAGTATACTGTACTGGTTGAGTAATAATTTGGTGAATGAAAAGATTTGCAGTTAACAAACTTAAATTTGTGTCCTAGTTCCACCAGTTATTACATATATGACCTTCATTAGGTCAAAGGATCATAAGATTAAAGCCAGAAAGCCATTTGTTCCAACTTCCTCTGTACTGATGAGGAAACTAGGGCCCAAAGAGTTTAATTGGCTTCTGTTGATACAGAAAAATTAATTGGCTTCTCCAAGGTCACCCAGCTACTAAATAAAAGACAAGTTTCCAACCTAGATTCTATAATAGCCAATCCAATCATTTTTACACTAGACCAAATTTTTTCCCGGTTAGTCTAGGCTTGTGATTTCACCAATATTAGGTATTCCAAGTGAGAAAACTCTTCTCTCTCTACTAAGCCAGGTTACATCTCCCAATAAAATTCTATTTTTGCCATCTTTAAAATATAACAGATTAAACTCATACTGGATATCTACACAGGCCATTAAAAGACTAAAATAAGAGCATTTCTATATGGCATTTTGAACTGATTGAAGATTATCAAAGGTGCCCAGAACTTGCCTCCACTTGACTAAAAGCCCCAAATTTCCAGTATTTGAAAATGTTCAATGCTAGTGTTAGCTTCCCATCAGGATTCTTTTTCCAGCTTCTGGAAGGTGGTAATGTGCCACCGTATGCCAACAATCATGCAAATGAAAACTGGAAAACAAGGTTCCTGCCAAGATGAACGTTCTTCAAGGAATCAGAACTACTGAGAGCTCCGAACTGTGTCCTGGATGCCATCCAACCCCAAGCACAGCCAAAGCTCCCAAGGTCCTGAGAAGCAGGACTCTGGAGAACCCATCACAAAAGAAATCTGCTGTCTCTGCAACTTGTTCCAAGGAGCCTGAAGCTGGGCAAGGGCAGATCCGCCCCATTGCCTCCCAGTGACCAGCCTTGGCACCCAGACAGAAATGAATTTCTGCAGCTCCTTCCCTCTCCTGTGATTAACTACTGCTCCCCAAGAATGAATGGGTTTGGTCAATGTCAGGGAAAACTCTGCCAAGTAAAGGAGGCGAGAAACTTTTATTCTATCTTACTTCCATCAGTTTAGGCAACTTCTGAAAACCAATAGGAAATGTTGGTTATCGGAGAGGTCCTAGGATCATAGCAAGGCAGCCTTGGGCAAATCCATTTCATTTTCCCCAGAGAGAAGAATGGAAGGAAAAAGCAGAAGCATTTGTTAGTCTCCTACTATGTTCCTGGTTTGTGCTAAGCCCTTTACAAATATAATTTCATTTTATCCTCACAGTATGGGATAGTTGAGAGAATGCTGTATTTGGAGTCAGAGAAACTGGATTCGTATTCCTGCATAGGTACCATGTGATGATAGGCAAATTATTTAACCTCTCTGGATGTGTATACATACATATATATATATAGGACATATATATATATATAAACATATATTACATATATAATATATATAATTTATTATATATAACACATATAACATATATGTGTATATATGACATCATTTATTATATCTACTATATGTATATATAATATATAATTCATTATTATATATGTATCTAATATATAATTTATTATCTATTACATATGTGTATAATATAATATACATGATTTATTATATATATATTTATTATATAATATATCCATATATTATAGATGTGTGTATATATGTATGTATACATATATGTGTGTGTAGATGTCTATGTGAATTATGTATTTCCTTTTCTGTTAAATAGGGGCTTTGAACTAGTTGATCTCAAGTTTCTTCCAATTTGGCATCTACAATCATATGATCTCTCTTAGCCCTTAGTTTCCTTATCTGTAAATAGTATGCATACTATACATTGTTGTTGCTGATATTTGTCCTTCCTTATTGAAGAGGACTTTGAAAACCTTATAGGAAAGGTATTATGTCTTTATATGATGGGAGGAGAAAATTGGGAAATGTTTTTATGCTTATGATGTCATCCCGATGGAGAACTCCCAGCATGGAAATGTCTTCTACTCATACAAACTAGAACCCATCTACAATTTCTAGTTTTTTAAATCTGAGTAGGAACTGAAAGTTTAAATGATTTGCCAATGTCAGAAAGATTCCAGGTTTTCCTGTCCCCAGGGTCAAACCTGGATTCCCCATCTCATGCTGCTTCTTCATTGGTCCTATCACTAGGGACCAGATAAAATTATGTCTGTGGATTTGTTATTGGGGAATTCTCTAAACAGAAAGGAGCAGGGTTGCTTGGAGAAAGGTTACTCATCAGTAGAAGTTTATGACTGTGTATTTAAAAGACCAGACTGAAAGAAAAGAAAGACATTAGCACACTAAGGAATATTGCCCTCTCTGGATAGCAGTTTCAACTTCCTAGGGTACGTATTTGATTTTATAACTTTTTAAGTCTGAAGAGAGTTCCCAGACATTCAGCAGCATTCCATGGCAATTTAGGATAGATGGATAAAGCATTTCACAGGAGAGGTAGAGGTAGAAATTAACCAAGGGAAAGAAGTGACTTATTTGGCATGCAACTGGCAAGATTTAGTATAAGAAAACCTCCCCTGTACAAGGACAGGAGATAAGGGGAAATGATCGAATCCTTTTACAACTGTGAAAAAAAAAATCTTTTTAGACAAAACTGCAGGGTATTACCCAAGGACAAGTAGTTATTATAATAGTAGATGAAACCATTCACTTTACTGTGCCCTTGCATTGTTTGTTATATTTTATTCCTCCTTCAATAGGATTTAGAGACTTTCTATTATTAAGCCACCATATTCTTGAGAGATGAATCCATCAAAATTTTGCAGAATGATTTTGGTTTCTATCCCCCTTCCTCAGTGTAGAAAGAGGAAGAGAGAGAGACAGACAGAGAGACAGACAGAGAGACAGAGAGAGAATGAGAGGAGAGGGGAGGCAGGAAGGGAGGGAGGGGAAAAGGGGAGAGGGAGAGAGAAGAGAAACTTGTTAACTTTATAAAGCATTTTATGAACTTTTAAATGCTATGGGAATATCAACTGTTATTATTACTATAATCATAATTATGTGATAATCTCTCCACTTAAGTTCTTTTCTAATGCCTCATCATAGTCTGATGACTTTAGTGACCTAAGTGGCCTTAGGTTCTTGAAGGCCTTGTCAGTGAAAGCTAAGCTCCAGCAGATCCTCCCATGCTGGGATAGCTCCAAGTACAAGCCTCTTTATGGACCAGGAGCCTATTGTCCAAATTCCAGCCTCACTCAATGCCAAGAGGTTGGCCACCAGATGACACATTCTTTGGGCCGCAACAATTCATGAAGACAAGGGTATGGAGGACTTGTGATCTGTGACAGTAGAGAGATTGCCTATATTGGAGAAATCCTAAACCCCTGAAGCATTAAATATTGCCCTATGTGATGGATAGCCAGCCTGGAGAAATGTATGACATCCTCTTGGTCACCCCATTCTCTCTGCCGAAAGAAAAATCAATCCATCAACACAAATTTATTGAGTGCTGGAAAATCTCACTTTATATACTACTTTGCTGTTCCAAAAGCACTTCCACATGCATAGTTTCGTTTAATCTTTAAGAACAAGAAAGCCGGTGTTTATTTACAAAGCACTTTGCAAATATTATCTCATTTGGTCCTAACAAAACCCCTGGAATGTAAGTGCTATTAATGATGTAATGTGATTTGGGGGTCCCCTGACCTTGAAGGGCTTTGTTCTAATGGGTCAGTGGTCCTGGGTCTACTGGCTTTGGAATCTGCCTTAGAAAACTGAGCAAACCCAATCTATCTGATTCTGACCACCTTAGCCAGATAGCTTCTGACCTAGGAAACTCACACAGATCAAACTTCTGAGTTTAACAAGTTAGTTAACAAGACCACTCCAATTCATTGCTGACTGGTCATTTTTTCAGTAATAATCTGATCAAGTAAGAACCACCCCTTCCAGAGACCATTCCTTCCTACCTTGAGCCATAGAATTATCATATCTATGGTAGAAGCTGGATAAAATGACCCTCCTTGGTTCTGTTTCTTTACTGGATTCCCTTAGAATCCAGTAAATTTTGCTCCTTGACTAGGAGATGAGTTCAAGCCTGCAAATTCTTTGGAGACATCTTGTGACACTAGTCTGGGGAACTTTTGGGGTCCTCCTTCTCAACCTCAATATCACTATCCCCATTTTAAAGATGAGGCAGACAGCCATTAAGTAACTTGTCTAGGGAGGAGTCCATCAAAATTTTGCAAAATGATTTTAGTTTTGGTCTCACAGGTGGTATCTAAGGTCAGATTTTAACTCAGGTCTTCCTGACAGAAAGTCCAGTGCTCTATCCATTCTGCTACCAATGTGCATTCTTATCATCATCATCATCCTGTTTGGTAGACAGTGGATTTTATCACCATTTTATCAAAGACAGCTGAAGCTTGGAGAGTAAATTATCTGTTCCGAGAATGAAAGCTACCTCATCCCTGCCAATAACTAGGTATGTGACTCTGGGCCCGTTAATTCATCTATAAAAAAGCAGGGTTGAACCACATGATCTCTAAGGTCTCTTTCAACTCTCTCAAGATCACAGAAAGAGTATTTGGATAAACTGATACTTATACTTAGGCTAAATGATGTGGGACTGAAATCAAGTTTTCTTGACTCCCTACTGAATTATATTGCATGTGCCTTTATAAGAATGTAAGAATGTGGGATCCAAGATCATATGAGGTATGTGGCCTCCCCTCAAAAAACTAAAGCTGGATAAGTAGAAAGAAAGCTAGATTTAGAATAAGGAGAGCTGTGTTCAAATGCCAGGTCTAACTTTTATGACCTTCCCCCCCTCTGGGTCAAACTTTCTCCTCTGTAAAACTAAGACATTTGGCCAGAAAATCTTACACTCCTATAATCTTGAATGTTTGGAGATTTTTGGGGGGGACAAAATCTATGACTTCATTGACATAAGGAATTCTTGATGAGAAAAGGAAACAGATTCAGGGAGTTAAGTAGAATGCCAATGACCTTGCAAGTCAATAACAAAATTAAAACTCAGCACTCAAAAATAATACAACAGTAGTAGCATTTTTATAGCATTTTACTATTTGCAAAGTTCTTCACATGTTCAATCAATAAGTTTATTTATGAAGTGTCTACTACATTCACCAAATTGGGAACTGAACAGAAACTGACTGAAAAATGACAGAATATAGTTATGTTCCATATGCTGTGCAAAATTCTAGGGATAAAAAGAAAGGCAAAAAACGGCCCCTGCCCTTAAAGAACTCACATTCTGATGAAGAAGACAATTCACAAATACCAAGCAAGTTGTTACAGCTTGCTGTACAAACAAGCTGTATACAGGATGAATAGGAAATAATCCACAGGCATTAGAATTAAAAAGGATCTGAAAAGGCTTCCTAAAGAAGATGGGACTTGGGGCAAAGATAGGAATAACAAGAGGGAGAGGATTCTCAGATCCATCCTTTGAGGTAGGTGCTACAATTGTACTCTATTTTATAGACAAAGATAAGCTACTTGCTAATTGTTATATATCTAGTAAGCATCAGAGACAGGATTTAAACTTGGGAATAATCAGATTTATGTCCAATATTCTTACCCCTATATCATCCTGCTTAAATGAGCCTTCCCCATGGACACAATGCTCTGAGAGCTCAGCAAATTGGGATAGCTGGGATGCCCAGTGTAAGCTGACCTCAAAACTGAGCATGCAAGGGATACAAATAGAATTCCAACATTCAAAGAGTAGATAGTTGGTAAATATGGGTTTTGTTAGAGAAGCTTTTGCTTCACTGACCAGACAGCTGACATCTGATGGAAAAGCAACAGATCACAGACCAACACAGACACTGGTTTCTTAAAGGCCAGACCATGTACTCCCCTGCCAAGATTTTTCAGAAAAACAGACTGTGGGAAGCTTTTTAGTTTCAATTAGGGGAGTTTTCCAGGCAAGACAGCTTGTTGGTTTCTAATAAACGCAATGGAAATAGGCCCCTGGAGCCTCAGTCTGTGTCGGGTCCCTTTAAGCCTCCAAAGAACGCCTGCCTGACAACTGGCAGCATGAAGAAGTTGTATGTTACTTACTAAATAATGATATTTAGAATGCCTTGAAGTTTATATAGCTCAGTCCAAGGAGACAGGCATGAGTGATTCCATTTTACAAACAAGAAAATCGGGATTCAATGCAATAAAACGACTTGTCCACAGTTACACAGTCTGATTCTAGGCCCAGTGTTCTCTCCGTACCACAAGCCTGTCTCTAATTTAATTTACATTTTCACTTGCAGAAACAGCCTTATGCTAATGGATCCCAGGAATAAGTTGAGGAATATAAAGTTAGCATTATTCTATTGTTCTCTGATTTAAATGCATATGTGATATGTGTAGATATGTATGTGTCTCCCTCCCCCCAGTCAGCTGATCCTCAGGACTAGCATCTAGCATACCCTAGGAGTAAAACATGATGCTCTTTCTATAGTGATACTCCTACAAAAAATAGCACATTAAGTACCATTCCTCTTCTATCCTCCATGGCCTAGCAGAATGGGTAAGATTAGGAGTCAAGAAATCTTATTCCTAGACTTCGATTGCCATCAAGTCAACAAATAATTTTAAGCAAATCATTTCTGGCTTCTGAACCTTCTATTAAAAGGGGAGGGAAGTCACTGATTAAAAAATATTACATTATTTCTATCTCCCTTCCAGGTCCAATTCTTTATAAAGTCTCTTCTTATTTTAATATCTATGGTTCTATGACTAAATCAACAGTCATTTATTAAGCACTTATTATATACTAGGCCCTGGGCTAAATGCTTATAAAGTCCCTTCTTATTCTAACCCTTTATGGTTCTATGATTAAGTCAACAGTCATTTATTAAGCGCTTATTATATACCAGGTCCTAGGCTAAGTCTGGAGATATAAATATAAAGACAGTCCTTACTTTCATAAGAGAAGTAAAAGGGGGAAACAGGAGGGTGGAATGGCAAAATCCAAATTTTTTTTTTGGGGGGGGAACAGCTAAGTGGCACAGTGGATAAAGGACCAGCCCTGAAGTCAGGAGGGCCTAAATTCAAATCTGGTCTCAGACACTAGCTGTGTGTGATCCTGGGCAAGTCACTTAACCCCAATTGCCTCAGTAAGAAAAAAGAAAAAGAAAAAATGAACTGGGGGTATTTAGCCAAGACTTCTGTCTTAAGGAGAGCCTGATGATATTCAAAGGGCAGTCCTATGGAAAAGAATTAGGTTTGCTTAGCCTGGGCCCAGAAGAAAAAAGTCAGAAGTTACAGAGAGGCAAATTTCAGCCTAATAGAAGAAAGTGCTTCTCAATGATGAGAACTACCAGAAATGGACTTGGCTTGCCTTGGGAGGAACAGAGAAAGGGAATTCTTCAAAGTTGAAGCCATGTATTGGGATGTTGCAAGGAGGGATTGCCTACTCAGGGCTGAGGTAGGACTAAATAATATCTGAAGTCCCTCCCACTCTGAGAATCTATTATTTTAAGAATAAAGGAACATATTTCCCTTAACTCAACAATTCCATTGCTGGGAACATACCCTGAAAGCATTATTAAAAACAAAACAAGAATCCTCCCCCAGAAAAGAGTCACATGTTCAAAGATTCCCAACTATAGCATTATTTGTAATTGGGAAAAAAATCAGTAGCACCTAAATGTCCAACAATCAGTGAATAGTGGAATAAATTGCGGTCCATTAGTGTAATGGGGTACTATAAGGCAATTAAGATCAAGTATGAGTAATAAAGAAGAAATATGGATAGATTTTTATGAAATGGTACAAAGAAGGGAAAGCAGAGTGTAAGTAGTTATAATTATACAAGAGGAAAAAAATTGATCTGAAATTTAACCTCCTACCCAGCAAATGACAGTGGTCAAAATCTGAGCTAGTCCAAGCTGAAGATGCTCTGGAAGGAAAGCATATTAACCAAGCACTTCCCAGCATGCCCATCCTCTCAGTTTCCCAACTCCTCTTCAGGAGCTAAATTCCCCCATTAGAATGATAGCTCCCTGAAAGCAAGGACTGTTTTGCTTCCTTAATCCCCAGAATTTAGCACAGTTACTGGAGCCTAATAAATATTTAATAAATACTTTGTTCATCATAGCTTGTCTCTTCAGAGAAGTGGGAAAATATGGGTTTAGAATGTTGCATGCACTCTTAAATGTGGTTGATGCTTCAGTTTGCTCTCCTTAAGTGTTTTTCTTTGTTAGGAGCTAGATGTTGCAGGATCATGTTAAGAAGTCGCCACATTGTTTATTTAAAGCAACAATATTTTTTTGTGTGTTTTTAATTAATTTTTATAATTATAACATTTTCTTTGACAGTACATATGCATAGGTAAATTTTTTTTACAACATTGTCCCTTGTACTCCCTTCTGTTCCGAATTTTCCCCTCCTTCCCTCCACCCCCCCCAGATGGCAGACATTCCCATACATATTAAATATCTTATAGTATATCCTAGTACAATATATATGTGCAGAACCGAATTGTTGTTGTTGTTGCAAAGGAAGGATTGTATTCGGAAGGTAAAAATAATCTGGGAAGAGAAACAAACAAAAAAAAATGCTCTCAGTTTACACTCATTTCCCAGTGTTCCTTTTCTGGGTGTAGCTGATTCTGTCCATCATTGATCAATTGGAATTGGATTAGCTCTTCTCTATGTTGAAGATATCCACTTCCATCAGAATACATCCTCATACAGTATCATTGTTGAAGTGTATAATGATCTCCTGGTTCTGCTCATTTCACTCAGCATCAGTTGATGTAAGTCTCTCCAAGCCTCTCTGTATTCCTCCTGTTGGTCATTTCTTATAGAACAATAATATTCCATAACATTAATATACCATAATTTACCCAACCATTCTCCAATTGATGGACATCCATTCATTTTCCAGTTTCTGCCACTATGTAAAGGGCTGCCACAAACATTTTGGCACATACAGGTCCCTTTCCCTTCTTTAGTATTTCCTTGGGATATAAGCCCAGTAGTAGTATGGCTGGGTCAAAGGGAACAATATTTTTTATACAATAAATAATACTACCCGGTATGCATCCCAAGGAGTAAATATACATAGACACATATATGTATACACACATATGCACATGTATATGTATATGTAAATTATGTATGTATATACATATATGCATGGGTTATATATATACATGTATACAAACACATACATAGGAAGTTTCAATCAATATCAGCATTTTTGTGGTAGCAAAGAACATGAAACAAAAGAGATGATTATCAGGTGGGGAATGGCTAAGCGTATCAGATCCATCACTCCCGCACATTGGATCACAGGAGTACAATCCAGTGATTTTTAGAGCTGTACCTACAGGAGACTCATCTCAAATAATAATAATTGCTACATCCATGCATGGATATGAATATGAAGAATTCAGAGGAGCCTAGGAAGATTTACATGAACATGAGGGTGGTGTAAAGAGAACAATATATACAATATAATGACCACTGTTTATGTAAACACTTCAAGGTTACAAAGTGCTTTGAATAAATTGTCTCTTCTGAACCTCATAACTGAAGAGGTAGATACTATTCTTACCCTCATTTGTTACAAATGACAAAGAGAAGTACAGAAATTACTCAGGATCACATAGCTAATGAGGATTTGAAACAAAATTGGAACTCAGGACTTTCTGACTCCATTCTATCCCACTGGACCACATAGCTCTCTCAGTGTAAATGGAAAGAAAAGCAGCAACAGAAAGAAGCTGAATGCTCTGTAATTATAAGAACCTGGTGTTGGAAAAGAATTGAGAAAATGCATTTCCTTCTCTTTTTTGCGCAGGTGGGAAAACCATGGATTTAGAATATTGAGTACACTCTCAGATTTGGTTAAAGTAGTGGTTGACTTTTGGTTTTTTTCTTCCTCCACTTTTATTCTTTGCTACCAGGATGGCTTCTAAAATAAAGAAATAAGAAAGATAAATTTGGAAATGAAGGTTTTGTATCTTCAGGAGATATTAATAATTTTCTTTTTAAGTGACATGAATGGGAATGAATACACAAAAAAAAGCCTGATGAAAACTGAATGAGAATGAAATAGACATTTTATGCAGTGACATTCATTTGTCTAAATGTAAATGGTTGCCAAATTAATCTGTTTATATTCAAATTTGTTTATTATTTTAATTATTTTTTTAAATTTTAAGTAAAGTATTATTGAATATTTATTTACTAGATATTAAAGTATTTAAACTAATAATTTTATTTTTAATAAAAATAAATGAAAAATTATTGAAAAAACATTTTATTGAAATAGCATATGCTATCTCAAACAGTGTGCCTGAGTCTAAATATGGCAGCATCTATAATGCAGTCAATTTTTTTTAACCTTTGTGGGGATAATTTCCTGATCCTCCTAGCTTTATCATTTCTATTCTCCTGATTGCAGGTGTGTTGTGTAAGTTCTCAGGGACTTCTGGAGTTGTATCCACAGAAGTTTCAGCTGAAATAATAATAATTGCTATACCCATGTGCTTACAACATAATTTATTTCCCAAAACTAAGGAAAAAATCCCCCCCCATAGGACTCACAAAAAGGATTGTTTTCTTAGTATAAAATCTACCCACCCATCAAGCCTTGCACTGCTCTGTTCTGTACCTATGCTATACCTTTTTTGGTTTGTTCTTTCCTGATAGCTCCACCAATCATATTCCTATGCATTCCTCCACCCTATGCATTCTGGGAGGGGAAGATATCCTGAAGTAAGTTTTCCCCAATCCCCTACTAAGAAGTATTCTTTCCCTCCTCTGAATTAATGGAATACTGATTGTCTCTGTGGTACAAAGTACATTTGACACTGCATTGTAGTTATATGGTGCAGTAGAGAAAATCCTGTATGCCGAGTCAGAAGATCTGGGCTTCCACCCCAGCTCCATCATTTACTAATTGTAGGACTTGGGGTCAGACATTTAACTTGTCTGAACCTGTTTCCTCCTTATAAAAAAAGATAATACAAAACTTTACCTACCAACATTATAGGAAAGTTCTGAGTACTGAAGGAAATAGGGAAGGCAAACTTATTTTTAAAGCAGATGTCAGAGAATTGTATTGCCATCATTATATGGTGGACACTCATGGTCCTATTTCAGGGTGCAAAAAATAAATAAGAGGAAGAGGACAAACAAGCTCTATTTGAGAAATTGTATTTCACTCAGAGAAATCCCAAGCTTTGCCCAAATATCAAATGCCAGCCTTCTAATACCAATACTTATCTAATACCAATAATCATGAGTTCAGATCCAGTTTCAGACATTTACTAGCTAATTGACTCTGGGCTGCCTTAGTTTCCTTATCTATAAAATGAAGATAATAATACCTACCTCCTAGGATTGCTGTGAGGATCAAATAAGATAATATTTGTAAGTCATTTTGCAAACTTTAACATTCTACATGAATACTAGCTATTTTTGTTGTCCTTACAACAATTCAAATAAAGAGAACAAAACAGCTGGATAATAATAAC
Source organism: Sminthopsis crassicaudata (assembly GCF_048593235.1). Classification (NCBI taxonomy): domain Eukaryota; kingdom Metazoa; phylum Chordata; class Mammalia; order Dasyuromorphia; family Dasyuridae; genus Sminthopsis; species Sminthopsis crassicaudata. The sequence continues at coordinate 182,091,994 of NC_133622.1, read as the reverse complement.
CATGTTCAGCCATGAAGAGGTGAGAAAACTCACCTCTATTCTTTGTAGGGAACAAGACCATAGTTGGTTGTGGGTCATAGTAACAGGGGTTCTCAAACTACCACCGGCGGGCCATATGCAGACAGCCCCCTGAGGACGTTTTATACGCCCGCCGGTTATGGCAAATGGGCTGAAGGGAGGGGGGGACAGAGTGTGAGCTTTTGTTTTTACTATAGTCCGGCCCTCCCACAGTCTGAGGGACAGTGAACTGGCCCCTATTTAAAAAGTTTGAGGACCACTGGAAGCTGTTAGACTCAGTTAATGTGTTGGGTGAGTTGCTGAACCATTCCCCACCCCTTCTCTTTTTTGGTTCTTTGCTATTAAAAAAATGGCTTGCTGTTTGGAGAAGAGGCAGAGATATATTCAGAAATGAGGTTGCTACAGAAACAAAAGATGTCAATACATTTTTAAAGATCTCCAAGGGCACATACAGAAAAAAAGGGTGACTAACTGGGTGATGCAAGCAATGCATAAGGCAGTAGAGGTTGGAGAGGCAGAGGAAAATGCACAAAATATTAAAAGACCAACAGCAGAGAACAAAAAAACTATAGCCTGAGGGTCAAATCTGACCTATTACCTGCTTTTGAACAGCTCCCAGTCTTCTTATATAAAAACTATTCTTAGTTTCTGGACCATAGAGAACCAAGCAATTTGGCCATTTTGAATAGTTTACTGACCTCTGACCTAGAGAAAAGCCTTCATTGTGTTGAATGGCTCCACTGTGAGTAATGAATAGGAAGTCGTGCACAGGATAAGAAGGCACAAATAGGCTGTCACCTGTATAGTGGAAGACTGATTGACAGGATCAAGGATTGATGAAAGTATTGAAGAACAGTAGGTTTTCAGTAAATATTTGCTTATTTGATTTGCACAAGGAAGATAGCAAAATATTAACCAAGGAGAGAGACAGAAACCCTCTCAAGTCCTGTTTTGACTAGGCAGGGAGCATGTTGTAGTAGAAAAAGAACTGAACTTTAAATCAGAAAACCTGTAGTCCAGGCATGGTTCTCACACTTATTAACTTTTCCTACTGAGAACAACTTGTTTCCTTTCTGTCTTAGTTTCTCACCTATGAAATGGGGATATTGATAAGTAATTTTGTGTCTTTTCTAGATAATGATATTCAACTCTTGCCCCAGCTGCATTTGTCAGCCAGAACATCTATCTATCCTTGGGTCTTGTTATCCTGGAATATCTGTCTGCTACACTGGCCTTCTTCTCCCATTGGCAGGTTATTCTAGGGGCCAACTTTCATTGTTCTCCTGTCTCTACTTCTGATTTTCTTTTTTTTTTTTTTTTTTTTTTGCTTTTTTTTCCTTTGTATTTTCAATATATATGCATAGTTCTCAATATTCACCCTTGCAAAACTTTGTGTTCCAATTTTTCCTTCCCTTCTCCCCAACCCCTCCCTTACTTAGACAGCAAGTAATCCAATATATGTTAAACATATGCAATTCTCCTATACATATTTCCACAATTACCGTGCTACACAAGAAAAATCAGCAAAAAAGAAAAAAAATGAGAAAGAAAACAAAAATCAAGCAAACAACAATAAAAAGGTGAAAATGCTATATTATAATCCACATTTAGTCCTGAAAATCTTATTCCTGGATGCAGATGGCTCTGTCCCTCACAAGACTATTGGAACTGGCCTATATCATTTGGCTTAAAGAGCCAAGTCCATCAGAGTTGCTCATCATATAATCTTCTTTTTGCTGTATACAATGATTTCCTGGTTCTGCTCATTTCACTCAGCATCAGTTCATGTAAGTCTCTCCAGGCCACTCTAAAATCATCCTGTTGGTTATTTCTTACAGAACAATAATATTCCATAATATTCATATACCACAATTTATTCAGCCATTCACCAACAATTTATTCAGTCATTCACCAACTGATGAACATCCCCTCAGTTTCCTCTATGTCTGATTTTCTAGACTTCAAACATACCTGAATTAAAGTCTCATCCTTGAACTTCTCTTACCACTTCAGGCCTCCTCCTCAGGCAACAACCAAGAACATCTTGTTTGTCATACTAGTTCCCATTCCCATTGGTGAGTTCCTCCTTGAGATTCCATTTTATGGAAGGCCCAGTTGGACCTACCTTCATTTCCCTCTAGGCTGTGTTTCTGATTTCATGAATTTGAATACCATGCCTCCAGAAAGGTACCTTATCCCTCCCCAATGACTTTTCACACACACACACACACACACACACACACACACACACACACACACACACACACACAGTCCTATTTTGTATGTTTTTCCCTTTTTAGAATGGGAATCTTATTGAGGTCCTGAAATATCTTTTGCTCACTTATAGTTTGCATAATACATGTTTAACAAATACTTTCTGCTTTCCCTTGTGTGTTAGGTAGGAGGAAAAAAACTTCATATACTGTGTCACTATTTATTTACTCATTTATTCATTATAAAAGTATTATGCACCAAATACTATATTAGACTTCGGGGATACATAGATAAAAAAAATGACACAGTCCTTAGTCTCAAGAATATTGCATTTTACAAGAGAAGAAATATCTTCTGGTAGAATACAAAATAGAATTAAATAGGAGTAAAAGAAAGAAACCAAGGGCTCAAGTAAATTTCACCTGAAGGGGTTGAGTGATAGCAGCAATCAGGAAGATTTCATGAAGAAGGTATCACCTAATCTGGGCCTTGAAGAAAAAAAAGAATTTTAATAAGCAGAGATGAGGAGTGTAAATCACAGATACGGGGGGCAGAACAATATTAAGGAAAGTCTAGTAATAGTAAATAATAGTAATAGTAAGCCAAGCTATGGAGCAGAATTAAATGAAAGAGATGGCAGAGATAACAAAGACATTTGCATATATGGGGCATGTGTGTTTGTGAGTCCACGTATGTATGCATATATCTACATATGTAAACATAAATATAGCTTTTTTAACTATAGCTTGCTTGCAGTGGGAGGGATGAAAGGGAGATATGTATGTGCCTATATGTGTATGTGTGTATTATAGATATCTACATATGCATATGTAAATATATATTTCTTTCTTAACTACAGCCTGCTTGGGGGTATTGTGAGGGGGAATAAAAATGGGGGAAAAAAATAAAGTAAATAAGGTATGCAGCAGAGAACAAAAGAAAAATTTACAAGAAAGTAAAGAAAAGAAGAACACTAATGAATATAATTTCTTCTACTGATATATAGATATATACTTTCTTAAATTGGTATTTGTTGTTATACATCTTGAATCCTCCCTGATGTTCTGCTGGGCACATGACAATGTTCTCTTATTTTGCTTTGTATTGTTTTTCTGTTTTGCTTTTTGCTTATTCTGTTTCTTCAAATAGAATAAATTTGTGGGGGAGGGGGGGAATAAAGTCGAGTACGGCTAGAATGCAGAATGTGTAAAGGATGAAAATGTGTGATAAGGAAAGAGAAGTAGATTGTAGAAACATGAGGGGAAAACAAAAGATGTCATAATAAGCAGTTTGTATTTTATGTCAAACAAATGTATCTATAATGTTTTCTCTTTATTGTAATGTTGTCAAACACCAAAAATCCATGACAGTGAGACAATCTCCACCACAAGATTTCACTTTTCTTAGAGTTATCTGAGGCTATGCAAGGATGACTTGCTTGAGTCAGTAAATGTGAGAGACAGGATTTGAATACAAGCCTTTCTAGCTCCAAGTTCAGCCATGCTGTTTCATTATTAATTAGAAGCAAACAATATTAATAAAAAATAAGACAGGAAGGGGACCTTAAATTTGGATATGAATTATAAAATCATTGAATGTTAGGATGAGAATGCCATTATCCAGTTCAACCTTTACATTTTGCAGGTAAGGAAACTGTGAGTGAGGAAAGATTAGCTGCCTATCAAATCAGTGACAGCAGAGGGACAAGGACCGAAGAACTCTCTCCACTACTGGTGGGGCTCCCTGGGGCTATATTGGATTTCCCTTGTGTTCTCCCATCAATCAAAAGGGAAAGATCTTTGTCCTTTGACAGAATCCTTTATATCTATCCTGACTGACCTCCTAGGGTAAGTGAGATACAGGAACCATGGGAAAGGAGAGTGTCTGGGATAGGACTGACTCTGCTGCTTACTGTTTTTACAGCCCAAGGCCACTCATTTGGCTCCTTTGTGTCGACATTCCCTCCTCTATGATTTGTGCCCAGTTTCCTATCTCACAGGGGTGCCATGGGGATTTACTAATTAATGAAAATAGATTGCTGCAGAAGCACAAAGGGTTTAGTGAATATATGTATGCAAAGTTCGGAAATTACAGGTAATAATAATAATAACTCATGGTTCTACAATCCTTGAAGGTCACCACAGACATTCAGAGCTAGAAAAGGTCTCAAAGATCATCTAACCCAATGCTTAATTTGAAAAATGAGGTTTCACATGGGGTGAAACCATTTGCCTGATCAGCTGATTGGAAAGAACTGGGATTTAAAAACATAATACTAATAGTAAGCATTTGGATAGCCCTTTAAGGTTTGCAAAGCCCCTTTACAAATGTCTCATTTTTGCTTCAAGGAAATCTTTGGAGAATATGGTATGCTTATCCCTGTTTTAAAAAGGAAGAAACTAAGGCAGACAGAAATTAGCTCACCTGACACATAGCTAAATATCTGAGGCCAGATTTGAAATCAGATCTTCCCAGCTCCTCCAAGCCCAGGACTCCTGTCATTGAGGCTGTGGACTCAGGTCTCTGGTTCCATAGCTCTTTCCATTCCACCAAATGCTTTCCTCACAACAACTCCCAAGGGGTTTACATAAAAGATGGGGAAACTGAGTCTGAGAAAGATGAAGTATCTTTCCTAAAGCTATATACCTAGTATTACAACTGAGTTTCCATTAGAAATCAGTGTATCTAGCCCCCTCTATATACAGTTGAGAACCAAACCCTAGTTGGGTTGAATGACTTGTCCAAATTCACAAAAGTATTATTTGAATTGTAGTTTAAATCCAGCCCTTCACACCATCTACTCCCTACAAATGCATTGTTCTTCCTCAGGGTGATTTTATATTTCATTCAATAGTTATACATCCACTGAGCCTCTTGACGTGCATGAAAGCATGGGAAAATTAAATGTTGTAAAAAGGAACCAGAAAACAGAAATGTATGGAACTGTCGTTCCAGACCATATATTTCCATCAATTCTCCATATCTACCTATGCTAAAGTTTTTCCTCAAGGCATTTATTATTTTTGTGGTTTTATTAATATTTATTATTGATGATGATGAGGGTGACAGTGATATCGCTCATTGAAGATTAGTGTACAGTACATAGAGTGTTGGATTTTGGAAGACCTGAATGCAAATTCTTACTCAGATACTTACCAGCCGTGTGACCCTAGCCAAGCCACCTGATCTCATTTTCATCACCTGTAAAATGGGAATAATAATGGCATCTCATTTTACACAGGGTTGCTATGAGGATCAAATAAGATATGGATAATGTGCTTTAAAAACCATACAAATGTAAGCTTTTATTTTAACAGCACATTTATAAAGCACTTTATAGGAGATATCCCACTTGATCCTCAGAGTCGCCCTGTCCAGTAGACTCTATTCTTACTTCATTTTACACATAAGGAAACTGAGGCTAAGAGAAGTTACAGCTAGTAAATAAGTAAACCAGGATTTAAATTTGGATCTCCCTAACTGCAACAATCCTAACACTTTCTTATTTCATGGGTATCAGTGCATGCAGTATTTGATAGTCTATTTTGTGTTTCATATTCTTTATTGAAAGCTAAGGGATTGGCAGCTATCTAACTTATCCACATACTTCACCAGTCATGTATTTCCTAGATAAAATCTTTTATAAAATCCCTCACTTGTAAGGAACATGGGTAACATGTTAGAGCCTATCTGTGTCCATGATGTGCCCATCCACTGCTCTTTAAGCAATGCAAATTTTTTATTCTTTGAAGACTAAGCTGCTCCATATTCCGATGCCTTCTGTAATCTGTTAGATTATTAGTATTTAAAAGCTAGAGTTTGCTTCAGTTCACAAAAAGCACTGCAAAGTTTCCCAAATATAATCCAATTTACGTCTTCCCCCTGTTTAATATGAGCCTGGCTTACTATTTATCTATGAAATTTGTTCAAGGATTTTATTATCTTGATGAACTGACCCAATGGTCTTCCCAGCCATTTGTCATACAAAAGGCATTTTCAGCCATTTGCCTTTTCTATTGAGTAGTCATGGAGATTATGTAAAGGAAATATAGCTTAGCAGACAAAAGACTAGTACTGAAGTCTGAAAAACCTGTAGATCAATTCTACTTACACATTTAACTATGTTAACACTAGCCAAGTCACTTAATCTTTTTAAGACTTAGTTTCTTCAATTGTAAGGATGAATAGTACCTACTCACAAGATTGTTTTAGTTACTCTAAAATCCAGCCATCCTGGTCTATTCACTTCTTCTCATACAAGCTATTTCTTTCCCATCTCCATGCCTTTGCACCTTAGAAATCCACTCCTGCCTCACCTCCACTCCCTAAAATTCATCATTTCTTTTTTCTTCATATCCTTTCTGGCACATAGTCAGCTCTTAACAAATGCTTGTTGAATAAATGATTATAGTATTGAGTCCCTGTATTATTCTGGGGCTTGATACCATGGGCACAATAATCTTCAACCAGGAACATCTAGAAGATTTTCTAATTTGTGGGCAATCTTTCTCCCTTGATAATAGAACTGAAGACTTGGGGTGAATAGACATCAATCTGTATTTTGCACCATTTAATATTAATATGTAGAGGTGTAAAGTTTTTTTCCTATATTCTTGCTAATTGACAGTGTAAACACACATTGATGTGTCCTGAAATCACTCCCACATTAGTAATTAGTCCTTTCCTTGATGTTATAAAACCTAACAGGTGTAGATTAGAATCAGTTTTGTGTGTTTATGTGTTATATTGTTTGTTGTTTGTCAAATTTAATGTCCTCAGACTCTCAATGAGAAAAAAAATTCATGATCCTTTGGCATAAGATTTATAAATAAATAGTCCACAAACCTCTTCCATTTATTGTCCCTGAAGCATAATTGCCATCATAATTTTTGTCCCCCTTATTTTGAATTCATCATATATCCATGTATATGTTGATTTTGTTTTCAGGATACTGCTTTTGTAGCATTCTTCTATCTCTCCATCCTCAGCTAGAGATGATGACATATAAACTATAATTCTCTATGATGAATGTTTACAAATGTTGATTGGTTGATGACCTTATTGCTTATTTTCATGATAACGACTATAAGTTGTGATGACCTTCTCATGAAAATGTGTCTTGTCATCTTTGGGAATATTATGAAACCCATCACAACAACTCCTTTATTTAGCTCACTAAGGAAAACCATTTAACTGCGATCTGCTTATATCTTCTGGTTTTATTTATAGCAAGAATGTCAATATTGATATAACTTAGTTCCTCTGGTAACATATTAACTCAGTGGTTATTTGAAAAGGCTGTCATATTTAAAGTGCTAATTGTCAAATTAACATTTCATATGGTCTAAAAATAATGTGATTCAAAGCATTTTCTACCATTCTGTCCCTTTCAAATCAATAACAAGCACCTACTAGGTGCAAGACTTTGTGCTGAGTATAGAAAGAAAAACATGTCCAAATAGTTCTGCCCTTAAAGAGTTTAATGCAACATGGGCACAGATAAGTACATAAATCTGTGCTCATGTTGCATTAAACATGCAACAACTGGAACATCCACAACTGGAATGATTTACGTTTTACAGTGTAAAGTTTACAGGCTTTACAATGAAGATGTCTAAGATTTAAAGAAAGTTATTCTGAGAGGCAGACATGAGGAAGGTATGGGAAAACAGCTTGGGTAAAAACATGGAGGTGGGAGATAAAGTGCAAAGAATGAGAATAAGATAGTAGCTCGGTTTATCTGCAACATAGATTAAGAGATTTCCTGCAGAAAAGGGATTCAGAGGATTACAGATCACTTTATGGGTTTCATGGGTTGCCAAGACCAAAGAATTCATCACGTATTGATCAAACTACTGGAAATGAGTCTCTCCATGTTAAGCTAGACTAATTCTTGAATAGCCAAGAGAATTGGTCACTGGGAGTGGGGGGCATACTTAAACTCCTATTAGATGTCAAACTCTGCTGACGTGGTCTTCAAGAAAGCAGGATCACCTTTATATCATGAGAAAGCATTGGAAAACAACTTAAGGGATAGATTACCAGACTTCAGTTAGTATATAATAGTACAGTGGATAAAGTATTGGGATTGAGAAGAAGAACCCTGTTCCTTAAATCTGTTACTATATAATCTTAAGAAAATCACAAACTCTGTGGATCATAATTTCCTTAACTATACAATGAGAAGGTTGGACTAAATCTGATCCTATAATCCTATAGCCTCTATCTCATAGGTGTTGTGAGGCTCAAATGAGATTATGTATGCAAAGTACTTTGTATATGTTGAAAATCAACATGGCAATTTGGATATAGTACAATATATAAATAGAGTCAGGAAGACCTGGATTCAGCACTCACTAAATATGTAACCATAAGCAAGTAGCTTAATATCTCTGAAACTCGTTTTCATTATCTGTAAAATAAAGCTAATGTTTGCACCAACTCATAGCATTTTTGTGAGAAGGGAGAAAAAGGCCTTTGCAAACTTAAAAATACCCCTTAATTTTCCGGCACTATTCTATCATTCTAGCCAGGTGGGAGTCAGAATGAGCAGAACAAGCAAGTTGACAATAGGTAGAAAATGGGAGTTCATGGAGCTCACAAGTTATAGAAATGCTCTTTGAATGATCACAGAATATTATGGGGCAGCCAGCTTCTCAAATTATTACAGCCTACACAGAGTCAATTGAGGAATCTCAACTGGGTCTGACAAAGAGAACTCCATGACATCTACTACCCTTTTCTAAACACAGCAATATATAATAATGCTGCCCTTTGCTGCCAGGAAACAACTGTTTCCCAGGAGGCCACATGGTAACTGGGAGCTGTCCACAGCTGAAGCTCATTCAGAGCAACAGGGACGGGAGCTCTACAAACCAGGGCTCAATAATGCTGGTATTCTCATTGCAATGAGTATATCCAGTCATATTCACACTTTCTAAAGGTAAAAACTTATTTGATTATCCAAGTTCTTACATTTTTAAATACCTCGAGACATATTTTTCTGATTGCTTTCTGAATCCCATTACTACTTGTCTCCCAAATTATTGGAGATTTTGAATATGCATTCTCTCTACTTTCCATCTGCTTTGAAACCACCTGCTTTATATTCTGATAACTATCACCTGTTTCCTCAGAATAATTCACTTTTGATTCTCATTTCTTGTGAAAGAGGCAAGCCTGGTAGAGTGCTGGACTTTTAGAGTCAAAAAAATCTGAATTTGAATCATGCTTTAGACACTTGATAGCTTTGTGGACCTGGATAAATTGCTTAATTTCTATGTCTCTCAGATTCTTCATCTATAAAATGAGGTTAAAAATAGTGCCTGGGGTTGTTGGGAGGTTTAAATGAGATAATATTCATAAAGTATTTTGCAAGTCTTAAAGTGCTACATAAATGTTAGTTATTTTATTATGAAATGAAGTATCACCACTGCAGTTTTCTGCCAAAGCCAGGCTATCCTGATCACACCATAAGCTGTACCATGCAGGGCTCTCAGCCAAGTACTGTCTATCACCCAACTTTCCTTTGATACCTTCTTTTCTCCAGGTTTTCATGACACTACTCTTTCTTGGCTCTTCTCCTACATATCTGACCCCTCCTTAGTCTTCTTGCTAAATCTTCATCCTAATCAAAACCACTAACTATGGATGTCCCAAGGCATTCTGTCCCAGATGCTTTTCTTTACTCCTTCTTTTCTTCACATAGTGATTTCATTAACTCTAATGGATTCAATTATCAAATTTTTGTTGATAATTTTCAGGTTTAGCTATCCAGCCCTAACTTCTCTTCTGACCTCTAGCCTCTTAACTCCAACTGCCTTTGGATATATCAAACTGGATGGTCATATACTTCTTCAACTCAATATGTCCAAAATTGAACTCATTATCTTTTCTCCCAACCTTCCCCTCTTTCTAACTTTCCTGTTACTGTTGAGAGTTCTAGCATCCTCCCAGTGATCCAAGCCCAAAATCTAGATGTCATCTTGGACTCCTCACTCTCTCTCAACCCCCACATCCAGTATGTTGCTATGTCTTGCCAATCTTTGCCTTTGTGATATCTCTTCTTTCCTTTCTCTCTTTTCTCTCCTTTCACAGTTTATCATAGACCTTCATCATCTTACATTTGGGCTATTGCCCTGCTAGGTTGAGCTGCCTATCATGTCTCCCCTCCTCCTCCAGTCTATTCACCACTCAGCTGTCAAAGTGATCTTCCTGCAGTACAGGTCCTACGTCAATAAGTTCCAGTGTCTCTTTATCTTCTCCAGGACCAAATGGGAACTCCTATGTTTGGCATTCAAAGCCCTTTCTAATCTTAACTCCCACCCACACTTTTAAACTTCTTATGTTTTATATATGTCCCATGTACCAGGTGACTGTGTAGCCAATGATACCAACCTCCTTGTTGTTCTTTGAAAAAACCCTCATTCCCTTACTTTGGTCATTTTCTCTGACTGTCCTCCATTCTTGGAATTCTCCTCAGCTCAGCTGCCTCTAAAGCCTAGCTAATAATCTAGTTCTATAAGAAGTCTTTTCCAACTTCCCTTAATGCTCTTGTCTTTTCTCTGTTGATCATCTTTTATTTATATCTGTCTTTATGTTGTCTCTCCCATTAGATTGGGAGCTCCTTGAAAGGAGGGACATTTTGCCATTTGTCATATCCCTGGTAATTAGCACAAGGATATGCTTATTAAATGTTTATCCACTGACTACCTCTGCTCTTGCTCCAAAATCCAGGCAATAAAGCCAGGGAAAATAGCACAAGTGCTGTTTTCATATAATAGGTCAAGAAATAGCAGAGCATTGTTCAGTGGATCCAAAAAGACCTAGATTCAAATTCTGCCTCTGACACATACTGTATAAATACAGGCAAGTGGTCCAGGAAATTCTCTAAATCTATAAGATACAAATGAGTTGCCAATCTTCACACAATATAAGTTCCCTATAACAGCAAAAACAAAATAAAGTCAAAGATTAGCAACTCATTTTAAAACCTCTATATTTAAAGCCTCTATATAATTCACTATTTTTAAAGTAATTATTATGAAAGCCAAGTTAACATGACCATAAAACATATGGTTTGTGAAATATGATATAATAAAGAGATTTGGGAAGTGGGAAGTATCCCAACCTTGATACCTATTAGCCATTTCACTTTGACAAATTATTATATCACTGAACCTCAGTTTACCCAACTTTAAGATAGAGCTATTAATCACATACTCTGTTTTAGGGCTATTGGGAAGGAAGCACTTTATAACATCTGCCAGTTTTGAAGAAATGGGCAGCATGGAAAAAACCCCAGCCCGGCTGCATTTTGCTGCAATTGGGACAGAAGGAGCAGTTTTACCTGTGATATAGAAAGAAAAAGGTCAATAAGCAGGACCAGCAGATTTAATTAGGTCAGGCCTTTATGCCTTTGGGCCATTTGAACTGCAAGAGTAATTACTGTTAGCTTCATAAGACACAATAGTCATTGACCATAGTAATTTAGTGTCTGAGAAACCCAAAGATTCCAGCTTCTAGGATAACTCACTATTAGACAAAAAAATGCTGAGAATATTGGAAAATGGTAGGCAGAAATTAAGAATTGACCAATATCTAACACCTTATACCAAGATAAGATTGAAATGTGCTCATGATGTAGACATAAAGAATGATACTATAAGCAAATTAGGAAAACAAAATGTAGACTACTTCTCAGATCTATGGAGAAGAGAGGAATTCATGGCCAAAGAAGAATTAAAGAATATTATGAAATGCAAAATGTATAATGTTGATTACATTAAGCTAAAAAGTTTTTGTACAAACAAAACCAATGCTGCCAAGATTAAAATAGAATCAATTAAAAGAGAATCTAGGAAAAAATTTTACATTCGGTGTTTCTGATAAAGGCCTCATTTCTAAGACACAGAGAAGTGACTCAAATTTATCAGAATACAAGTCATTCTCTAATTGATAAATGATCAAAGGATATGAATAGATAATTTTCAGACAAAAAAAGTTAAAGGCATTTCTAATCATGCTCTAAATCACTATTGATTAGAAAAATACAAATTGAGACAATAAGGTACCACTTCACACCTGTCAGATTAGCTAAAATGACAGGAAAAGATAACAATAAATGTGGGAAAAGATGCAGGAAAACTAGGACACTGATGCATTATTGGCGGACACTGATCCAAACATTCTGGAAAACAATTTGGAACTATGCACAGGGCTATAATACTGTGTGTCTCTTCTGGCTCTGTATCCCAAAGAAAGCATAAAAATGAGGGAAAGGACCCACATGTGCAAAAAAAAAATGTTTGTAAAGCAGCTCTTTTTGTAGCAGCAAAGAGCTAAAAATTGAGCGAGTGTCCATTAGTTGGGGAATGACTGCATAAGTTATGATATATGAATGTAATGGAATATTATTGTTCTAAAAGAAATGATAAGCAGGCTGATTTCAGAAAAGTCTGGAAAGACTTACATGAAGTGATGCTGAATGAAGGGAGCAGAACTAAGAGAACATAGTGCACAGCCACAAGATTACGCGATGATCAACTGTGACAGACTTGGCTTGTATCAATAATGAGATGATTCAAGTCAAATCTCATAGACTTGTGAGGCAAAGAGCCATCCTAATTCACAGACAGAACTATGGAGACTGAATGTGGATCAAAGCATAGTATTTTCACCATTTTTTTCCTTCTTGTTGTTTGTTTGCTTTGTTTTCTTTTTCTTTCTCATTTTTTTTTTCCTTTTTTGATATGATTTTATTGCACACAGAGAGAGGGGAGGAGAGGAAGATAAGGAGGGGGAAAGGAAGAGAGAGAAGGAGAGGAAGAGGAAGAGGATGAGGGGGAGGCACCCTGATCTACTAATGGTAGAAAAGAAAGTTCAAAAGGGAAAAAGATCTGTCCACAATTACACATCCAGTAATAGTCAAAGTTAGGACTGGATTTCATCTCCCCCAAAGCTTAATCCATCCTTTCTCTTGAATGTGACTTTTTCCATAGCAGTTGATGTTGCTCGCTACTGAGTTTGATTTGTAAGTTTCAGACTTTGTCACATAAAAAGATCTAGTCCTAAAGGTTCTCAGTTTCCTGGAGGTAAAGAATTTATCTCTCTATATCCCCCACTGCCTAACCCATTGTTCTGAATAAAGTCAGGCTTTAATAAACATTGTTTGAACTGGACTGAATCTAATCACCTGGTTGGTATACACCTATGTGGGGCTAACCTGGTTATTCTTGCATTCTTTTCCTCAGATGCTTTAGATTCCCCTTGCTCCAACCTGCCTCCTATTAAACATCAGACTCCTGTTCTCCCAGGCATTTAGGTAAAAGCAACTAAATCTGTGACAAGAAGGCCTTTCAGAACAGCTTCTGATGAGGCATTTTTTTCTGAAACTCAGCACTCTATCACCCTACGGTCATATTTCGAGGGCCCTAATAAACTTAAAACACTATAAGAATACAAGCTGCTACTATTATCCTATGAAATTCCCTCCAAGGAGGCCTAGCTATTGAAATTCCTCACCGACCTTCCTTTGGGACCAAAGGGAAGAAAGCCTTGAGCCTCCAACTATATGGAGCCCTTTCTTCTGAAAGAATTATACTCTATTCTTTGTAGAAATCGAAGAAGGCAATCAGAAGCCAGGTTTGTTTTTCCAACTGCACTGCCATTTATTCTATAATTGAGCAATGTAACACAGTACAATTGGAACAATTTCTTTTATGGGGCATAGCGATCAAGAGAAGGACAGAAAGTGGGCTCATAAATTTATCTCTGCTATGGGAAAGATTTTTGCGATCTGAGTAAAGTATAATAAGATGAATTCCATTCATCAATCAACATAGCTCCCACTCCCTTTTCATGAAAGTCCATAAAGAGGCCAGGCACTGTTAAACTTGAAACTATCATTCTTAGACTTTGGAGAAGGCTCTTTCATAAAGGAGAAAGGCTTCCCTTGCATTTGGACCCCAGTGACTTTTCCTTCTCAAAATCATTTCATGGGTAAAAAGAATCCTCTTCTGTGGCTGGAGTGCAATATTTATGTATATTTTCCTTCGTGCAGTTTTGAGCTAGGGAGTAAATTATGGCTCCTCCAATTTTCCATTGATGTTGTTGCTGTTTTAAGCCGCACAAAACAGCATCAGGAGACACACAAATCTTTGGTTTTCCGAGAAGTGCAAACTTTCTCATGGGGTCTTTCTTGTCAGCAGAAAATATAACTGGAAGTATTTTGTTTCAGCAGGTTTCATGTTCTCTCTCTTTTTTTGTTCTCTTTTCGATTTATGTTTACCATTCAATTGCCTTCTTCGATTTATTCTCTCATTGTCATATTTACCAAGAAGTTATTTGGGGTTTCAGATATGCCCATAAATGTCAGTTTCCATCAATTCTATCCCCACATCCAGTAATAATAATGATGATGATGAAAACAACAATAACAACCACAGAATAATAATCCACCTTCCTAAGCATCCTTCAAAACCCCATCCAAACCTCAACTCCTCCACAAAGCCTTCCTTATTTTTCACATAGCATTTTGTAGAGTTATATATTATAGTTACCAATGTCTTTGTCTTGTTTCCCCTACTAAATTATAAGCTCTACCAATGGCAGGAATTGTATCTTATCTAAATTTTGTACTACTCCAAAGAAGGAGACGTGGTGATCTATACCAGGGCTTCCACTAGCAACCCCTTTTTGCCTGACAAATTTTTGTATGACCCCAAGTATATAGGTATATAAAACAGACATACAGATCATACCATTAACTGATAATAAATCATAAAGAAATTTATTTTAAGACAATTCTTTGATATACATATAACTTTAACATTTATTAAAGATGAAAGCAAATTTGTATGCTAATGGGATTAATGTGATTGTCTTTTTTGCATTAAGAACTAAATCATGGCATGATATTTGATACCTTTTACTGTTGCCAATTTTTCATGAGCCCCACATTCAGTTACTTGATCCCATGTGGGATTACAACCCATAGTTTAAAAAGTTTTGCTCTCTACACAGTAAATGTTTAATAGATACTCATTTCAATAAATTTCCAAAACATATAAGATTTCACAAAGCATTTTGTGAAGTAGAAAGTGCAAAGAAAATTATTCCCATTTTGTGAATGAGGAAACTGAGGTTTTGAGAAGGTAAGTGACTTATTCAGAGTCACATAAGTTTAGATGTATTGGTTAGATTTGATCTAACCAGAGTCTTACTCTGTCCTTTCTCTTGAACTGGCGGCTTCCTCTTCTGCCATTGTAATTAACTTTGCTCCCTACTAGGTCTTAAAGTAGTTGATTGTTGTCCTTCATTCTCCAAAAGAACCAAAAATGACATCATTATATTGGAGTCATAGTACAGTGTGTCTGACTGTGACTGATCAAACCAATGTGAGCTTGGAATCTACCAGGTCGGACAAAAATAGCCCATGTGATCATTTGGAATGCAGATGACTAAATTTATACATCTCAAGTTTCTCTTGAACTACTGCGATTCTGCTTTGTTCTCAGAGCACAGTGTCTTCTCTGATACGGGAATGCCATGCTGAATTGTTCTTTACCAACCTCTCCCATGTCCCTCATTTGATTCTATGGTTCTTCAGAGAACAATAAAGGACAAAAAAGATTTCAAAAATTTGGTTAACTGAAATTTTCTTATTCTAACTCCTCTAAATTTCTTGAGCACAGGAGCTCGAGCTTATTTATCTTTGTATCTCCCCAAACATCTTAGCACAGTGTGCTGAACACCTTAGCTGCTTTTAAAAATTTGTTGAATTCAAATGCACAGTGACTAAAATATATTAAGCTCATAATGACTGTTGATTGCCTAACTAACTGAATGGAAGTGAAACTAAGCAGTTGCTATCCAAACCTATCTTTATTCATTCACTTGCATTTTTTCTTCAACTACATTCTCATCATTCCACTTATTCTAAAGTATCCCACTCATCCCACACACACACATTAAAAAAAGATAGTGGGATATATCCTGATTGATTCAGAGAGACCAAACTTCAGATCTCAACCCTGATACTTACATCAATATGCAATCGTAGTTCAGTCACTAATACCTGAAGTACCTCCCTAATTCACCAGCTTCTTGTAAGATTCAAACAAGGTAATATCTGAGATGCTTTTTTAAATTTTGAAAAGTAATATAAATATCAATTGATATTATTACGTATGACTCATCTTTTGTGTTCCAAACTCTTATGCTAAAATGCCCAGGTAAAATTTGTCATAAAATATAAAAGTTGAAAAAGGACTTTGGAATCAAGAAAGCCAGAGCTAAAAGAGATCCTAAAATAAAGCCAGGAGGGGCTTTAAAAATTGTTTAATTCTATCCTTTCATTTCATTAAAAAAAAAAAAAAAAAAGAAAACTGGTATTCTAAGAGAGGATGTATATTACCTGACATCACACAGACTTAAGAGGAGACCTGGATCTAACTCCAAACAAACCAGCCCCCTGACTCTTGGAAAAGTGGTAGTAACCACACGCATCACTAGCTTTCTTAAAGTTCCTAAGACAAATGGGGTAATGTTACTTGCCCAAGGTGACACAGCTAGACACTTGTTTGAGGCTGGATTTTTAACTCATGAAGATATCTTCCTGACTTCAGGCTCAGCATTCTATCCACTGAGCTACCTCTCCCTAACTTCTCTCTTCTCCCATGTAGAGATGAATGTGGTCGGTATAGTGGGAAAAACACAAAACTTCCCATTTCAGCCACAAGCAAAGTGACCCTGGTACAAGTGATCCATCACTATGGATCTCAGATTCTCCATCTGAGAAGTAAGGAGGTTGGACTTCTTAGATCTCTTTCAACTCTAAATCTATGATTCCAACATGATCTTCAGAAGTATAGTATCCAGAGAGAAGGAGGTCAGAATCTCTGATTCCCTGCCCTAGTCAAACCATATTCAGAACACTGTATTCAGTTCTGGGCATCATATTTTAGGAGCAATATTCATAATCCAGAGAAAGATAATAATAATTTAAATAAGATACCATGAAGATTAAAAAACATGTCATATTCCACGTCTACCCACCCCAACTTTGTAGCAGGTCCACAGTTGAGAAATACTGGTGTTTATGTAAGGGGGGGGGATATTATTTTTGTGAATTGCTTGATATTGTTGATTTTCTCTCTTTTTCTTTAAAAAATTCTTGGTTATACTCTTCTTTCCTCAGAGGCAGGAATAATTCAGGTGAAAATTTAGATTATTTAAAAAAATATTGGGGCAGCTAGGTGGTGCAGTGGATAGAGCACTATCCTTGAATTCAGGAGGACCCGAGTTCAAATGTGATCTCAGACACTTAACACTTCCTAGCTGTGGGACCCTGGGCAAGTCACTTAACCCCAGCCTCAGGAAAAAAATAAAAAATAAAAAAAATTTTAAAAAATAAAAATATATCAATAAAATATTTTAAAATAATTTTATGTGAAATGTTTGAAGATACTCTAAAAATAGAATACAAAAAAATCAATATCATATTAGAATGAGCTGGAAAAACTATGACAATTTAGCCTTCTAAATAGTCATACTTCTTTGGGGATAAGAGTACAGCATTTACTATTTGAAAGATTTAAGTAGAAAAGAGAAAGCAGAAATATTCTTTATGGCCTTGGAAAGGGGTAATGATGACAGTTATGGGATAGTTTGGGCACAGGATAAAAAGTTAATTCCTAACAAGTAGTACTGCCAAAAAATGGAACTGGTTATTTCTAGAAATGGAATTTCCTTCCTATAAGTGGAGGTGTTCAGACTAAGGCTGGTTTGGAAGGCAATTTGGGGATTAAAATAGTAGAATTACAGATTAGAGCAAAAAGAGACCTAAGAGGTCACCTAATTCAGCCTCATTTTTCAGATGAGGAAACTGAGGCCTGGGGGGGATTAATGAACTTCTCTAAGGCAATACAGATAGTCAGTGTCCAATGTGAGATTTAAATGAACTCAAGCACTGTGTGACTTCAAATCTAGAATTCTTTCCACTGTTCCTCCCATAAAGGAAATTTATGCTTCAGGAAAGAATTGCATTAGATATCTTGGAGATTGCTTTTAGCTCTAAGCTTGTATGAATCTATGAAATAGCCTAGACTCTGGAAAACAAAAACCTTCTAAGTTGAACTTTCAGAGAAATTGACCACATCCCCCTGTCTTTCTTCATGACATGAAGCTCATCATTCACCCAGTCACTCAAACCTTAATCATCTTTGACTTTATCTGGTCTCCCATGCCCTGCAAAATCAGTAAGATGCTAATTAGTCTCAGTTTTCCCTCTATAAAATTAAAGAGGGGAGGAAGGATTCTTAACCTGGAGTCCATGGAAGAATTTTTTAAAAATATATTTTGATAACTATATTTCAATATAATTGATTTCCTTTGTAATCCTATTATATTATCTAAAAACATGATTCTAAGAATGGATACACAGACTTCCATGGGGGTTCATGATTCAAAAAAGATGAAGAATTTCCTTTCAAAAATATATGCTATCTATTTAGCATGTATTGGTCGACCTGCCATCTGGGGGAGGGGATGGGGGAAGGGAGGGGGAAAGTTGGAACAAAGGGTTTTGCAATTGTCAATGCTGAAAAATTACCCATGCATATATCTTGTAAATTAAAAGCTATATAATGATATAAATAAATAAATAGATAGATAGATAGATAAGTAAATAAATAAATAAATGAATGGAAAAATAGATAGATAGATAGATAGATAGATAGATAGATAGATAGATAGATAGATAGAAAGAACAACAAAAATATGCTATCTGCTCCATTTCCAGAAAGAAAGAACATACAAAAATATGCTATCTGCTCCATTTCCATCAAGACTCAGCTCAAAAGCCACTTTTTCCATGAAATTTTCCCTGTTTCCCTAATCAAAAAGTGATTGCTCCTTACTAGGATTTCTCACAGCACTTCCTGTATGCTTTTCATATGTTTGTTACAATTGGCATTATAGTTATTTGTTTTTAAGTCATATCTCCATAAGTTCCTTGAACAGAGACTTTACCTGGGAAAAACATTAATTTTAAAAAGCCAAGGTTCTTCCCACAGGATCCTGGGTTAGCAGTCCCGATCTTTGTCTTGTCACTGGATTCTGATAACTCTGCAAGAGAGTGAGGTTGGTGGCTTTGTGTTGTTCTACCTCAATCAGATCCATAGTACTCTCAAATCAAGACATGATGCTCATGAAATCACTGATGCTCTTTGAGAATGAAGGATGAACAACAAACTGCCCTTGAGTCAGAAGATCTGAGTTCAGATCCTACTTCTGTCACATGCCAGCTATGCGATGTGAACTAAACCAACTCACCTGAGTTTCTTCATCTGCACAATGAAGAAGTAAGACCACAGAAAGCAATAAATAAAGTCTCTTCTAGTTTTTATACTCAGAGGTCCTTTCCAACATCAGATGCTGTCCTCCTGGGATGGATCATTTTATTTTCCCACATTTACTGCCAGCCCCTATTTCTGACTACTCCACCATAGAGATCCTCTAAAAATATCAGTTTAAGATAAGTTTGGATGTGCCATCTATCAAATTCATTTTAACACATGGTGATAATTATCTAGGCAGAGTGTGTATCATTTTTACTAAATAAAAAACTCAAATCTTTCTTCCACAAATCAGCACGGTCTTGTTTTCATGCTAAGAATCTAGCCAAATATGAGTGATTTTATCAAATGAACATTTATCTCTCTACCATGAAATTTCTCATCCAGCCAGAACATTCCCAATGTGCCTCTCACACATGCTCTGTGCTACTACTGACTTGAAGTGTTCTCTACTCATTGACTTACTCATTCATTCATTCTGCAAATCTTCAGCGAGAGCATGTTATGTGCAGGGAAGTCCCTGTGCTGGATGTTGTGGGGATTCGTAAGTACACAAAAGCTCATACTTATAGAGAGCTTTCCAATTTCCAAAGAAAACTCTTCCCTCAAAACAATCTAGTGAAGTAATAAGCACAAGCATTATTATCACTATTTGAAAAACAAGGATCCCCAAAGCCTGGAGGAGGGGACTGACTGGCTCACTGTCACACAGCTAGGAAGTGACTAATCTTTCCACTGTACCCTGCAGCCTCCCTCCAGAGACTTTGCTAAAGCACCTTGGGTTAAAAGCCCCACCTGGAACTAAACGTGCCTTGTATTTCTCTGCATGTGCTCAGAAAACCAGTTGGTCCAGATCTGTACGAAGTCGGTAAATCTTTATGAGCTCAAGAAATAGCTCTAAGAAAAAGCTTTCATAAAATGCATCATTTGGAGTCAGCTTCTCACATTAGCTGAATGTGACCCCAGACACTGACTCAATGAGCATTTGCAACTGTAACAGGGTTGTTTTAATCACTGACTTCCTCGTTATGTTGTGAAGATGACTAATGATGACCGTTGTAATCACCTGTGGTATGGCTTTATAAATGTACAGGGGAGAGAGAGACAGACAGACAGACAAAGAGAGAGACAGAGACAGAGACAGAGAGAGACAGAGACAGAGAGAGACAGAGAGAGAGACAGAGACAGAGACAGAGACAGAGACAGAGAGAGAGACAGAGACAGAGACAGAGACAGACAGACAAAGAGAGAGAGAGAGACAGAGACAGAGACAGAGACAGAGAGAGAGAGAGAGAGAGAGAGAGAGAGAGAGAGAGAGAGAGAGAGAGAGAGAGAGAGAGAGAGAGAAAGAGAGAGAGAGACAGAGAGAGACTGTGTGTCTGTGTGTCTGTGTGTTTAGTACTGGAGCTGCCTGCAAAATTGATAATGTAGTCCCAAGGATTTAATTCCTCTGCCTGTCCAAAGAATAACTACAGCAATGTAAAATAATAATGGACTTTTCTATCATAAAACTGCTAATATATCTTAGTCCTGTTCTGAAGGAAGTCCCAGGCAAGATGGGGGGTAGAGATCATGAGGATGAATTGATCAACACAAACTTATTGAACAACTACTATATGCCCAGTCTTACAACAATAAAATAATGATGAAAATGATACAAGAGACTGGATGCCAAGTACTCCAGTAAAGAGGAGGGAAACTTACTCTAGGTGAAATAAGGAATAGTCCAGTTGTTTGGAAAGAGTTAGAAATAGTAAGCACAGGAACTATGATGATATTACCTGGGGACAGCAGGGTAGTGGATAGAGTGCTGGGCCTGGAGTCAAGTAGATTCATTTCCCTGAGTTTAAATGCAGCCTCAGGCACTTAGTAGCTGTGTCACTTAACCCTGTTTACCTCAGTTTCCTCATCTATAAAATGAGCTGGAGAAGGAAATAGTAAACTACCCTATTATCTTTGCCAAGAAAATCCCAAAATCATAAAGGGTTGTACAGGACTAAAATGACTGATCAATAAGGCTCACCTTATGCTGAACAAAGACAAACAAGGATTAATGAATAAATGACAGTCATATGTAACCCATGACACAGGACTGAAGCCTAAGAGTTCAATGGTGTTTTATGAAATTAGATTTGATTTGGAGGGCTTCTCTCTAATATCTTCTTAGTACATGAACTTATGCAGGATTTCCTCAAGAACATCCTAATCTGACTTTTGCCAAAAAAGGATCTTCAGATGTGTTGTAAGCACTCGGGCTAACAATCAACAGCTATAACTGTTGTTGTGTCCTTGCCACTCTTTATGACACCATTGGGGGTTTTCTGGGCAAAGATACTGAAGTAGTTCCTTCTTCAGTTCATTTTACAGATGGGAAAACTGAGACAAACAGGGTTAAGTGATTGACCAGAATCACACAGCTAGTCAGTGTTTGAGGCTGCATTTTAACTATGAAGGTGAGTCTTCCTGATTCTAAGTCCCATGCTCTGCTATATATATATATATATATATATATATATATATATATATATATATATATATATATATATATATATATATATATATATATATATATATATATATGTATATGTATATGTATATATATAAACATATATATACACATATATGCTTATGTATGTATATATTTATATAGATATATGTTGTGTACATATATTTACATATGTATATATATATATTTGTATAGATATATACATATATTTGCATATGTTTATATATTCCTATAAATATATATATATATATTTATATGGATATATTTACACATGTTTATATATTTATAAAGAGATATCTATTTACATAGAGTAGATATATACATACATACATGTTCATATATTAATATAGTATGTTTATATATTTATATGTATTTGTATAGATATGTACACATATATTTGTATACTTATATACACATATACACACATACACACACACACATATATATATATGTATATATGCCTCAATTTCCTCATCTATCAAATTACGATAGACTAGGTGATCCCTTCCAACTCTGACACTCTATGTTCTAGTATTCTAAATTAAGAAGCAATGCAAAAATGCATTTTTTTAACCTGTTTGCTATTGGCTGTTTAATTTTGTTCAGTTCTGCTTTGTTAAAGTGTTTTATGTAAGATTTTGATCCTTGCTTTGTATATTTATCTGTTTGCTTGTTCACAGAGCCATCAGAAAGACTTTGGGAGAGACTGATGAAGAGTCTTCGGGATCCACTAGTAGCCTCACATACTGAAGAAAACTAGAGGATGCTGTGACTTCCCCTCCACCTGACACATTAGGTAACGATCCCTGTAGGATTCATAGGAGAAGGAATGACTTCGTTTACTTTCTATTTCTCAATTTTATTCATAATTTTGCCTTCCTGCAGCCTCTCTACTTTTGGAACTATGGACCAGGACAAATTCAACTCTACCAATGTTCCTGGACTGGCTGTGCCAGTCTACTTACTTCTCCGTGGTTCCACTTCCCATCCCTGTAACTTTCTGGTCCCAAGTGCCGCCAATTCCCTATAGCTATTGTTTCCCTTATCAGACTACAAGTTTTTAAGAAAAGTTAGCATCCCCTTGTCCATCAATTGGAGAATGGTTGGGTAAATTATGGTATATGAATGTTATGGAATATTATTGCTCTGTAAGAAATGACCAGCAGGAGGAATACAGAGAGGCTTGGAGAGATTTAAATCAACTGATGTTGAGTGAAATGAGCAGAACCAGAAGATCACTATACACTTCAACAACAATACTGTATGAGGATGTATTCTGATGGAAGTGGAAATCTTCAACATAAAGAAGATCCAACTCACTTCCAGTTGATCAATGATGGACAGAAACAACTACACCCAGAGAAGGAACACTGGGAGGCGAATGTAAATTGTTAGCACTACTGTCTATGTACCCAGGTTACTTATACCTTCGGAAGCTAATAATTAATGTGCAACAAGAAAATGGTATTTACACACATATATTGTATCTAGGTTATACTGTAACACATGTAAAATGTATGGGATTACCTGCCATTGGGGGGAGGGAGTGGAGGGAGGGAGGGGATAATTTGGAAAAATGAATAAAAAAAAATAAAATTAAATTAAAAAAAAGAAAAGTTAGCATCCTCGCTTTTCTATTTATATTCCCAGCTTAGCACAGTCGTTGACACATACATAGTAAATGCTTTAAAAGTGCTTTTTCATTCAATTATTCATTCACAGATTCATTAGATTACCAAAGTAATAGTTTTACAATTTAAAAACTCCAATTATTTTGCAATTAAATTTTAAAATAGGTAGGACTAGAAGTAGTACTAGAAGAAATTATAACTACAAGAAAGGGGCTAGAATAATCAAATAAAGATCTTATGGAGAAGGGACTGACAAGAAACAGGGTTAGGAAAAGCACATATCACATGTCTATACCTAGCTGCCTCTATAAAAGGTGGTCTATCCCCATCCTTAGCTTCCTGAGGAATGTAGGTTATTAATATGAATCTTTGCCTTTTTTGTTCTAATAATTCTCTTGGGTTAGAAGCCAGGAAATCTGAATTTGAGCCCTGCCTCCATCAATTATTAATGACGTACCATTAGGCAAATCATTTCACCTCCCTGCCCCTCAATTTTCCTATTTATAAAATAAAAATCTCATAAAGTTGGGAAGAAAGTTCTTTGCAAAATATGCTTCAAAATGTGAATTATTATCAATCTAGAATTTTGATGAGTGGAGGTGTGGTATAAATCAAATTTTCAGATCAAAGTTATTTCTTCCAGTGCATTCTTCCTGTAATTTGGGTGAATACTGTTAGTTAGAAGTATGCTTAGAATATAAGCCTACCATTTAGATTAGGTACACATGACTTAGAAAGTTCTGATAATAGTTTATTAACTAAAATTTTACTTTTATAATAATTTAATAAAATCATAGTATGAATTCTGATCAAAAGTTATAATTACATTATTAGCAAAAAGAAAACATTTTTGAATCAAGATTTGAAGAAATAAATTATTACATCTACAAGGAGATTGATATATTCACTCAGCTTTGCTTGTCATCAATTACTGTTCAATTGAATCTCAAATTTATCCTGATGCCTTTAGTCAACAGATTTCCTAATATGAGTTTAGGTAACATGGTAACATGGTAACATTAACCAGAAAGAACAGTTAAGCTCCAGCTATGTGTTTTTTGGCCCCTTCCCATATGTTTTCTTTCTTAATAATTTAATAAAATCCTAAATAAAACCTGAATGTGCACATGAAGGGGGGTTTTCCCCCAATAAGAAGCAAAGGTTAAGCTAGTTTAACTTTAATTATCACTCAAATACTGTTTCATTTCTAAAGAATAGTCCCTCAGAAATTATTTTAATAATTTAAATTAATTGCATTTCGTCATTTGGCTTCCTAATAAAGGCTCTATAATACCCCATCATGAAGTTCTTTGGGTTTTTTTTTAATCCTGAATTCTTAAAAAGGTCTTTACTTTTTAATTTTAAGAACAGTTATAGATATAATTATCTATATATGCATATATATTAGTTGCCAGAACTAATAAAATAGCACAAAGTCAAGGGCAAAATCCTGGAATATGTCACTGGAGACCTTGCAAATTAACAACAAACCATTGACTGTACTGTGTCTGACCTTTCAATTCTGAATTCATCCACCTCTAAATGACTAATCCAAGTCTTTCCATCTTGTCTTCAAGAAGATCATCTAGTTATATCTATGTGAATGCAACCTCATAGGGTTATCTCAGCAAAGATACTGGGGTGGGTTTGCCCCTTCCTTTTCCAATGTATCCCCATTTTACAGATGAGAAACTGAGACAAATAGGAATTAAGTGACTTATCCTGGATCATACAGCTAGGAAATGTCTGGGGCTAGATTTAAAGTCAGATCTTCCTGATTCCAATCCCAATTCTCTATCCACTGTATCACATAAATGGCATGAGAGAGTAAGTTAAAAAATTTACTAAAAGAAATATATTCTTCTGAGCAACCTGTATAATAAACCTGTTCAAAACAAAATAGGGGCTCAAGCTCCTGCCATTGTTTCCCCCAAGATTATCAGCTGAAAATCGTTGAGAATCACAAGATGAATATCCCTCTAAAATCTAGCGATACACTCTCCTGTGAATCCAGGCAGAGTACAGGGAAAAGGCATTCAAGCTTAGGGAACACATATGGCAAAGATGTAACTCCCAGCTTCTAGATGCTAGATGCCTTTCAACCTGGAAGGCTTACAAAGTTCCTCTAAGTATGGTGTAGTTTCTTTGCTAAGTTACTTGTAGAGCCAAAAGTGCAGATACTGCCTCCAGGTGGGCAACAAATATTGTTTGAGCCATCATTAGAAAGAGGGAAAATCCAATACCCATTGGACCTGGATGGCTAGTCAAAGGGGGAGGAGAGGAAGAGATATGGCCAAAGTCCCTTCTTCCCTCCCAGGTAGTTCTTCCTTAGGGATGTTCTGGAAAGCTACATAGTCCCATTTCTGGAAAAGATTCCCTTTCTCAATTCACTTGATAATTTAGCAATGATCCCTGAGCTATGGTCAAATTTCCTCTCCCTAGTGCTTCCTATTCGTGCTCAACTGGTGGTTGTCTGGTGGTATCCCAACAAACTTTGGAATTAGCCAATGAAAGTCTTCTCCTCAGTTCAAGGTGGTAGTGAGGAGAGTATTAGAAGGTCTCTTTCATTCCTATACAGACTTGGCTCTCTTTGAAAGGCCCCATGCAAGCATGAAGAACTTTTGTTATTCTTATCTTTGCATGCAAACATGAAGATAATCAATCTCAATTTCAGCAGAAAAAAAGGATAAGCATTATTAGCCATATGAAAGAAATAAAAAGAGACTAGTCTAAGAGGACAAATATGATTAATAGCCAGAGGCTTTGATTTATGAGAGAAGATTAGAAAAACTAAGTATGCATAGCTTGGAGGGGTGAGGGAAGGTAAAGAACTATGGTGCTAAAAAGTACTTGGAGGATATTAATATTAGGACTGAAAAATTCAATTTAGGGGTTGATCTATGGGACAAAATGAGAAATATCAGGATAAATGCTGACAGATAAAAATGGCTACGCAAAAATTGAGAAAATGGTTTTCTTCAACAGAAACGGTAAAACTCCTCTTCTCCAAAGATTGATACCTCACAGGAACCAGAGACCCCTGGTTCCTAGAGTCATTTAGCACCAGAATTGGCTCTGCGGTATTTTTCTCTAGAACATAGAGAGCACATCCAGGATGTGGATGATCAGAATAATAATAATAACCTGTCATACTTTTTTTAATGTTTTAAAGTCTATGAGGCATTTTTCCTCTCAGTCGCTCAGAAAGGCAGCATCTTATGGAGGAAAGAAAATTTTATTCATGGTTAGAAAACCTGAATTTGGACACTAGCTCTATTGCTTATCTGTGTGAGCTAAGTTTATTTCCTGGTTCTGAGCTTCAGTTTCCCCACATGTAAAATTAAGGGACTGGACTACAGCAAAGATGTCAACCACAAGACCCATCAACCATGTGGCCCAAACCAAATTAAAGTGGAATTGAAAAAATTTTAACAAATAAATAGAAATATAATAGATAATATTAATATGCTATTTTATAATTTTTAAATTTAAAATTTAAATTTAAAATGCAACATACAGAGATCCTTATATAAAGTTTAATTGTCTCCATTTCTATTTGAATTTTACACCACTGGGCTACAAGATCTATAGTCTTTTTCAGTTCTAAATTCTATGAAGTAGGTAGCACCAATATTATTATTCCAGTTTTACAGATGAGAAAATTTAAACAAGTGCCATAAATTTAACCATCATCAAAGTTAAAAAGGCAAATTCAATCTTCTGCCTCCAAGATCAAAGCCCTTTCCGTTACATCTTGGCGGTCTTTCCCAGATCCTGTGTTCTCAGAGCAGAATTCTTAGTCTAAGACTTATAAGTAATTTCTTATCCAAAGTTTTTCCAAATCTTGTCACCTTTGTTTATTGACAGCGCCCCCCCCCCTTTCTCAGATCCTACATTCTCACTGAGACCTTCTTTGATCTCCAAGCAGGGCATGTTACTTTTCTGACCTGCTCTCTCAGAAGACTTTGAAATCTTCTCATGCACTTTTCATATTTTAATTTGCGTTTTAATTATTTGTGTATATACCTTACTCTCCTGCTAGACTATAAGACCCTTCGGGTCTTATATTTTATTTATCTTCAATGCACATAAATCAGGGTTTTAACCGACGTTTGATGATTAAGTAAATGAGGCAATAAATGAATGGATGAGTAATAATGCAGAGGAGGGGAAAATGAATCTTTTCCTCCTCAAAATTGGTGCCTGTTATCTATCATCCAGGTCAAATGATCACAGATCTGAAACTAGAAGGAACCTCAAAGGCTTCCTCATTTGCAAAATATGGGAAGTGGGACCCAGTGAGATTAAGTGACTTGCTTATGGTCACATAGAGTGTCAGTGGGATTTGAACTCAGATCCTCTGACATCAGAGTTAATCAGAATAGTATACTCATATTTGAGCATCTAGGTGGTTCATTGGATAGAGTACTGGGCCTAGAATCAGGAAAACTCATCTTTCTTGAGTTCAAATCCAGCCTTAGACAGCTACTATGTGGGTGACTCTGGGCAAATCACTTAACCCATTTTGCCTCAGTTTCCTCTTCTATAAATGAACTGAAAAAGGAAATAGCAAACCACTCCAATGTCTCTGCCAAAAAAATCTCAAATTAGTTCACAAAGAGTTGGACATAACTAAAAAGCAACTAAACAATAATAACCAAAAACACTGATATTCGGATCCAATTAGGATGGACTTCTTTAAATAGTAGAGAAGCTAGATGTGGCTGTTAAGAATATTGTTAATGTGCAGGAATTCAACCATTATATTTAAATATTTCTGTTGGTATATATATATATGTGTGTGTGTGTGTGTGTGTGTGTGTGTGTGTGTGTGTGTGTGTGTGTGTATAAAGGTTGAATATATATTTCTGTCTAAGCTTCATCATGAATCTGTTAGCTATGTCTGTTCTGGGCTAGGACCTGGCTTATGGCACTACCTTTCTCTTTCTCTCTTGACCTGCTCTCTTCTATAGTTCATTCCCATTTCTTTCCTGAACATGATCGCCCTCTCTCAACACTTTGTTTTAGATTATACTAAATCTATACCAAATTATAATCCTTCCCACTACACCATCATCAATGTAGATAGAAAGGATTGCCCATTTTCCAGACCTAATCTCAAATAGTTTCCTACTGTCTTCTGCTCAAATTGGTAAACTCTGCCAACTCCCAACCTATCTTGTTTGCTTCTTTGGACCAACATATTATAGTTATTAGCTATACATTATATAACACAGAGCTGAAAAGACTAAGAAGTTAGAAAAAGGCTAAGAAGTTAGAAAATAGAGTATGGAATAGAAGGGACCTTAGAATAGATTGTAGAATATCAGAATAAAAAGAGATCTTATCTAGTTCAGACACTTCATTTTAGATTCTGGTATAAATTGTTATGATCATGAGAGAGGAAATGGGGGTGAGAGGGGCATACAGTTCATTAGAAAACACAACAGTTAGATGGTACAGTGGATGGAGCACCAGCTCTAAAGTCAGGAGGATCTGAGTTCAAATCCAGCCTTAATACTTATTAGCTGAACAAGTCACTTACTCCCATTGTGTCACAAAAAAATTGCAATAGTTGTGTTCGACCAAGGAAGACAGGAAAATTTCTGATAGAACTGGTACAGTTACTCCTCAGTGTACTTCCTCTGTATCTGGAGGAGAGTCACCTCTCTTTAATTTTAATCCCAATCCATGTAAATCCTGGATTTGAGAAGCTCTGAGCCACATACTCCTTCCCTATTGCCACTCCTTGGAAGCCCTAGTTCCCTTCAAGTCTCAATTTAAATGTCACCTACTAGCACAAGTTCTATTTATATCCTTCTAGTTTCTAGTGTGATCCTTCCACAAATGTCTTGGTATCTATAATTATAAGTGTGCACATATATGTATATATAATGTATTGATACAAGATTTTGAACATACATATTATATGTATCTATCTCTCTCTTTCTCTCTCTCTTTATATATATATATATATCTATATATATATATAGATATATATATAAAATGTTTTTTGGAAGACCTGAGATACTCACTAGCTGTGTGACCTTGGCAAGTTAACCTTAGAGACAGCTAGGTGGCTCAGCAGATAGAGTGCTGAAACTTAATTTAGGAAAACTTGAGTTCAAATCTGACCCAGACACTTATTACCTAGGTGACCCTAGGCATTTAATCTCTGTTTGTCTTAATCCACTGGGGAAAGAAATGTCAAACCCCTCCAGTATCTTTACTACAAACAATAAAGTCAGACATAATTTAATAATTGAACAAAACAACATATATATATATTATATATAATTATATATTACAT
Organism: Sminthopsis crassicaudata; assembly: GCF_048593235.1. Classification (NCBI taxonomy): domain Eukaryota; kingdom Metazoa; phylum Chordata; class Mammalia; order Dasyuromorphia; family Dasyuridae; genus Sminthopsis; species Sminthopsis crassicaudata. The sequence continues at coordinate 182,061,958 of NC_133622.1, read as the reverse complement.
CAATTATATATGTGTGTATATACATATACAGATTATATTTGTTATTTTCCCTTAGTAAAATATAAACTTCTTCAGGCAGACACTTCCATTTTTGCCTTTATGCCCCTAGCACCAAGTACAGTGCCTCGCACATAGCACTTGTTTAATAAATGCTTGATGAATGAAGTTATCCACATACTGACACAGAAAAGGGAGAAAAGTAAATTTAAGACTAACTGACCATTCTTCTAAATGGCCCACATCATTAGAAAGAGAAACCTCCTGGCTGCTACTAGTCAGGGGTCTGTTCCTAATAAGCTGATTAATGGCAAGCAGGAACTTCCTCTCTCTAGATTTTTTATCTACAATATTCTCTCAGTCATTCCATTTGACATGGGGCTTAGCAGAGGGATAGAGATTAAAGACATTCTCCCTTCTGACCAAACTTCCAGATGCCAGGAAAATATTCTTATGAGTAAACACATAGGACTTTAGTCTTTGTGAAAGAAGATATCATGAATCCCAGAACAAAGTTTCTATAAATGAGGGGAATGAGGTCTTAAGACAATAGACAGGAACCTCAATTATACATAGAATATCAGAACTGAGTGGTACTTTAAAGGTTATCCAGAAGACTTATATGAACTGATGCTAAGAGAAGTGAGCAGAACCATGAGAACATTGTACAAAATAATAATATTGTGTGATGAAGAAATGTGAATGATTAAGCTATTCTCACCAGTACAATGATCCAAGATAATTTCAAAAGATTCATGATGGAAAATGCTATCCACATCCAGAGAAAGAACTGATGGAGTCTTGATATAGATAGAAACAAATTATCTTCACTATACTTTTTTTTCATGGCTTTCCCCCTTTTGTTCTGTTTCTTTTTTCACAACATGAGTAATGATATGTTTCACACGATTGCATAAAATTGCTTGTTGTTGACTTCTGGCCAAGATGGCGGCGTGGAGGTAGACAGCTGCTTGAGCTCTGCGTTTTCTGTCAGGACTTACTTCATGACAAGCCTCGGAGTTAATGCTTGACGGGTAAAGAAACCCACAAATAATCACCAACAGAAGACATCCTTGAAATTCGCCAGAAAAGGTCTGTGTTTGCTCCGGGGAGGGTCAAACAGACTGGGCGCAGATGGAGGGTAGGCAGCAAGAGCGAGACAGGCAGCTCACACAGCTCAGATGGGGGTGGGGGGGGTATGATTTCTTCCATTTCTGCAAAAAGACTTTTACCCCAGTGTGGATGTTCCCTCTTGGCAGCAAGCCAGGATCAGTGGAGAGGGTATAAACACTGGAGGTGAAGAATAAAACCCCGGAATGCTAGTGTCTCTTGGGAGCAGTCACCCCCACCCCCACCTAGAGTGACTCAGCGCGTTCTTAGAGCCTCAGAGCACAGATGCAGCACAGCCATCGCTGTCCTGTTAGTGCCTCGCTGCCCTCACACACCCCACACCCCACCCCACCCCCGTCTGTAGAGGAAGCCCATTAACACCATCCAGCCCCATCCCCCCCCGAAACAGACCAATTGTTTCTCTTATCAATTTGTTTTCTTTGAGTCCTGCTCTGACAAAATGAACAAAAAATTCAAAAGGACTCTAATCATTGACAGCTTCTGCATGGAGAGAGAGCAGACTTCAAATACGGAGGAGACTAAAAGCAGATTGTCTCCAGAGGAATTCCCTAAGGGGGATATGAGCTACTCCTCAATACATAAGACTTTCATAGAGGAAATCAAAAAGGCTCTCACAAGAGAACTAGAAAAGAAATGGGAAAAGGAAAGGGAAGCTTGGCAAGAGAGTCTGGAGAAGTCATTCCACACATTTAAAGACAGAGTGGATAAAGAAAACAAATCATTGAGAAATAAAATTAGTGAATTGGAAAAGGTAAACAACTCCAGGAAAACAGGATTAGTGAACTGGAAAAGGTAAACAACTCCAAGGAAAACAGGATTAGGGAACTGGAAAACATAAACAACTCCAAGGAAAACAGGATTAGTGAGCTGGAAAAAGAAAACAGCTCTCTAAAAAATAAAATGGATGAAATGGAAAAAAATTCCATAGAAGATAAAAACTCAATTGGACAATTACAAAAAGATATTTAAAAAGTGAGTGAAGAAAATGCATCATTGAAAATTAGACTCTAACAAGTAGAAATGAATGACTCAAGGAAAACCAAGAAGTCAGAGAAATGAAACAATTGAAAAGAATGCCAAGTACCTTATTGGAAAGACAACAGACCTGGAAAACAGATCCAGGAGAGACAATTTGAGAATAATCAGACTCCCTAAAAAATGTGAGGAAAAAAAGAGCCTGGACACTATTTTCCAGGAAATTATCAAAGAGAACTGCCCAGACGTTTTGGAAACAGAGGGTAAAATAGACATTGAAAAAAATTCATCGATCACCTACTGAAAGGGACCCTAAAATCAAAACGCCAAGAAATATATTGGCCAAATTCAAGAACCATCAGAGGAAGGAAAAAATACTAGAAGCTGCTAGAAAAAAGCAATTCAGATATGGAGGAGCCACAATAAGGATAACCCAGGATCTAGCAGCATCCACATTAAAAGAACAAAGGGCCGGAACATGATATTCTGAAAGGCTAAGGAACTTGGTATGCAGCCAAGAATAACTTACCCAGCAAAAATGAGCATCGTTTACCAGGGAAGAAGATGGACATTTAGTGAAATAAATGAATTCCATCTATTCTTGATGAAAAAACCAGACCTACACAAAATGTTTGATCTTCAAATACAGAACTCAAGAGATTTTTAAAAAGGTAAAAAGAAATCTTGAGAACTATATTTCTGCCATAAAGATATGTAAAGAACACATGTATAATTTGTCCTAGAAACTAGAGGTGGAAATGAAATTATATCATAAAAAAGGGTAAAGTGGTGGTACTACATCTCATGAAGAGGCAAAGGTAACCTATTATATCTGAGAGAAAGAAGGGAGATGAACATAGTGCATATCAATAGACATATTCCATGTATGGTGAAACTTCTTCCACTTCATTGAAAAGTGAGAGGGAAGGAGTAAGCTAAAGGGAAGGGCATACAGAAATTGTGAGGAAAAGGGGTAAAATAGGAAGAGGAACATTAAAGTGGGGGAGGGATACTAAAAAGGGAGGGCTGTGAAAAGCAAGTGGTGTTCACAAATTTAATACTGGGGAGGGGGGTAAGAGGGAAGGAAAGGAGAAAAGCATAAGCAGGGGTTAAAAGGATGGCAAGCAATATAGAATTAGTCATTCTAACCATAAATGTGAATGGGGTAAACTCCCCCATAAAGAGGAATCAGTTAGCAGACTGGATTAAAAGTCAGAATCCTACTATATGTTGTCTACAGGAAACACACCTGAAACAGGGTGATACATTCAAACTAAAAGTAAAAGGGTGGAGCAGAATCTACTGTGCTTCAGGTGAAGCCAAAATAGCAGGGGTAGCCATCCTCATCTCAGATCAAGCAAAAACAAAAATTGATCTAATTAAAAGAGATAAGGAAGGACATTATATCCTGCTAAAGGATAGCATCAATAATGAAGCAGTATCAATATTAAACATATATGCACCAAGTGGTGCAGCATCTAAATTCTTAAAAGAGAAATTAAGAGAGCTGCAAAAAGAAATAGACAGCAAAACTATAATAGGAAGAGATCTCAACCTTGCACTCTCAGAATTAGATAAATCAAACCACAAAATAAACAAGAAAAAAGTCAAAGAGGTAAATAGAATACTAGAAATGTTTGATATGATAGATCTTTGGCGAAAGCTAAATGGAGACAGAAAGGAGTATACTTTCTTCTCAGCAGTTCATGGAACCTATATAAAAATTGATCATATACTAGGACATAAAAACCTCAAAATCAAATGCAGTAAGGCAGAAATAGTAAATGCATCCTTTTCAGACCACAATGCAATTAAAATTACATGTAATAAAAAGCCAGAGGAAAATAGACCAAAAAATAATTGGAAACTAAATAATCTTATACTAAAGAATGATTGGGTAAAACAGGAAATCATAGGCATAATTAATAACTTCACCCAAGAAAATTACAATAATGAGACACCATACCAAAATGTGTGGGATACAGCCAAAGCAGTAATAAGGAGAAGTTTTATATCTCTAATGACCTACTTGCATAAAATAGAGAAAGAGAGGGTCAATGAATTGGGCTTACAACTAAAATTGTTAGAAAAGGAATAAATTAAAAAACCCCAGACAAACACGAAACTTGAAATTCTAAAAATAAAAAGTGAGATTAATAAAATTGAAAGTAAAAAACCTATTGAATTAATTAATAAAACTAAGAGTTAGTTCTATGAAAAAAACCAACAAAATAGACAAACCCTTAGTAAATCTGATTTTAAAAAGGAAAGAGAAAAAGCAAATTGTTAGTCTTGAAAATGAAAAGGGAGAATTCACCACTAATGAAGAGGAAATTAGAACAATAGTTAGGAGCTACTTTGCTCAACTTTATGCCAATAAATTCGATAACTTAAATGAAATGGAAGAATACCTTCAAAAATATAGCTTGCCCAGATTAACAGAGGAAGAAGTAAATAGTCTAAATAGTCCCATTTTAGAAAAAGAAATAGAACAAGCTATTAACCAACTCCCTAAGAAAAAAATCCCCAGATGGATTTACATGTGAATTCTACCAAACATTTAAAGAACAACTAACTCCAATGCTATATAAACTATTTGAAAAATAGGGATTGAAGGAGTCCTACCAAATTCCTTTTATGACACAGACATGGTACTGATACCTAAACCAGGTAGATCGAAAACTGAGAAAGAAAACTATAGACCAATTTCCTTAATGAATATTGATGCTAAAATCTTAAATAAGATGTTAGCAAATAGACTTCAGAAAATCATCCCCAGGACAATACACTATGACCAAGTGGGATTTATACCAGGAATGCAGGGCTGGTTTAATATTAGGAAAACTATTAGTATAATTGACCGTATTAATAATCAAATTAATAAAAACCATATGATCATCTCAATAGATGCAGAAAAAGCATTTGATAAAATCCAACATCCATTCCTACTAAAAACGCTTGAGAGTATAGGAATAAATGGACTATTACTTAAAATAATAAGGAGCATATATTTAAAACCTTCAGTAAACATCATATGTAATGGCGATAAACTAGAACCTTTCCCTGTAAGATCAGGAGTGAAACAAGGTTGCCCACTATCACCATTACTATTTAATATAGTACTAGAAACTCTAGCCTCGGCAATAAGAGCCAAGAAAGAGATTCAAGGAATTAGAGTAGGAAATGAGGAAATCAAATTATCACTATTTGCAGATGATATGATGGTATACTTAGAGAATCCCAAAGACTCTGCTAAAAAGCTATTAGAAATAATTCAGAATTTTAGCAAAGTTGCAGGATACAAAATAAATCCACATAAATCCTCAGCATTTTTATACATTACCAACACATTCCAACAGCAAGAGATACAAAGAGAAATTCCATTCAAAATAACGGTCGATAGTATAAAATATTTGGGAATATATCTACCAAAGGAAAGTCAGGAATTATATGGGCAAAATTACGAAACACTTCCCACAAAAATAAAGTCAGATTTAAATAATTGGAAAGACATTAAGTGCTCTTGGAGAGGCCGAGCGAATATAATTAAGATGACAATACTCCCTAAACTAATCTATTTATTTAGTGCTATACCAATCAGACTCCCAAGAAACTATTTTAATGACCTAGAAAAAATAACAACAGAATTCAAATGGAAGAACAAAAGGTCGAGAATTTCAAGGGAAGTAATGAAAAAAAATTTAAATGAAGGTGGTCTAGCTGTACCTGATCTAGAACTGTATTAAAAAGCAACAGTCACCGAAACCATTTGGTATTGGCTAAGAAATAGACTAGTTGATCAGTGGCATAGGTTAGGTTCACAGGGCAAGATAGTGAATAAAAATAGCAATCTAGTGTTTGACAAACCCAACGATCCCAAATTTTGGGATAAGAATTCATTATTTGACAAAAACTGCTGGGAAAACTGGAAATTAGTATGGCAGAAACTAGGGATGGACCCACATTTAACACCACATACTAAGATTAGATCAAAATTGGTCCAAGATTTAGGCATAAAGAATGAGATCATAAATAAATTAGACGATCATAGGATAGTTTACCTTTCAGACTTGTGGAGGAGAAAGGAATTTGTGTCCAAAGAACTAGAGATCATTATTGGTCACAAAATAGAAAATTTTGATTACATCAAATTAAAAAGTTTTTGCACAAACAAAACTAATGCAAACAAGATTAGAAGGGAAGTAAAAAATTGGGAAAGCATTTTTACAATTAAAGGTTCTGATAAAGGTCTCATCTCCAAAATATACAGAGAATTGACTTTAATTTATAAGAAATCAAGCCATTCTCCAACTGATAAATAATCAAAGGATATAAACAGACAATTTTCAGATGATGAAATTAAAACTATTTCCACTCATATGAAAGAGTGTTCCAAATCACTATTGATCAGAGAAATGCAAATTAAGACAACTCTGAGATACCACTACACACCTGTCAGATTGGCTAAGATGACAGGAACAAATAATGATGAATGTTGGAGAGGCTGTGGGAAAACTGGGACACTGATGCATTGTTGGTGGAGTTGTGAAAGAATCCAACCATTCTGGAGAGTAATCTGGAATTATGCCCAAAATGTGCATACCCTTTGATCCAGCAGTATTTTCTAGCTTTCAATTATGTTCTGACATTTTATGTATATATGTATATGCATAATGTAATATAAATATATATTACATTATTATATTATACATGTGTTATATAATATATCACATGTAATTATATATGTTATGTTACATATGTATATTTAATATAATATATATGTAATGTATATGTATAATGTAATGTTATATTTTTTTCAGTGTCCCGTGGAATGCCTCTAGAGAGTTTCCTGCTATTAGCACTTCATGACTTTTTGGGTAAGTAAGCTCCTAGACTTTGTCTAGCATAAGCAAGACCTATTTGAGGGAATTATTCAGGCCTCTTTTAAGGTAACTGAGAATTAAAGTTATGTTCCTTCTTGTGTCTCAAGAGGGAAATAAACAACAGCAACAAAAACAGTATCTTGAAAAGAATTTCAGTCTGCTTGGGGGAATTTAATTCCAGAAGAAAAATAGAACATTTGGTAATAAAATGAAATTAAAGTAATATGTAATGATAAAGGACAATCCTCCCTCCACATAATGCTTTCTAGTTTTTTTGTGAAGGATAGAAAAAAATCAGTGTATGCTACCTTCTAATAATTAATTAAGCAGTTTGCTTACACACCAATAACAAGACAACTATAGAATAATAGTAAATATGTCTGTGTTGTTTTGTACCTTATAAACCATTGTTCTCAAAACAACCTTGTCAAGTAGATTGGGCAAGTATTATTACTCCCTTTTTACAGATGATGAAACTGAGGTTCAGCCAAATTCTAATATATCCAGTAAATGTAAAGGCCAGGACTCAAAGTCAGGTAGGTCTTTTGATATTCTAATATTCCTTATATACTCTCATAGCTCCTTCCCCATCCTTTTGTTTTTCTTGGAAGAGAGCAATTTGTGCAAGCTTGATTGAGCCAAAATCGGAGCTAAGATGAGAATTGAGTGCCTGACTTCCAAGGCTACCATCCTGCAATAAAGGCAAGTTGGGATGCCAGCTCCTCCCTTATTGAACTACATGATCTTCAGCAAGTTACTTCTCTGGAAAGCATTTTCCTTACCAATAAAATAAAGGGTTAGCTTAGATGGACCTATAAACTTCCTTCTGCCTGTGACAATGTGTGAATCTATAAATCCTTTGTTTATTATTATTATTTAATTAATATGTGTTTTATTATTTTTATTTTTTATTTTTAACATTCTTTTTTTTTAAATTTTGAGATCCAAATTATTTTCTTTCCTCCAGCCTCTCTCCCACCCACTGAGAAGGGCAAGCAATATGATGCCCATTATACATGTAAAATCATGCAAAACAAATTTCCATATTAGCCATGTTGAAAAAAAATAAGAAAAATAAACAGAAAAAAGTATGCTTTAATCTGCACTTAGAATTCATCAGCTCTCTTTCTGGAAATAAATAGCATTTTATACCATAGGTTCTTTGGAATTTTCTTAGATCGTTGTACTGATGAGAGTAGCTACGTTTTTCATAATTTGCCACCACAAAAAAAAATTGCTATAAACATTTTTGTACATTATACATCCTTTTCCTTTTTCTTTGATTTCTTTGGTATACGGATCTAGTAGTGAAATATTCCTGGTTGAAAAGATATGCATAGATCCCAATAGATTTGTGATAACATCATCTACATCCGGAGAGAAGACTATGGAGACTGAATGTGGATCACAGCATTGTATTTTCACCTTTGTTATTGTTGTTGTTGTTTGCTTGCTTGCTTTTTCTTTTTCATTTTTCCCCTTTTGATCTGATTTTTCTTGTGCAGCATGATTAATGTGGAAATTTGTTTGGAAGAATTGCCCATGTTTAACTGTATTGGATTGCTTGCTGTCTGAAAGAGGGAGAAGGAAGGAAAGAGGGAGAAGAATTTGGAACATAGGGTATTACAGAGGTGATTGTTGAAAACTACTTTTGCATATGTTTTGAAAAATAAAAAGCCATTATTATTATTTTTAAAGGCCCCATCTTATTACCAGTAATGTCCTTTAAGAGACTAAACTTTTTAAAAGCATAACTTTAGAAAAAGAGAACTCTGGATCTCCCCAAATTATTGGTTATTAATAATCAATTCTCTCAAATTATAATGTTCAAAGATTATCTGAAAACCATGTCTCTCTTTTGCCATTCTATCATCACTACAGAATAAAACCAAATAATACTGAAAAAAAAGTATGCACAATTTTATAGTCTTTTTAGGGTAGTTTCAGATTGTTTCCAGATTTATTGGGCCAGTTCACAGTTCCATTAACAATGCATAAATGGTTCCACAACCCCTATTACATGTATCATTTTCCTTTTCTGTCTTATCAGCCAATCTGTAGGTGTTAGTAACACTTTGGAGTTCTTATAATTTGCATTCCTCTAATCATTAGTGATGTAGATCTTTTTTTATATGACTATAGATAGCTTTGATTTTTCCTAAAAACTATCTGTTCATATTCTTTGGCCATTTTATCTTTATAAACTTGGCTTAGTTTCCTATATATTTGAGAAATGAAATTTCTATAAAGAAATTTGCTATCAATTTTTTCCCTAAGTTCTTGCTTTTCTTCTAAGTTTGGCCACATTGATTTTGTTTGTGAAAAACTTAAATTCTATGTAATCAAAATTATCCCTTTTACTTCCTGTGATCTTCTCTATCTCTTATTTGGTCATAAGTATACCCATAAATCTGATAGGTAAATTTTTCCATGCTTCCCTAATTTACTTATATTGTCTTTTTCATCTAAATTGTGTACTCATTTTGACTTTGGGAAAATCTCTGTTTCCTTCTACTGACTATGATTTGACCTCATTATGAATGGCATTTCTTGATTCAAGTTAATCAAACACAGAATGGGCCATCTTGGGATATGTATTAGGAGTTCCGTTTCACTGAAAATGTTCAGCCACCGGATGAATCTATCAGGGATGCCATTAAAATGCATAGATCAGGATTGGATTAAATGAGCTCTGAGGTCCCACTTCCCTATTATTCCCTGCACTATTCACTGTAGCTTTTTTTAAGTCTCAGAGCTGGACAGGATCTCAGTGTCCATCTAGTTCAATTCATTCTGAAAATAACAACCAGGAATCATTCAAGATTTGCTTAAATATTTCCATTGATGGGGGCAGCTAGGTGGTGCAATGGATAGAGCACCTGCCTTAAAGTCAGGAGGATCTGAGTTCAAATCTGGTCTCAGACACTTAACACTTCCTTGCTTAGTCACTTAACCCCAATTGCCTCAGCAAAATGAAAAAAAAAATTTTCCATTGATGAGGAACTCATTGATTCTTGAGGAAGTTCTAATTTTTGAGGACTTTTTTTCATATTACAAACCTAAAAATGCCTCTGTTGATTCTACACATTGCTCCTTGTCCTGCTCTAGAGAAAGACAAGTTTAACCTTTCTTCCACATGACAGCCTTGCAAATATTTGAAGGCAATGCTTATACTTTCCTAAAGTCTTTTCTTCTTCAATAGGTTTAGTTCCTTTCATTGATTCTTGTATGGTTTAGAAAAAATACCTGTGTGAGAGATGTTACCCACATGTTGTTGGAATTTTTAGAATTAATTTTTCTCCAAAATGATTTATTCTTAAAACATGATCCATCTGAGCTATATAATAATTGGTATTTCTAAAGCAAAACAAAATCCACTATTTGTGAGAGATTTCTTCATTTAGTGCAACATCTCAGTCGTTTTCTTAATCTTGTCCTGTTGTTATTTATATAGAATGTTTAAAATAATACCGGGGAAACCAAGGTGACCTAGCCTCACACAATATGTTGCTTTGTAATTCAATGGAATAGGATCCAAAAATTGCTTCTGCTCTGAAAAAAAATAATCACTTCTAGTCTAATTATGGGTCTAAAAACAAATTTGTCACTATTCTTACATCTTTGATTATCCTCAGTCTATTTTTACCTCTGTTCCAAGGAGTTTGAAAATTCATAAAAGAGATCCCCTGACAGCCAAGTGGCCACCCTTCTCTCCTGGGGGAGACTGGGCTAGAACAAGGCTAAATTCCATTCAGCTCAACAAGGTTTTATTGAACAAGTACCTGGAACGTGCCAAGCTCTTAAAGCAACATGAGAAATGCACAGAAATAGAAAACAAGGACTCTGTCATGAAAGTGTTGATGATCAGTCTGAGAAGTTAAGACAATGACATGTTGCAGGATGCAGAAGTTGTATTAGTAGCTTTGGAGACAATACAAAAAGCTCAGGTTCTATATTAATTCTGCTTACAATTGTCACACCTTTATGTTCTCAGTTTTGCAATTCTGCTTAAGTTTCTGTTTTTCAGGAATCAGCTTCTCTCAGCTCCTGGCTTTTTCCCCAGAGACAAAGCAGGTATTTATTTACAGGATCCTCCCAGCTCTTTCTTCACTTCTTTTCAGATGTTTTGTACATGGCCTAATAGGGCTATTGTCGCATCTTCAAAAGCCAAGTCAAGTCAACAAACATTAAGAATTTGCTAAAATTATTAAGTTAAGCATTTACTCTGTACTAGATATTGTGCATATAAATATAAGCAGAAAGGAAGATGGATCCTGACCTCAAGACGTTTATTCTGTTGGAGGAAGACAGCATCATTTAACATCAAAAAAAAAAAAAAAAAAAAAAAAAAAAGCTGAGGAGTGAGGAAGAAAACAGATAAAGATACTAAACTTGGAGGCATAGTTGAGAATGTTTGAGATAGTCAGGAATATGGCCTGTAGAGTAATAACCTGGCCAGTCCTTGTTACAATAGAGGTTCTGGGAAGAACCATTCAGTCAGAGGGAGATGACACAGGGACAGAGTGTATTTCACAAAACAAAAAATAAAACAAGCACAAACATGCACAAAAATAAAAATAAAAACACAAGCATGTACACAAGAAATTTTTTAATTAAAAATTAAAATACAAATGCATACTTTCCCTTCAAATAATAGGGAGCTCTTGCTAAAGGCAAGATTTTTAGAGGAGGGGACTGTTAGCATCTGAAACCTCATATTCAAGACTGGAGAGATTTATATACATTTAGAGGGGATTAAGGATTTCTGTTTCCCTTGACTTCTTCTTATAATAAAACTTGCTGTTGTAATATTGTGAACTCACATGCTTACAAGTAAAGAGTCAAATACAAGTATTTTCTCAGTTTTCCTGAATGAAGGGATATAGAACAGGAGAATGAGGAAATCTCTGAAGCATATCCATGTCTTTCATACCATAAGAAAAAAAAATTTCTGATTCAAAACACTCAAATGAATCTGTGATATCATCGGTTTGGAGATTCTCTCCATTGAGGCAATCCAACACCCATCTATTCTGTCTATACAATGAGACAGTTATGCAAGATCTCTCATAAGTTCACCAAAAAGTATACATTCAACACATTGGAGGCCTTCTTTGATTTCTCCTGACACTGAGAAGTTACCAGTGAAGCACATAGGCCGTCAGTCATTCCTTCTTCTAGCCAAATGACTGACCTGTTTTCTTTGGCAAACATATATAATTCTTTAATCATATTCTTAAGTCTGGTTCCTCTAAGCCTGCTCACATCTGTCATGTGCCTTTTTATGATAACCAATTTTAATACTTTGGAGACTATTGTGTTATGTGACTTACAGGTATGTGTGCTAAAAAGGCAACATGAATCAGCTTGCAAGAGTCTATTGTTTAGCAAGCATTTGCTACACACAAGTTATGTGCCTGGTACTGGGTCTAAAGATCCTTTCAAGGTTCAATCCAATGCACTTCATGCCTTGAGGCTATCTCCCTCATCTTCACCTCCTGGTGTTTCTGGCTTCCTTCAAGTCTCCACTAAGTCTTACTTTCTGCAAGAAGTTTTTCTCAGTCCTCCTTAACTCTAATGCCTTCACTCTAAAATTGTTGTTGTTCAGTTATTTAAGCAGGTCCAACTCCCCATGACCCTATTTGGGATTTTCTTGGCAAAGATATTAGAGTAGTTTGCCATTTCCTTCTCAGCTCATTTTACAGATAAGGAAATTGAGGCAAACAGGGCTGGATGACTTGCCAAGAGTCACACAGCTAATAAATGAGGCCAGATTTGAACTCCTCTTGACTCCAAGGTTAGTGCTCTATCCTCTGTGCTACCTTATGGCTTTCTCTCTGATATTAGCCCAACTTATCCTAGTATATATCTTGTTTGCATATAGTTTTTCACATGTCAGTTCACATATTAGATTATGAGCCCCTTAAGAGCTTAATAAATGCTTATTGACCAAAAAATTAGAACTAATTATTAAATTTTCAATATAAACTTTTACACAACTTTTGTGTGCTTATATTTTTATTTTTATTTTTTTACTGAACTTAGAAACAAGCAAATACTAAAAATTAGGAAGTGATTTATTGTTTTGATTAACTAGTCTTAAAAAAGTAATGAAGAAAATGTTAATATTTTAATAAATGATGGGCCTGGTCTCAAGAAGAACTGAATTCAGATCTAGAATGAATGAGAAACTTACTAGCTGGGCAAATCACAACCTCAGTTTGTCTCAGTTTCCCTGTAAAATGGGAAGAATAATAAAGTATCCACCTCCCAAAGTTATTAATATTAAATAAAAATTGCAAAGTGCTTGGCCCCAGTGCATGGGCCTATAGTACAATAGTACTACATAGTAAGTACTATTTAAATGGTAGCTGCTAAAAAGTTCTATAAACTTTAATTTTTAGGATTTTTGCTCCTAAGAGCCAATTGTCAAATTTTCAGGTCAAGCATTAATTGCTTAAAAATTGGTAAATGCTATAAATCAAGGTTTGATTATTGTTCTGTTGATTATCTAAAGAACATGATAAAGAAAATATTTAATGCAGATTAAATTTTAAAAGTGTATCATGCATTTTTGAGAGCCAGCTATTAAACATTGACCAGCACATCTCTTTATATATACATATACAAGTGTTAATAAATATAAGCACATATTCCTGCGCAAGCAGGTAGATAGATGGATGGATGGATAGATACATAGCTATATAGATAGATAAATAGATGGATGGATAGATAATTACATAGATACATAGATGGTTGGATGGATGTGTGATGTATGGCTAGATAGATAGAAAATGAATAGATGATAGACACATAGAAACAGATGAATGAATTGATGGATAGATAGATAGATAGATAGATAGATGTGTGGATTGGTGGATGGATGGATAAATAGATGGAGGAATCATTAGACCTGGTAGTATAGTCCAGTGTTCAAGGACTCCAAAGCCAATAATTTTAAAATAACATCACACAAAAATCATTTTGCATTTTCCACTTCTCTCATTTGTCCCACTGACTCCTTGTTGTTCAGGCATTTGAGTCATGTCTGGCTATCCATGACCCCATTTGGGATTTTCTTGGCAAAGATACTGGAGTAGTTTGCCATTTACTTCTTCGGTTTATTTTGCAGATCAGGAAACTGAGGCACATAGGGTTAAGTGACTTGGCCAAGGTCACACAGCTAGAAAGTGTCTGAGGTTGGATTTGAACTCAGGAAGATGAGTCTAGACTCCAGGCTCTATGCACTATGGCACCACCTAGTGGTCCCCTCTGTATCCTGCAGGTCCTGAAAGACCCAATGCCAGTCCTACCACCTCTAGGAAAACTTCTTTATTCATATCCCCCTAGGAACCCTCCCCTGAATTCTTCCAGCACTAAAAGCCAAGAAAGAAGATAATATAAAAAAGTACAGGTCTGGAAAGTGTGAAAAAGTTACTGAGAGGTGAAGGAGAATGAAGATGGGAAATTTAACACTGGTTTGGGTCATTTAAGAAATCACTGCATTCCTCAGAGAGTTTCAGTAGACCTGGAAAGACTTCATGGAGTAGGGAGGACTTGAACAAAGTCTCGGAAGATTCAGCACAAGAAGCTATACATCATAAGGACTCAATAACTACATGACAAAGATGAGCAGATGGAGTCATCAAATAAATGAATAAATGATCTTTACGCTGGGGATAGAATAACAAAAAAGTCTGCTTCTGAGGTGGCAGCTGAGTGTTGCATCCAGATATGTTGCAAAAGCATTTGTAGCCCTAATTTCACTAGACCATCTCGGCAAGTCTTCTGTATCATAAGGTTCTTCAGTCACTTCAGTTACCACAGCTTCTCTACCCTCCATTACCTTGCTTGATAGAATTTAGATTGTGGCACCAGGTCTTATAGCACTGAACCATTTAAAAGCCATTCTTAAGGACTTACAGTATTCCTATACTTCCTTTCTCTTATTAGCCTTCATATGCTTCCATGCTCCCCATAAAGCCATCTTAGGCAGGACTGTTGTGTTGTTTTAAAAAAAAAAATTAAATAGGGAGAAAAGTTCAAGGATAGGCTTGCTCTTAATAGGATAGTAAGCTCTCAATAACTGCTTTATCGTTCATCATGCTATTCCCCTCAAGCCATAATTCCAACAGCAGGACGAAATTATTATCTTGGCGACAATATAGCAGTACCTTCATGCTTAACCCCTTAATCAACAGGCTGATTTTATGCAAAGGACATTTGAAGGACTCATCTGTAAAAATAAGAAGATTGGTCTAGATAGCCTCTATGGTACCTTCCATTGGTTGTAAAAATGGAGGTTCCTGGAAAAACCATCCGATCAGAGAAAGATAACACAGGAGCAAAGGGTATTGCACAAAAAAAAAAAAAAAAAAAAAAAATTTAAACCCACAAACATTCTCCCTTCAAATTTTGGTAGTGAGCAGCTTGCCAAGGCAGGGCTGAAATTCTATTATCCTATGAAAATATATCCTACCAATTAACAGCTATGAGACTTTGAGAGAGAATGTTTAATTCTTTTTGAAGCCCATTTCTGATCCCAAGAAAATAATGATCTCCCTTCCCATCTTTCATAGTCTTTTTATACTTAGAATATAATATTAACTGTTATATTATACTCTGTTCTTATCCTTCTTTAAAACTGTAAGAAGGAAGATATTGTCTTGTCTATAATTTGTATCTTTCCTAGATCCTAACAGAGTGCCCCCACACACATGGTCAATAAATGTGTGAGATTGCATAGTATTGTTGATATTGCAAAATTAACCACAGTGGGGCCATTGAGAGAAAAGCACTTTGTAAATCTTAAATTCTTACAGCAAGTGAGTAATTATTATTATATCTGCATAGATTTCAGTGAATATATGCTATTTCCTCAAGCCAGATAGGATGAAATGATTATTTTGTTGACAACATAGCAATACCTTCATGTACATATCTATGCAGATATAGCTATAAATATAGACATAGGTATCAATATCTCAAGCTTCAGCTTTCCCTCTAGCATTCAGTCTATCTATCTTTAGGATATTTCAAGTTGGATAAGTTGGATGTCCCAGAGATATCCAAAATTCAATATGTCCATCGTTGAACTCATTGTTTTTTCCCTGAAAGTTTCTCCATTTCTTTGCTTCTTTTTTCTTTTGTCTTTCTTTCTTGCTCTTTTTTTTTTTTTTTTTTTTTTTGAGGCAATTGGGGTTAGGTGACTTGCTCAAGAATAAACAGTAAGTGGCAAGTGTGTGAGGCTGGATTTGAATTCAGGTGTTCGTGACTCCAGAGCTGGTGCTGTAGTCACTGCACTTAGCAGCCCTTTTTTATTTCTTTTCAAAAGCAACAACATTTTTTAGGCTCCCAGGTCTATGAAACTTAACTCCTCACTTTCCTTTACCCCACACAACCAATCAGTTATCATTTTTTTCTTTTTCTACATAGATGATTTCTCTTGTAATTGACCCCTTCTCTCTATCCAAAGCTATCACTTAATTTGGGGCTCTTATCATTTCTTTCTTAAAATATTACCAAAGTTTTTTGGAGTTTTTTTGTGGAAGCAACATTTCTGAAGGCCCTGCCATCTAAAAAAAAAGTCTTACTCCTGCAAAGTGAAGTAAACAGAGCCAAAAAAAACCAGTATATACAATCATTAAAAGGGAAATACACACACACACACACACACACACACACGCACACACACACACATGCACACACACATAAAGAAAATAATGGTACAAAACTATAAAGAACAAATATAGCTCAAAAGAAGTTTAGACCTCCCAGTTTAGACAACTGGGAGGTCCATAACTGTAGTACATTGTACCCCTCCCAAATTCTATTCTATTCCCAACTGAACAGTCTCTGTTCCTCATACAAACAATACACTGTCTTCTACTTCAGTCCTTTTCAATAGCTTTCCTGCATGCTTGAACTGTACTCACATCTACCTCACAGAAAACTAGCTGTGTGACCCTAGGAGAGCCATTTAACCTATCTCTGCCTTTACTCCCTCATCCATAAATTGATGATTTATGGAAGCAACTACTTCCTAGGAGTATTGTGAGGATAAAATGAAAAGAACTTTGCAAACCTTAAAGCACTATGGTTTCGTTTGTGCAGGGAACTCTACAGTTTGCAATCTGAGAGAATTATATCTTTAATAAACATCATGGAATAAAGAATAGAGAATTAGCTTCAGAATCAGGAAGAGCTGGATTCAAGTCCTCCCCCAGATCTATTTTCTGTAAGATGCTGGGCACATCCTTTAACCTTCTGGAAAAGATCTGCAACCATTCAAAAGAAAACCAGATAGATGAAGGTTGCCTATTGTATAGTTGACGGTGTATTTATAATCAATAGAATTGTCCATCAGAAGGCCCATGTGTGATAGATAGTGACAATAGACAACAGGTGAGGACCAGAGTTGAAAAAAAAGAGAAGAATGGATAAATTTCCTTTAAGAAATTTCCAAGTTCCTTTTCTGACCTCAGGCATCCCAGGAACAAAGGCCCTTCTCATTTCCCACCCAGCTCCATTCACTGCTTTGGTTTCTCTGGCTGTGTCATTTTGGATTTCTTTGACTTCTCCATTGCTCTCCTGCATCTGAGTACCTTTCCCCCTTCCTCTGCTTTTTCAGTTTTCTTTTATGTGTTGTTTTTCTCCATTAGACTATCAGCTCTTTGAGAACAAGGATAATCTTTTTTCATATCTGTATTCCTAGCACTTAATACAGTGCCCGGTACATAGGGGGCACTTAATAAATGTTTATTGGCTATTAACTAATGCCAGCACTATATGGTTCTGCTGTGTGGCAGCAATGAAATATGGAATACAATTGTCTCCAGAGAATCAAATGCCACAGAGGGAACAATAAAGGGGCACATGGCAGGGATGAAATTGTAAAAACATATAATCAACGAGGAACTTTAAAGAAAAGGAGCTTGACATTCATAACATAGTGCTATTTATCAAGAGTGGTGACATGCAATCTATAGTGAGGTCATATGGAAGCTTTTCCAAATTTAGTAGATCCATGACCTTATCTGATTCTCATAATCAATCTATATTAACTAATGATAGTGATAATAGTAAATAGATTTATGTCAGGTTGCAGCACAGTGGATAGAGGACTGGACTTGGAGTCAGGAAGACTGAATTCAAATCCAACATCAGACATTTTCTAGCTATATGACCCTGGACAAGTCATATAACCTGTTTGCCTCAGTTCCTTCATCATTAAAATGAGCTGGAGAAATGATAAATGAATTCAGAATCTTTGTCAAGATAATCCCAAAAGGGGTCACAAAGAGTCAGACTACTAAACTATACTAAAAGATGTATACTATGTTTTAAAGTTTAAAAAACAGTGTGTATGTGTGTGTATGTGTGTGTGTGTGTGTGTGTGTGTGTGTGTGTGTGTGTGTGTGTGTGTATAATCTTATTTAATCATCCAAAGGACCCTGGAAGGTGAATTGTTATTGTCCCTATCAAGTAAGATAACATTTGTAAAGCACTTAGCACATCATTTCCAGTATAATAAGTTCTTAATAAATGTTTATGCCCTTCCTTCTTTTCTCTCTGACGAAAGGAAACTGAGGTCTAGAAAGACAAAGGGACTTTTCCAAAGTTAACCAGGAGTCAAAAATTGAGGACAGGGATTGTTTTATTCTTTATATTTCTATTCTCAGGGCCTAGCAGCTACTGTGTTGATTGATTTAACTTCAAATCCTTCATTCAGATTCCTCCTCTGGAGTTTAAACTCCATGATTTCAAAAACCTTTTCCAACTCCAACTTCCAATAGTCTGATTTTCCTTCCAGAGACTCCTGACATTCTACAGTTATGTTTTAAGTATCCTTGAAGCTCTAAAATTTTAATAATAGTCTTATTAAAAAGGGAAGCGGGGGAAGAATAAAAGCACAATCAAGTTCTCCTCTATCTTTGTAATTCCTCCTTCTCTTAAGTCTACGACCTATAAAACGAGGAAAAGAAGATGCTGGGAATATGAAATGTCTAATCAGGTGCAACACATTCCTACTAGGGAGGGAGAAGAGAGATGGGACTATGACAGATCATGCCCAAGGTGGCAGATAAATTGAGCTGAATCCATACCGAGAGCAAACCTAAGGAGGTGGTGATAAATCAGCACTGGGGAGAGCAGAGGTGTTAGCTTCAGTGAAATGAACCTGATCAAAAGATGAACAGCTGGACATCAATTCCATTCCAGACCAGCAGACACAGGAAGAGCGAGCCCATCTTATATTCTCTGGCAGGTACAAGTGATGCTGGAACCAGGGGTAACTGTGATCCATGATTCAAAAAATTCAGCCAGGGAGCTAAATCAGAATGCCGTGCTCTTGTGTAACTACCAACAAAGGACAAGACTTTGATATAGGGAAGTCCATAGCAAGAAAACCACCCCTACCACAAATAGAGACTTCGACCTGCTGGGAGCAACCATTTCTTAAGCATCTATTATATGCCAGGTACTGTGTTAAGTGCTTTATTAATGTTATCTCTTTTAAAACTGTTTGCAATAATCTCTACAAGGTGGTGCTGCTATTATCCCCATTTTACAGATGGTAAGTGACATGCCCAAAGTCAATTCTGAGAACATATTTGCTCTCAGATCTTTCTGACTCCAGCTTCAGTACTCTATTCCCTCTGCTACCCTGAGCTACTATATGTCAGAGGTGGTCCTTAAATCCAAGTCTTCTGGATGCTGAAGTTGATGTGCATAACAAGTATGGATACATGCATGGTCCCAAAAGTCTTGGTGTAGTTTTAACTCTTGGGATACCTAAACTATCCTTCCTTATAGTCTTTCTTCAGTGTCTCATTTTAGCATGGAAAGGAATCAAAGTTTTCCAGTGGGACACAAGTTTCTCCCCAGATGGAAAAGTCTTGGATACAGGCTCAGATATAGGCTACCAGCCTACAACTGGACCAGCTAAGTAGGGAGAGAGTCACTCGTTGCTTTTCCTGACTCTTGATTTCTCTTGATGATAACCCCATTTCCTGGAATCTCAGAGTTCTTTTCAGATCTTAACTATCTTTCATGCCTCAGTCTTTAACTATACCTCTATCTTCATCCCATTCCTTCATTTTGAAATATTATTGTTTTACTATTATATTAATGACCAATTATTAAATTGGGATTCAGGATTTCCTCATTCAGTTCCTGTAAAAAGGTCACTTTATCAAAGTTATGACTGATTGATAAGATTTCTTGTAGACCTCAGAGAACATGTACTTCAATCTTGGGCAGGATCTCACCCAACCAGGAGACCTTACTTCTGTTTAGAGTATACAATTATCCCTTCCACATCTTTGACTTTCCCCCTGTGGTTTTGCTATATTCCAGGCTGGCATAAGAAATTAAATGAGAATTTGGAGAATGTTTTGTGGAAGCCACAGACAACACACAAAGGCTGACAACACAGCGCCTATGACCAATTACTTAACCTACACTTTTCAATAAAGTACCATAAATACCCCATGAAAGAAAAAGGGAAATTTCAGCTTTCTTCTCTGGCACAAAGGAAAAGCCAAAAAATTTTGCCCCAACCTCTGTGATTCGGAAGCTATAATCATAAACAGAGTGAATTCTTATCCTAGGGAAAGGAGCCCTGTCCTTGTACCTCTCCATTAGAGTTCAGGGTGACTCCACTCATGAATTAAAAGACTAACCAGATTGATCTGAATGGAGATGGATTCCCCTCCCCGGATTGCTGGAGGTAGCAGAGTCTCATGATCAAGCCACATTTTCAACAGGAGTAAATGAAGACTTCTAGCTCACCTCCTCAATAAATGTCCACCCATCAGGATTGATTTTCACTTGTCAGGGGCAATCCCTTTCAAAAAGCATTTAAAGCTCTTGGGCTCTCCATGGGCTTATCTTTGGTTACCCAGGGAACCCACTGACCATCAATTTATTGATTTTCCAGCAGCATAATTAATAAATTGATTAATTAACCCTTAATGGTCTCTCAAATTTTTCATTCATTACAATTTCTGCTCTCACAGCCTCTACTCTAGCTGACTCCTCCATTATTGTTCACTTTAGCAGTGATAATGGAGCAAATCCAGTAGAAAATAAACTCTTGAGGGCAGAAATTCTGGTTTTTGTTGTTACTGTTTTGTTTTTGTCTTTGCATCCTTACCCAATTAGCACACCGTCTGACACATAGTTGGTGCATCAAGCTTAATGAATGCTTGTTGATTTAAATTGAATTCCTAACTGGTTTCTGAACCTTCAGTCTCTTCCTATTCCTTCATATTATATTCACAGATACTTTAGTTAATTTTCCCAAATTCATTGTTCTGATTATATCTCTCTTCTAATTAAAAACCTTCTGTAGCTTCCTATTTGCTACCAACCAAGTTATAGATGTATTAAATACATGTATACATGTATACTCACAATGCCTTTTTCTCCTTAAAAAAAAATATGTATTGGGTATGGCGAGGATTCTGCGAAGATGGAGAGTTAGACTGGTAAATTTCAAACTCTTCCGATTTCCCCCACAAAACTAACAAATTTGTGCCTCAAGGCAAATATAGACTTATGAAAAATCAGGAAGACAGTAGAACAGAGGACCTCCTGATACAATTTGAGAAGATCTGAAGAAAGACCCAGGGGAGGGATTAATCCATGTGAAATATAAACACCTCTGGACTAGCTCCATAGAAACACCAAGTGGGGAACTCCAGAGCATGCTGGTTGTGACTGGAGCCTCAGCAGGAATCATAGAGACTTTTACCTCCCAGAGTGTTTGTGGAGTTGGGGTCTGAATCCAGGCTAATCGAGGAAACCTTGGCTGATTTGGAATGCCAGGCCCAGATGTGCTACTGAGTTGTGGCCCTCATCAAGACGGAATTGGCACTGGATGAGTGCAGAGGCAGGGGCAGGGACACTGCTGGTTGCAGACACTTGATGATGGGTAAAGCTTTTGGTTTGGGTTCCTGGTCAGAGGGGGGAACTAATAGGAAGCCAGAGATACCATTTTCTCACTCCAGGATTAGAGGGGCTTACACTAATACTTCTTATTTTTAAAAATTGGGCAAGTAAGAAAGAATCCTACCATTGAAACATATTATGGAAACAAAGAAGACCAAGATTTCATCTTCAAAGGAGGACCCTGAAGTCAAAAAAGCTTCCATCCCAAAGACTAATGCAAAATGATTCCCTGCCCAGAGAGAACTTATCAAAGAACTCAAAAAAGAATTTAGAAGTCAAATGAAAGACATTGAAGAAAAATTTAAAAAAAATAAAAATCATCCAAGAAAAACAAGAAGATTATAAAAAAATAAAGTTATCCAACTAGGAAAGGAAATAGAGTTTCAAAGAAGAAAATCACTCTGAAAATTAGAATTGGGCAAGGGAGGCCAGTAAATAAATCTATGAGAGACCAAGAAATAGCAAAGCAGATTATAAAGAATAAAAAATAGAACAGAATGTGAAACATCTTATAAGAAAAACAACAGAACAGATTAAGAAGAAAAAATATAAGAGTAATTGGACTGCCTGAAAATTGCAACCAAATTAAGGACCTTGACACAATATTGAGAAAAATAATCCAAGAAAATTGTCCTGGAGTGATAGAAAGTAGAAATAGAAAAAAATCCACTTATCACCACCTCAAAAACAATTCAAATATGCTGGAGCTACAATTTGAATTGTACAAAAATTAGCAGCTACAATAAAAGACTGCAGGTCCTGGAATCATATCTACCAATAATCAAAAGAACTAGGGCTATGGCCAGAAATGTCATATCCAGCAAAATTATCTGTAATATTGAATGAGAAAAAATGGACATTCATTTGAACCTGCAGATTTTCAGGACTTTCAGCCAAGCCTGAATTTAGCAGAAAATTTAATATATAAGAACCAATATCGAAGAGCAATTTCAAGGAACTTAACATGAATAAACTGTTTATTTTTTTACATGGGAAATTTATAATATGTGTTTAAGATTGACATTAGTAATACAGCTCAACAACAATTCAAAACAAAGATTGGGGCAAAGTTAAGGTAAAATAGTAATTATATCATATAAATTAGGTACAGAGGAAGAACAGACACAGTTATTAGAAGGGGGAGGAGGGCTCCTAGTTCTGAAAACCTACTCACATTGGGAATGAGTTAAATAGGCACCACTACATATATACAAGGAAGGCTATCACCCTCCAAAATCTATAAAGAAATAAGAGGGAGGGATGGGCAGATAGTGAAGTAAAGAGTGAGGGAAGAAGACAAAAGAGAAATCCTTGAGTTGGGGGAGGTTAAGAAATAACAAGGCAAGTTAGGAGCAGAATTAAAGCAAAGGATCAATAGGGATAGGAAAGATATGTGTGTGTCTATGTGGGGGGAGATAATGTGTATGTATCTGTACGCAAATATCTACATAGGCATATATAAATTTATCCTTTCTTAACTATAGCCTGCTTGGTGGTGGTAGAGGAGATGAAAGGGAGGGAAAGAATAAAGTAAAAAATAGCAGAGAACAAAAGAACAATTTGCACAAAAGTAAAGAAAAGATAGACACTCATGAATATAATTTCTTCTCCATTTATATGTATATATATATATACATATATACTTTCTTGAATTGGTATTTGTTATTATATATATTTGAATCCTCCCTGATGTTATGCTGGGCACATGACAATGTTCTGTCTTGTTTTATATTTATTTTCTGTTTTTCTTTTTTCTAATTCTGTTTTTTTAAATAAAATAATTTTGGGAAAAAATACTGGTATGTTAATGAAAAAAGTCATCAATTTTGAAATTTTTGAAATAGTGTATTCTAAATCATCTTAGGAGCTAAAAAATTAGTAGCTAACATATAACTTTAAAGTTTGCAAAACATCTTGAAAATATGATTTCATTCGATGAGAAAGAAAATGTTACTTTATAGAATGTAGAAGTTAACTATAAAATATCTGGGTGACATAGGTTAAATATGGTAGCCATTTCTGGAGATTAGGGGGAGAGGAGGAGGAAATTTACATGATAACTTTGTTGTATATTTAAAAGGAACAAAGATCATAAATAATAGAATTGTGGTTTTATGTACATTTTTAATCGCACAATGTTATGAAAATGTTTGTTTTATTCTATAAATTTTATTAATTAATTTTCAGAAGAAATTAATTTGTATTGCTCTACAAAAAAATAAAATAAACATATAATGTGCCAGAGTTATCAAATTCCCCAAAGGTGCCTAACTGAGTGCTTGCAAATGAGATGAAAATCTAATTAGCAAATGCTAAACAAAATAAAGAAAAATATAAAGCAACCTAGATAATGTTGGTCATAGTTTTCTAAGTCAATAGGGGCTCACAGGGATTCCCTTCTACTTCAGTTTGATACCACCATGATGCACAACAGTTACTTACATCACTGACTTGGAAATTTAATACAGATTTACATTTGTGTACAACTGAAAGAAATTAGTTGTGAGGACAATACAGAGCAAAAGAGGTATTTTATGATTACTCACATTTCTCACGGCACTTTAAGATTTATGAAGCACTTTCTTCATAATCCTGTCATTCAATAAACATGTGTTAAGAACCTACTATGTGCCATACTTTGCTAAATGCTGGAGAATCCAAAGAAAGGCAAGATCATCCCTGTTTTCAAGGAGCTCACAGTCTAATGGGGGAGGTAAACATCTATGATGCTGTCTTGTTCAGTCGTATCTGAGACTGGATTGGAACTTGGATCTTTCTGGTTCCAGCTTCTATCCTAGGAAGGACTTAGCTGCCTCAACAAATAAACTATGGACAGCGAAATGGTATGTAATCTTGGAGGAAAAGCACTAGGATTAAGCAGCAGGAGCCTGGCCAGCAGGTTATTGCACTGATCCAGATTTTAGGTGATGAGGACTTGCACCAGGATGGCCTCAGCATGAGCCGTTAAGTGGACAGAAAATAATGCTTTGCAGAACCAGAGCTCCAACCCAGTACAATGCACTTTCCACTACCTCTCTCTGCCTGTCATTAAAAATTACTCCTGTTTGAGAGGGACTATCTCTCCGGCTTCATGTTCGTGAATGAAACATATTTCATCTAGCCTGAATTCCTGCAAGAAAGATGGCATGCACTTTCTGGAGTAATATGTCTGTACCCAAACCTATCTGAGTGATGTGAACTGCAAACAAATATTGTAAAATTTACCTTGTAAAAGACTTAACTCATAAAATTTCAATTTTCTGAATCACTTGTAACACTCGCTGGGGAAAATCAGTTTCAATTATATCCGTAGTTTAATTTGTTTATTTGTGCATGAAATACACAAAGAGCAAATAACTCTTTTCACCACTGAGCTGTAACCCAAGGGGAATATACATATATTCATATATATTTGCGTGTATATAAATATATATGGATCTCAGTGTATTTATGCAGCAACAACTAACAATGCTCCGAGGCACTGGCAAGACATCTGTGTCGATTAAAATAACAAAATATGAAATTCATATTAATTTTCTATTTAATCAGAATTTGCATTTCAAATTAATGACTAAGTTTATTCAGGGTTCTCACTGCCTGTCATCTGAATCCTATCAATCAATCAGTATTGTCTTCTATCTTGGGCAGCCAGGTGATAAGAATCTTGAACAAAGAAGAAGGGCTCATTGAGTTGAGAATATAGATGGAGTGAACCGGAAAGAGCCTTAAACTTGAGGTAAGTCTAAACCCTAATACCTATTAAATGCTTGACCTTGGGTATGTCATAGCTTTCTGTGGGACTTTTGTCACCATCTAGACCCAGCTCATCATT
This sequence comes from Sminthopsis crassicaudata, assembly GCF_048593235.1. Taxonomy (NCBI): domain Eukaryota; kingdom Metazoa; phylum Chordata; class Mammalia; order Dasyuromorphia; family Dasyuridae; genus Sminthopsis; species Sminthopsis crassicaudata. The sequence goes on along the minus strand of NC_133622.1, from coordinate 182,036,188 downwards.
TTACGGAGGATGTAAGTGCTAGAGTGACTTCCCAACATGACATTGGTCCTAAGTGACAAGATCAAGATTCTCTTCAAGTCTTCAGATTCTAAATTCTTTACACCTTTTTCTTCACCAAGTCTCTTATCTCTGAGTCTTTTCTTCAGCTTTAACATGCAGACAGTAACACTTGCACTGATTGACTCAGAGCTTTGGGAGGATCTAGTGAAATTATGTCCAGTGGAAGTTTAGGTAGAGCACTGAATAGAATAATGAACCTGGAGTCAGGAAAGCCTGAGTTCAGATCCAGCCACAGACACTCCCTCACTAGCTGTGTGAGTGTTGGGTAGGCCACTTAACCAGTCTTCTTCAGTTTCCTCATTTGAAAAATCAGAACAATAGTCCCTACCTCCCTACCTGTCAAGATGAAATGAGATAATGTTTATAAAACATTTAGCACATAGTAGACATTTAATAAATATTCCTCACCAAGCTCCTAGAAGGCAGAAACTGTTTCATGACTTTATATTCTTAGGACAGTGCCTACAATCTAAGAGTTAGGTGTTCAGATGAATATTAAATTGAATTGGAAAGGTTATCTGCGGAAAGGTGTGTGATAAAAAGAAAAATGGAATAGCCATGTATTGAGACAGCTGAGTGGGAGTCATGTATCAAGACTACTCTGGCCCCTAGCTTATTGGGTAAAAAGTTTAGTGAACATGGGCAGAACTCATACAGAAGGTAAAGGGATGGGTATGCATTTATCTGCACTTTGAAAAAAAATATTCACATGTATGAAACCACAAATATAACAAAGTTATCTAACCAGTTTTCAGAACTGGGGGAATTGAGGACATTAATCTAACTCACTTTAGTTCTGCTCAGATAATACCTGGAAAATTATGTTCATTTCTGAACTTCACATTTTAGGAAAAACTTTGAGAAATGCTGGGGGATCTAGAAGATGGAAACTAAGATGGTTAAGAGAACTTTAGACCATATTATCTTTGAACCAAGTTAAGGATCAAGGGAATTCATAATAGAATATCACCAATATTTGAAGAGCTGCCATTAGGAAGAGTGTCAGTACTCATTGTTCTTGGTCCTAAAAAATCTCAGAATAAAGTTGGTGGTGGAAGTTACAAAGGGACAGATTTATTGATATAAGGAAAAACTTCCAGTTTCAAAGTGCATAGGGGTACTTGGGTAAATAGTGAGCTCCCCATCACTGAATATCTTCAGTTGTTGGGTATATTTGTAGGGGATCCCTGTTTTATTCATGTGTGGGCTGGTCTACATCTCTGAGATTTTAAAGCAAATGGTGAATTGTCCAACTGATGATAAAAACAATTAGTATAATTAAGAATGATAAAGAGATGCAGACCAAAGTAGTCAAAAGACATCAGTGAGAAAGGGATCTTGAACTTAATCAATAAGAACTGACAGAGTCTGAATGGCAAGAAAAACAGAAAGGGGATAGGAAAGGTGATGTGGGAGAAGCCAGCTATCAGGTTGTAATTGAGAGTGAATCTAACATGAATAAAATCATTGGGTGAGAATTAAGCAGGGAGTGCGCAGGGAATGAGAATGGCCTGGCTGCCATGGAGAGTTGAAATAAATAAACTAAGGCCCTGAAAAATCAATCTCAAGGTCATACAGCTAGTTAGATAGTAAGAGATCTGATTATAGAGCCTTGAAGGTCAGTATAAAAAGTTTTGGCTTTTATTGATCATGTAAGGGGAGAAAGGGCATTGGAGGTTTCTAACTGAGTGGAGCGGAGGGTAACATGTTGAAATTAATGATTTAGAATGATTAGCCTGGTAAAAATGTACAGGTTGGGGACAGTATTTTTTCTAGTTTGTATACTTATTAAATATATAATACCATAATTCCCCTTTAATTTCTTAGAAAAAAGCTTCTTCACCACTAAAAAGTCATACTCTAAAAAGCTCAGACTACTATCAATGCTCATAGTAGGAGTTTAATTAATACTTATTACATAAATGAAGCAAGACATGTCCTTTGCCATGTGAATGCCTTAACTTTGATTAATTAATAATAAAAAGGACAACAACAACAATAGTGTGGGCCTTGATAATCTCCGTGGTATCTTTCTATTCTAAAAATTTGTACAATTGCTATGATATACAATAAAATTGACAAATACAGTTTTCCAAGTTTCTGAACCCTTAACCTACTTTGAGTTCAACTCAAGCATCACAGTGTTTGGGAAATCTACCTCCTTACCAAGGCCTCCTCGGTAATCAATTCAGAACACTTCTGATTTCCCTAATGAATTGTCTCTTCATAGTGTTTCCAGAGGCTAATTCCTTCCCAGAATTCCTTGGGAAATTAAAGTTTTTCTAAATCACGAATTCTAAAAAAAAAAAAATAAATAAATAAATAAAAAATCTTGTTTTCTCAACAGAAAAAAGGTATCATAATCCTCTTGTAAGAATTAAAGTTTAAAAATCAATAAAGAAATGAGTAGCATATTTTTTGTTGCCTTCTCAGAGGATGGGAGAAATGGAAGAAGGGAAGAAATGGGAAATTGAGGGAAAAATTAATTTTTAAAATCAGCAAAGAGACATCGTTTTGAATGATTCCACTGATATCAAATTGATAGCAAGAGTGAGAAACCCTAACATAAGGAGTCAAAGGAGATCAACATTTCCAGGAACCAGGACAAAGCAAGTTGAGAGAAGCTTTTATCTAATCAGTCAATTTTGCAACTGTTGCTATGTCATAAAGTATGTATTTCAGCCCTTGACTGTTGCTAATGATGACATTTTGCATATATAATAAATATTCATACGTTTGAACAGATAGACTACATTAGTAGTTTCAAGAAATAGTAAATTGTTGAGGCAATTCCTTAAATGTCATTCTAACACCTGATTCTATGTATTACTGTTCTTCTATGTAGTATTGTTAGGAAATCTGAATGTTTACCCTACTTGGATATTACCCAATAATAATTCGCTAGTCATTTTCAACATTCAAATATTTACTACAAGTTACCATCATTTGTAAATACTATTAAATTTAATATTTCTTATTTATTAAACAAAAAATTTTGGTATTCATGATAATGAGTAAATATTATGAAGAATGATGGAATTAGTTTAAGTAAAATCAATAAAATCAGCCAGTTCCTTACAAGATTTTTTGAATCACCACAATATTGATTCCTAGTAATAAATCATACATTTTTTGTTATTATATCTTTTTTAAAACAGGAAAGCTCTGAAACGTTTAGCATAATCTTATAGAAAAATTATTCATTATGGTCACTCATATTTAAAAACATGCAAATAAAATGTTACAAGGAAAACAGAATAATCTTTCAGGAATTCCCTAGAATTCTTAGGAGATCAAATTTCTTGTTCCCAAGTCTTAAAGATTAATGTGTCAGAAATTTGGAAACTATTCCCACTATTATCTCCTCTTTCTTATCTTTAATCATTCCTTGTCGACTGACTTTCCAGGATAACTACAAACAATAATGTGAAATATTGCATACCCACCCAAAGTAAAAATTAATGCTTTGAGCATGAGAACTACTTTCCTTTCTCTTTTTTCAAATCCCTATACCTAGCACAGAATCATACATGTAGTATCCCTCTAAAACACATATTTCTGGGTTTTTTAATGGAAACCCCATACAAAGAAAGTAATATAAGCAAGGGGATCCCTTGGATCTATAAAGTACAACAGGTCTTTGAGGGAAGCAAAGGAAGAATCATTAATAGATTGTGATAGTAAAGGAACCCTTGTAACAAGGAGATGGGTGAGAAATTAATGAATCAGAATCTAGTTATGGGACTTCAGAGACATTTACTTCTACGGTATTTGGACAAGATGGCAAACCTGTCATGACTAGAAGTGCTTACCCAAGAAAAGGTCTGACATAATACTGATCATCATTCTTGTTCAGGTAGAGAGCCCTGGGCAAAATACTAGCATAAGCCAAGGTTGCTGTAGATGAGTCTATGGTTCTTAGAATCAAAGGATTTATAGCTAAAAGAATTTTCAGAGACCACAAGGTCCAATTTTCTCATCTTACAGATAAGGAAATTGAGGCTCCAAAATGAAGAAGCAAATAATTTACTCAACTTGCATCTGAAATTCATTTCTTCACTTCTCCATTCTGGAATTCATAAACATGTTTCCTGCTCCCTCTTTTCTTTTTCCCTCTGTACCATTTATTGAGTAATCGCATTAGCACAAATGGGATCAATTCCAGTTCTATATATACAGCCCTAGTCCCTAACTTTGCTTCATTCCAACATCAACAACTACCTAGACTTCCCATAGGCACCTGAAACTCAAAATGTCTAAAAAAGGTCATATTATAATTCCCTCCACAAACTTCTTTATCTAGTTTAGTGTCAAAGGCACCACCATCCTCCCAGTCACGTCTTGTAATCTTAACATCATCCCAGACTCCTCATTCATACTCATCCTGTATATCAAATCTTGTCATTTCTACATCTACAACATCTTTCCTGTTCACTCCCTTCTCCGCATTCACAGAGCCACCATCCAAAGTTGACCTTTTTCTTCTTGCCTAATTTGTTGTGATCATCTTCTAATTTTGATCTCCTTTACGCAACTCTCTCCCCAACTCTAATTTTCCATTCTGCTGCCAAAGTATTCATCCTAAAGGGCTCTCTGACCATGTCACTTTCCCCATGTGCTTTCAATGAATTCCAATTACTATTACTTCTAATATTAAATTCTTCTAGCTGGCATTTAAAGCTCTTCTTAATTTCCCTTTCTATCTTTTCCATCTTCTTATATCTTATTCTCCTCTATATACTCTATGATCAAGCTCCTGTAACCTCCTTACTATTCCTCTCACATGATCAAACATCTTTCAGCTCCATGCCTTTGCGCTGACTGATTCCTAAATAGTCTAGAATGCTCTCTTTATTCACTTCTACAATACTCTCCATTTGCATCAAGACAGGTAAGATCTTTGGTACTCATTGAATCTTTCCTTTCTATGGAAAAAAAAAAGATAAAAGGAAATATCCATGACAAATAGAGGTTGGGGCAATCATAAATAAGCAAATTTTGGAAACCAAGTCCATAGAAATATGAATTGGAAATAACTAGAAGCAGGAGGCAAGGTTTCAGGCTACTAAAGTTTGGTCTAGGAAAACGATGATAGGCTAAGTTGAACAAATTCAATTTTATATCTCATAAGTACATAAGTGCTAGCTATGCCCTTTCTCCCAACTTTCTGAGTCTCTTTATGGTGGATAGAATCTTCAGGTAGTTATTACTTTCATGACACCCCAAGAAAACTATTGGGCAGGCTACCTCTTTCTAGAATATAACTAACATCAGTGAATAAAGTCCTGTAAAGCACAAGAAATATGCTTCCTCCTACCATCCTTGTGCTGACCACTATCTCTATCCCTTATTTTATTGTCATCTTAAGGCATTGAGAGCACCCTACAGGATGATGCAAGAGACAGACTGTACACACAGGTAGAAAATCCTTTGATGAACTTGCCCCAAGAATAATTTCAATCAGTAAAAGTCCATTCCCAATTCTGAATCCTCTCTTTGTTAATCTCCATAAAATTTAGAGGGCAGGACACAGATAGAAGAAGCAGCCCAAGAGATCAGAGCAGCAAATTGACATCAATGCTATATTAAACACACTCACAAACACTCAAGTTTGTGCACACACATATGCATACACACCAAATAAAAAATTATCACTCGCTTATAATTTCTTGCACCAAGTTCTCCCACCCTTGAGTCTCAGCATTATGTTACTCACAATTTCTCTCAGTAAGGGAAACTCCTAGACATCTGAAATAGAAGAAAGCCCAGCTGATAAAACTCTTTTTAAAACTGATCTTTGTTGCTGTCTTAAAAGGAAAACTCTAAGTCAATCAATTAAACAAAATGTTACTGGAATACTCAGAACTCAGTGACCATATCATTAGCTTGAAAACCATCTCATCCGAAAGTCATTGGAGCTAATAAGTGACATTTTATCATCTTACACTACATGAATAAAAATTATTTGAGAGACAATGATAATTATCTATGTGAGATGAATTAATATTAGCAAATCTTACACCTCAGCTGGGTCAATCACAGTGAAATGTCAAACTTTGTCCAAAGTATTAGGTAAATCATAGCGTATGTCTGTAAATTCAGCTAACAGACCAGAAGCAATCATAATAATGTTTTGTTCTTTGAAGGATCCATAATTTCAGTGATGTGAGCACTCTTTCCACAGTTGCACATCACAAATATGGCACATTTTCTCATCCTGTGCAACCTTTCTTTTCTTTTCTTTTCTTTTCTTTTCTTTTCTTTTCTTTTCTTTTCCTGTCCTTTAAAAGATCTACCCAATGCACCAGGAACCTTTCTCTGGCTCTTCAAATACTTCACAGATAAACTACTGACTATGCAGACTAAGGAAAGAAAGAATAGAAAGGCCTAATATATACCAAGATATCAATAGCTGTTCTCTTTGTAGAAGCAAAAATGCTAAAAATACAGTTATAGAAAAGTTGAGGAAAGATTGAACAAACCAAGGCATATGAAAGCAATAGAATATGATTGATCAATAAGAAATGATTAAAGCAGTGATTTCAGAGAAATTTGGGAAGACTTATGAACTGTGATGTGAGTAAAATGATTTATGCAATAATTTATATAATAATTTATACAATAATAATGTGATAATTTATACAATAACAACACTATAAAATAGACAACTTTAAAACATTGAAGAATTGTAATAAATGCAATGACCAGTCATGATTCTAAAGGACCAGTGATAAAGAATACTACCCAATTTTTGACAGAGTAGTGAAGAGAATTCCTTCAAAATGAAGAAAAAGATATGTTTTGGGATACGACTAAAGAGAGAACTTCATTTTGTTTGACTATATATACTTGTTATGAGAAGTTTGTTTTTCTTTTTTTCTTTCTTTTCAATGAGAAGGAGCAGAGGAGAGGAAGAGAAATAAATGCTTATTAACAGAAAGGTTGTGAGTTTTTTTTTCTTTTTTAAAGACAAATGTAGCTAGGTGGTACAAGCTCAGCTAGGTGGCACAGTGCATAGAGCCTCCAGGTCTGGAGTCAAGAAGACTCATGTGCCTGATTTCAAATCCTGCCTCATATACTTACTAGTTGTGTAATTCTGGATATGTCACTTAGCCCTGTTTGTCTCAGTTTCCTCAACTGTAAAATAAGCTGGAAAAGAAAATGACAAACCACTCCAATATCTTTGCCAAGAAAATTCCAATTTCAGTCACAAAAAGTCAGACATGATTGATCAACAACAACAATGGAATATTATTATTCAGTGAGAAATTATGAATAAAAATGATGTGAGGCATTGTGGAAAGAGATCTGGATTTGGAATAAGAGTACTTGATTCTAATATATACAGTGACTACAACAATGCAAATGAAAAAATAACCACCAAAAAAATTAAAAAGTGAATGTTGCAAATTGGACAGAACAATCATGTCTCCAAAGAAGAAATATGAGAAGACACCCTCCAAATCCACCCCTTTACAGAAATAGGAGATCCACAGGAGTTGTACAGTGTATATATTCTCCAACTTTTAGGAGGTCCATTGATTAATTATGCTGATTTTAAATTTTCTTTTTATTTCTCATTTTTTGTCTTTAGAAAACATTACTTTTTATTTGAGATGATTCTGTAGAAGGGAGGAAGAAAGGGGAAAACAAAAGCAAAATATAATAATAAAAACATTTCTTAAAAAAGAAAAAATGCAAAAGAATATCTAGTATTAAATTTTTACTTTGAGGTCCCTGGACTAAATAGCTACTAAGTTTCCTTCCAAAACAAAATTTAGTCTATTATAATCTTATGAATAGAAGAAATTCAGAGAAACAAAGGAGATTTGTATAAACAAAAGCAGAGAGAAATAAACAGAACCATAATTCATTATCACATGTGCATGCTGAACTGATTGTTCTTGAATTGCTTTTCTTTGTTACCAAAGAGAGGGGTTACAAAGGAATTGGAAGAGACCTCTGAGACCATTAGACCAAACTCTTCATTTTACAGTTAAAGAGTTCACATACATAGTAATCATCAGAGGTGAGATTGGAACCTGACTTGAGTCCTCTGACTCTAGAAACCAGGCTCTTGAGGATGCGAGATCTATATGAGTCCTTCCCTCTCCTCTGAATCCTCTTCAAAGGATAGCAAGGACCTCTGGTTTTCCAAGGCTATGTTGGGAGTACACAAGCTTTCTCACGTCCTGCAGGTTTGAGTGTGGACTCAGCCACCACAGGCTGGACATCGTTCACTCTGTGATCACCAAAGCTAAGTACAGAGAGGCAGGCACATCATCATAATGGCCCAATTGGTAAGAGGGGGAGCTTTTGACTACAGTGATGTCCAAAGTCCCTTACTAAAGAGAATGTGGAAAGACATCAATTTGCCTCATTCAAGTGAGTCCTCATACTCATGAAATCAAGCAATTCTGAAATATTGTAACTGTGATGAGGGCCCACAGAAAGCAAGGACTGTCCCCCAACACATGGCATGGGGGTCTCCAAGGGAGGCAGAGTAGACATCTCTAGCTTCTTTTCCTCCACTTTTCTCCAAGGGAGACTAATTGTTTCCAGGAAGAAAAGCAGGAAGTTAAGACTAAAGACCACTGATCTCTTAAGAGAGAGGAAGTACCAGGCTGGAATTATAGCTGTCTGCTCCCTCAATAGTATTAGTCTAAGGTGATATGAAGAGGATCCCTTTACCTTCTGATCACTGTTTCATTACTGGGAGAAGGGGAGAGGGCTTCAAACTTTACATCCAAAGCTTGCGTCACTTCCCACCAAATACCAGTTCTACAATGAAAACACATGGAACTTAGACAAGAGACTGATTTATCCAAATCAGAAGCAAAACAAATTAGAGAGCATTCTTATTATCTGGTTAGATCAGTGTGTTTTTTTTTTGAATCTTTGGGACCTCATTTGGGTTTTTCTTGGTAAAGATTCTAGAGTCATTTGCCATTTCCTTCTTCAGCTCATTTTATAAATGAAGAAACTAAGGAAAATACAGTCACACAACTGGTGAGAGTTGAAATCAGATTTAAACTCATGAAAATGAGTCTTCTTAAATCAGGCTCAGCACTCTATCTGCCTGTCTCTATACACATGAGATGTGTGTGTATATACATGTGTATGTAGGTATGTATGTATATAAAAAGCATACATATGGCAATATATACCCTACAATAGAGAATAAATGAATTTTCTACAGGGAATGAGGAAACTCCTCTCACTCAAGAAAGAAAATGCTAGATCTCATCCAAAGGGAAGTTCCCTAAAGTCTCTAACATAGAAAGCTGGGATGGAGACTTCCATCTCTTCTCATGTTGTTTTCTTCCCAGAGTCTTTTCCCTCAGCACTACAAAGCGTGAGTGGGCTCCTCGCTCTCCCCTCTCAAAGCTGGAAGCCAGAAGACCCCAAAACTTGAAGAAAATTCAAAGATTGGAGTGTACTCCTCTCTCTCCCATTCTCACCAATTCCATCCTACTCCTCACAAAGGACAGAGAATTCTTCTCTACTGATATGTATGTGTGTATGTGTTGTGCTAGAAAGTGCCTATCTAGATGAGCAAGGAGGCTACTCAAAGTTCACATTCTAAATTTTCGGGTTTTTTTAAATAACAGATGTAAATATAGGTAGATAAAATGAGAAGTAGATCAACATATATTTGTGTATACATGCATGTATGTTTGCAGGTACATATGTAGATAGATGGATGATATATTGTTGTTGTTCAGTCATTTTTCAATTATGTGGGGTTTTCTTGACAGTTACTAGAGTGATTTTCCATTTCCTTCTCCAGCTCATTTTACAGAAGAGGAAACTAAGGCAAGCAGGGTTAAGTAATTTGGCCAGGTTCACACGGCTAGTAAAATTCTGAGGCCAGATTTGAACACTTCTGTGCATGCCAGATAAATATAGACAAACACATAAAGAAAGAGATCCACATGCATACTTGGCCACCCACAGTCGAATATAAGCTTCTTTAGACAACTAGGTATCCTGGATAGAGTATTCAAGTCAAAAATACTGAGTCCAAATTCAATCTCAGACACATATCAGCTCAGTTATCTGCAAAATGGGGATAAATAATAGGACCTACCTGACAAGCTTGTTATAAAGATAAAATGAGTTAATACTTGAAAAGCTCTTTGCACATCTTGAACACTACATAAATGCTTTCTATTATTGAGGACAAGGACTATTTCTTCTTTATTTTTATATCTCTAGTCCAGTGCCAGCACATAGTAAGAAGTCAGTAAGTGTTTGCTGAAGTAAGTTGAAACTCTGGATTTATCTGTATCTACGTGTAAGAGAGGGTTAAGGATTGGGTCTTTGAATTCACACCCTCAACCAATGTAGGTGACAAACTTTCTTGCAATTTAATAGTCTTAGAGAATTGCCTGGATTACAAAGAAGCTCAATCATTTGCCCAGGGTTACACTGCCAGCTTGTGACAGAGGCAGCACTTAAAACCAAGTTTTTCTGATTCCCAGCCCTGCTCTTTGTCCTTTACACTACACTGTGTCATATTTATCGACCTGTAGCCATATTTACTATTGAAAAAATGCTCGTTTAAATGATGAGCTTCAGGTGTCCTTCTCCATGCTCTCCAGATGGGCGCTTTTTAACACTTGGAGGGAGAGAACTAGTTTGAACACGAGTGATGGATTCCATCCATTGGGCCAGGTCCAGCACATTTCACTTGGGAGAAAAAGCCCAGAGTTTTTCACCTCCATGGCTGTGGTTTTTGAAATAAGGGTGACTCATAGATGATTCCAAAGGCAGTGATCTCATCTGAGTTGAGTTCATTCACTGTACTTGAGTTTCTTTTTCTCTGGCCTGTTTCTTATAAACTTCCACAAAGGACCACATGCATAATAAATCAGGGCAACTTCCAAGTTGTCTCAAGAGGGAGAGAAATCAGGGTGGTCAGAGGGGAATACAAAAAAAGTGAGCCAGTGAAACGAAGCATAATCCAACTGACAGGAAGTCCTTTCCCAAAGGTGAAATACCACACTCAGCACCAGGCAGTAAAAGGAAATTGGACTGACTACCCAGAAGTCCTGGAATTCGGTATTTGAAATCTGCCAAAATTTACTTTTTCCTCTACCCTTGGGCAGCTGGTGGCAAAGTAGATAGAGCCTGAGCCTAGAGTCAGGAAGCTTACTCCCCCTGAGTTTAAACCTAATCTCAGACACTTAGTAGCTGTGTGACCTTGGGCAAGTCACTTAACCCTGTTTGCCTCGGTTTCCTCATCTGTAAATATGGGCTGGAGAAGGAAATGGAAAACTACTTCAGGATCTTTCCAAGAAAATCTCAAATTGGATTACAAAGAGTCAGAGACACAACTGAACAAATAAATTTGGAGTTAGGAGATCCAGGTTCTAGTCCTGACCCTCCAAATAACCAGCCTAGTAATTTTTTTCTATCTGAGCCATTATTTCTTCATCTATAAAATTATGGCTCAGACTAGATTGAACTCAAAATTCCCTTACTTCTTGAATGTAAATTGTTAGCACTACTGTCTATCTACCCAGGTTACTTATACCTTCGGAATCTAATACTTAATGTGCAAATGGTATTTACACACATATATTGTATCTAGATTATATTGTAACACATGTAAAATGTATGGGATTGCCTGTTATCAAGGGGAGGGAATAAAGGGAGCGAGGGGATAATTTGGAAAAATGAATACAAGGGATAATGTTATAAAAAAAATTACTAATGCATATATACTGTCAAAAAAATTATAAATAAAATTTTTTTTAAATTCCCTTACTTCTTTAAGGTCCTATGACCTAGAAGTCCCCTCCAGCTCTATGATACTATGACTACATTCTTTCCAACTAAGTTCAAAATATTATATCTGAAAGTAATCTTAGCAATCACTCCCACTTGTTATATAATATATACATTCTATTTGTATATTATATATTCTTCTATATTCTATTGAATATATATTCATAATGCATATATACATATATTTTAGATATATATTCTAGATATTTGATCTATTATAGTAAAATACAGTATATGTAATATAGTCTATATATTTATTCTAGCCTATTCACATATTACATATTCTATTCCTGTTATACAATATGCACACATATTCTTTTCATATGTAATATATTCCATTCACATATATTATATAAGATATACAGAGATAGCCAGATAGAGATACTGAAGGCCACAGAAGTAAGTCACTTGTCCAATATAACCCAGATAATTTGTGGTAGAATCAAGGTATAATAACTCCCAGTCTACTGTTCTTTCTAATGCATATTCATTGATTCTATCTGCTTAGATTTTTTTACTGTGTATGAATAAATTGGAAAATTTCCCTCTACTTCCTTTATCATAACAAACTCTAGCCGCAATGCCCCAAAAGGCAATGTCATATAGACAAAGAAAGAGAAAGGGAAAAAGACTAAACCTAGAGATCTAGGTGCTGACACTTCCTTGCTGGGTGATTTTGGACAAGATTTTCCCCTCTCTGTGCCTCTCTTTGCAAAAATGGAAATCATATTTACATTGCAAAGGGATGCTATGAAGGACCATAAAATCATTCTTAAGCTTTTTCTGCTCACAATTTTTATGTTCTCTGTCATGAGAATCACAACACACTCAAAATTTAAACTGTCCAGAAAGGTTTTCAGGTCAGTGGGGCTTCCAGAGCCATGCTCCAGTCATCTGCAATAATCTGCTTGCTTTTCTCTTCTTCCTTCCCTTAGATGTCTCTGTGTGTCTCCATCATTTCTCTTTCTGTCTTTCTGTCTCTCTGTCTCTCTGTCTGTGTCTCTGTCTCTGTCTCTATCTTTTTTTCTCTATCTACCAAGATTTTTTGAGATCCTCTCCTTTCTAGCAAATGCTTTCCATTTTGTATTTATAAATTAGTTTTTTGAACTCAAATATTAAGCTTTAGAGTTTTCTCAAACTCAATCCCAAAATTTTGCTCTCAAGATCTTTTTTGTCTCCTAACTCTATCAGCAAATATTAGCTCAATCTTTATGTTGTCATCATTTGCACATTTGATAAGCAGGTCATCTGTACCTCCATCCTCTTATTTCTTTACTTCTCCAGAACTCCTAACATAGAGGAAGTAGTTTTCTGGGACCTTCCCAAATGCAAGCCCAGAAGTACAGACAGCAAAGTGTAGTTGCAGGGATTATGCAGCATACCCCAAAGAAATATTCTGTGTGCTTCAGCTCAGCCTTTGAGAACCAGTGATGTAAACTATTATAAGACTGAGTAATTAGTAAATTCTTCGAGCTCTAAAATCCTCATGTTCTTAGAGAGCTCAGATATCTAGGCTAGAACAGAACACTGAGCCTGGGGTCAGAAAATCCCACTACAGCACTTATTAGCCGAGTGACCCTAAAAAAGTCACTATCTGTCTTAGTAGACTAAACTGTAGAAAAGAAATAATAGCACCGACCTTACTGTTGTGGAGATCAAATGAAATAACATTTTAAAAGTGCTTAGCACAAAGTCTGACAATAAAAGGTGGTACCCTCTCCCCTAAGATCCTGATCATTTCTAATGGTCTAAATCCTAAGGGCTTTTCCATCTCTAAAATTCCATGTTCTAAAGCTCCAGCTTTTAAATTCTATTCTCTAAAACTCAGGTTCTTAACCTGGAGTTGGCAAACTTCAAGTTTCTATTTTAAAATATTCTTAAAACTGCATGTCAGTCTAACTCTATGTCTTTTAATTTATGGATCTAAAAACATTCTTCTATAAAGGGAGCCACAGGCTTCTCCAGATTGCTGACGGATACCAGGATCCAAAATATGAAGAACCATTACTCTAAGATCTTCTCTGGCTCCAAAGCAATGTAATCTTTAGTCACCCCATTTCTCAGTGACTGACAACACTTGTGAAACATAATTTTTCAGACTTCCAGTGTCTTAAAAGGCATGCCAATGCATAAAACAAGCACACTGCAAATAATTTATGCTGTTAAGAACACATAAGTTCATGCAAATCAATTGACAAGAGATGGCAAGGACTGCTAAACAATGCCCTAGAACCACTCCCTATAATTTAAGGTTCTCAGCCAAATAATGAAATCCAGACGCAGCCCTTAGCCCTGTTGGCTCTCATTGAAATACAGTTTGATGATATTCACAGGCCACACAAGGCTTTTTGACCCTGGAGGTTCTGTACTACCTGGGACCAGAGGCCCCTCAGAAACTGATTTGGACCATCAAGGTCCAAAATAAAATCTCTCATACCAAAGCACTCCAAGATTTATAATCCTTTCTCTCTTCTACACCCCTGAAAGATAAGTAGGAAATGGAAGTGATGGTAATCCCATTTTATAGCTGAAGAAATGAAAACTTGCTGAGAAGAAATTTGACCCAAGGCACCCAACTTGTAAATGGGAGAGCTGGAAGGGAGAGGGCTCTGATTCCAATACCAGTGTGCTTTAAACTATACCAGACTGCCTCCCCTTTTTCTTAGTACAAGAACAAAGGAAGTGTTGACAACAAGAAGCAGTCATCCAAATTCTGCTTGAAGACTTCCATTGTCAAGAAATTCTCTACTTCATGACTCATTCAATTCCATTGCTTGACAGTGGTAATCATTTGGAAAGTCTTCCTCTATTAAGAGCCAAAATATGCTTCCCTAGAGTTTATTAGAATTATTAATGTAACAGACTATAAATTCTCTTTCTGTCTCTGTATGTCTCTCTGATTTTGTCTAGTTCTCTTTGTCTCTCATTCTATCTTTCTGTGTTTCTCTGTCTCTATCACTGTCTCTGTCTCTCTTTTTCTCTATCTCTTTTGCATTGCACACACTATATCTTTCTCTTTTTGTCTCTCTTTGTTTCTGTTTCTATTCTCTCTCTTTCTCTATTTCTTCCTTTCTCCCTCCAGATTTCTTTCAGATTCTCTTCTTTCTAGAAATGTATTCTCTCTAGCATTTTGTATTTATGAATTAGTTTTTTGAACTCAAATATTAAGCTTTAAAGTTTTCTCTATTAAACTGCAAACTCAATCCCCAAATTTTACCTCTCAAGATCTTTTTTGTCTCCTAATTCTATCAGCAAATATTAGCTCAATCTTTATCTTGGCATCATTTGCACATTTGACAAGCAGGTCATCTGTCCCTTTATCCAAATCATTGCTGAAACTGTTAAGCAGGATAAAGCTTTCTAAGGCACTCCATTAAAGCGTTCCTTCCAAATGTGCCAACAAATGATGAGTGTCATTCTGTGGGTTCTAGAATTCAACCAGTTCCAAATCCTCCTAATTGCACTGTTATCTAGCTGAATTTTCTTATCCACAAGAATAGCATAAGAGATTTGGTACATGATTTCCTAAAATTCTATCCAGAGCTTTCCTCTGCTCTATCAGCACAGAAATACTGTTCAAAAAAAAGAGAAAATGAGCTTGTCAATCATGACCTGTTCTTGAAATGATACTGATTCTTTGTGATCACTCCTTCCTTTTCTAGGTGGTCACTAATCATCCCTTTAACAACGTATTCTAGAAGTTCGCCAGAAACCACTCAAGTTCATTAACCTACAATGTGCAGATTCTATTGTCCTCTCTTTTTTCAAAATAAAGGCAATAAATAACCTCATCTCCCATCCTGCAAGATCTATTTCTGTCTCTCTTTTTTCTCTATCTCTCTCTTACACACACACACACACACACACACACACACACACACACACACACACACACACACAGTCTCTGTTTTTCTCTTTGTCTCTCCCTCTGTCTCTCTGTCTCTATCTCTCTTTGTCTCTCTCTCTTTCTCTCTTTGTCTCTCTCTGTTTCTCTCTCTCTCTCTGTTTCTCTCTCTCTCTCTCTCTCTCTCTCTCTCTCTCTCTCTCTCTCTCTCTCTCTCTGTGTGTGTGTGTGTGTGTCTCTATCTCTCTCTCTCTCTCTGTCTCTCTCTGCCCCTCTCTCTTTCCATGATCGCTATTCTTATAAGACCATGCCCCTAAAGAACGAAATCATAAATAAATTGGAGGAACATGGGATGGTTTACCTCTCAGACCTGTGGAGGAGGAAGGAATATGTGTCCAAAGTAGAACTGGAGACCACTATTGATCACAAAATAGAAAATTTTGATTACACCAAATTAAAAAGTTTCTGCACAAACAAAACTAATGCAAACAAGATTAGAAGGGAAGTAACAAATTGGGAAAACATTTTTACAGTTAAAGGTTCTGATAAAGGCCTCATCTCCAAAATATACAGAGAATTGACTTTAATTTATAAGAAATCAAGCCATTCTCCAATTGATAAATGGTCAAAGGATATGAACAGACAATTTTCAGATGATGAAATTAAAACTATTTCCACTCATATTAGTGTTCCAAATCACTACTGATCAGAGAAATACAAATTAAGATAACTCTGAGATATTACTACACACCTGTCAGATTGGCTAAGATGACAGGAAAAAATAATGATGAATGTTGGAGGGGATGTGGGAAACTGGGACACTGATGTTTGTTAGTGGAGTTGTGAAAGAATCCAACCATTCTGGAGAGCAATCTGGAATTATGCCCCAAAAGTTATCAAAATGTGCATACCCTTTGATCCAGCAGTGCTACTACTGGGCTTAAATCCCAAGGAAATACTAAAGAAGGGAAAGGGACCTGTATGTGCCAAAATATTTGTGGCAGCCCTTTTCATAGTGGCTAGAAGCTGGAAGATGAATGGATGTCCATCAATTGGAGAATGGTTGGGTAAATTATGGTATATGAATGTTATGGAATATTATTGTTCTGTAAAAATGACCAACAGGATGAATACAAAGAGGCTTGGAGAGACTTACATCAACTGATGCTGAGTGAAATGAGCAGAACTAGGAGCTCATTATACACTTCAACAATGATACTGTATCAGGATGTATTCTGATGGAAGTGGATATCTTTAACATAGAGAAGAGCTAATCCAATTCCAATTGATCAATGATGGACAGAATCAGCTACATCCAGAAAAGGAACACTAGGAAATGAGTGTAAACTGTGAGCATTTTTGTTTGGTTGGTTGATTAGTTGGGTTTTTTTTTTTTTTGTTTTTCTTCCCAGATTATTTTTACCTTCCGAATACAATTCTTCCTTTGTAACAACAACAACAAAAACAAAATGCGGTTCTGCACATATATATTGTACCTAGGATATACTATAAGATATTTAATATGTATGGGAATGCCTGCCATCTAGGGGAGGGGGTGGAGGGAAGGAGGGGAAAAATTCGGAACAGAAGGGAGTACAAGGGATAATGTTGTAAAAAAAATTACCTATGCATATGTACTGTCAAAGAAAATGTTATAATTATAAAAATTAATAAAATAAATAAATAATACCATACCCCACTTTGGGGCTCATCTATCTCACCTGCTATCCCTTTGGATAGCATTCATTCCTAATATATGAGCCGCCCTAATCCTTTTCTGGTTCTAAACATTATTAAAATCATAAGATTTATAACTAAAAGGAATCTTGGAAATCATCTTGTCCAGATATTCTTAACTGTTATAACTATATTTTAGTATATTTTCCTTCATAATCCAAATGTATTTTATTTTACACATTTGAAAATCTTTTGAGAAAAGGTCCATGGGTTCACCACACTGCCAAAGGGTTGAATGGCATTAAAGGGTCCTCCCCTTTTTTTTTTTTTGAGAGGTAACTGAGATTAAGTGATTTGTCCAGGGCCACACAGTTAGGAAGCATTAAGTGTCTGAGACCCGATTTAAACTCAGGTTCTTGGGACTCCAGGGTTACGCTGTCATCTAGCTGTTCCAGCAGACAAAAGTTTTACTTTTGCCTTGCCTATTCCAGCCTTTTCTTCTTACAGATGGAGAAATTGAATCTCACAAGGATTGTGACTTATCACAGTTAGACAAGTGGCACATGCAAGATTCAGACTCAGATCTTCTGATTCCAAGACCAGAATTCTTTCCTTTGTTCTATTCTGCCTTTCCCACATCCTTCTCAATGTTTTTGGCACTACTTTGACTGAATATTTCATTGTTGGAATCAATGGTACAGCAGAAAGAGTATTAGATTTAAAGCCAGAGGACCTGTGTTCAAATCCAACCCCCTGCAACTTGGACCATATGTGACTTTGGACAAGTCCTTTGACTTCCTTGAAACTAAGTGCCTTGGGGGTAGCTAGGTGGCGCAGTGGATAGAGCACCAGCCCTGAATTCAGGAGGATCCGAGTTCAAATCTAATCTCAGACACTTAACACTTCCTAGCTGTGTGACCCTAGGCAAGTCATTTAACCCCAGCCTCAAGGGGGGAAAAAAAAAAAAGAAACTAAGTGCCTCCTTGTACAATGAAGGGGTGAGCCTTTTAACTCTATATCCCCAAAGCAACAGCAGTGGTGGCAGCAACCCCTGAGTGATGGGTCCCAGTCAACCAGTCGGCCAGCAGATAACAGCTGTCCAGAAACAGGGGGTCCATTCAACAGTCTCTCCAAATCACCAAGTATTTAGGGAACAGCTGCAGCCACTGGAATATGAATATGGCCCATTTTCAAGGAGAAGTTGTTCACGCTGAAGGTTGATACCAGAGGAAAGCATTTTTATTGTGTTTTGTTTCATTTTTTAAATATCTCACACTCTGCTTCTTCCAAGATGCAGCCCTGCAGTCTTCCATGTTTTAAATCAACACACTCAGTTGGAAAGCAGGCTTCCAACTTTATGAGTCTTTCTTATTTTTTTCATCCTCCCAGTTTTAATTACAGTGGAGTTTGCCAAAAAGCTCCATCTGAGAAGCTGCTCCATTTGCCAGAAGAGATTTCCAATGACCCTGTGGAGTTCTGGCAGCCTCTGCTGGAGGCAGCGGCTGACCCCATGGATATTTCTTCACAGCCAGTGGGGCTCTAGCAATAGGCCGAGCTGGCTATATGTATGAGTCAGGGTCTACGTGAGAGATGCTACAGTCTAGCCCCAAGGTAACAAGATGCCATCCCTTCTGCAGATGTAAGAAGGAATGAGCCAGGAATCAGTGTCCTGGAAATCTAAATGAAGGCAGGAGCCACTTCATTTGTGTTACCTTATTTCCCCACCCCAAACATTTTCCATTCAGCCTCATATGATGCTCATGCCCACCACAGAATATCCCAGACTCGAGAACATTTTATTTCCTCCTACTTTTTTAAAATTACATTCAGCAGGATAGCCTGCCCAGAATCTGGACTCTTTGCTGAGCCTTCCTTTCATGTTTTGTTTTGTTTTTTGTTTTTTGTGGGGTTTTTTGTGATCTCCAGGCAAATACAGTCGTCATGGTCAATGAATCATGAAGAATTACCAGTAAATAATTCTCCTGGAATCATAATAGATCCACTGTATATAGAACAATCTGACTAGTCTACATTCCTAGTTGAGAGAGTGTCATCTAGTGGCAACAGCTGGAGATTTTAACTCATCCCATTTCTTGCTTTCCTGGTCTTTATTTTATTATACAGTATTTATGCCAGAGACACACCCTGGACTTACTAACCTACTATTTCTATGGTACATTAGGGTCTACAAAGCATCAACCCTATGAGGTGGACAACCCAAGTGTTATTATCCTCACTTGACAGATAAAGAGAGAAGAGGACAGACTTGTCCAATGTCACACAGGTAATAAGTAGCAAAACCCATTTAGGTAATTGGGAGTCATTGATGGTTCCTAACCAGAGATATAATTTGAGAAGATTAGTATGATAGTTGTGGGACATTTGATCTAACTATCCACCTAGCACAGATCAAGTGGATGAAGAACAATCATTGACCAAGAGATTAAATGAAGTTCAATAGAAAACCCTATAGAGGTCATCTAACAACTCATATGTCTTGAGTAATCATTGAAAATAGACAATGAACTAAGCCTAGATTAAATGAAAAGAGGTGAGTGCACTGGACTTCTTTCAGGACATCACATTTTTTCAATGACCCCCAATCTTCTCCCTAAAACAAAGGCCCATCTTTTAAACATTATTCCTCTTCCTGTAATATAACAATAGTTATCTGTAATATACCAATACAACTGTTATATATCAATATAGCAGTAAAAATAATATAGTACTTCGAACACCAAAGAAATGAAGTTAAGAATGGTACAAAGGATAACATGAGGTCCATGGTGGGCAAAAATTCATCAAATTACAAATGAAGAATTCCACAAAAGAAGCAATATAAAGGTTGTCAGATGAGAAATGTATGGCCAGACAGCTCTTTTTGTAGTAGCTAGAAACTGGAAACTGAATGGATGCTCATCATTTGGAGAATGGCTGAATAAGTTATGGTATATGAATGTTATGGAATATTATTGTTCTGTAAGAAATGGATGATTTCAGAGAGGCCTGGAGAATCTTACATGAACTGATGCTGAGTGAAATAAGCAGAACCAGAAGATCATTGTACACAGCAACAATAAAATTATACAATGATCATTTCTGATGGACGCGTCTCTCTTCAACAATAAGATGATTCAAACCAGTTCCAATTGTTCAATAATGAAGAGAGTCAGCTACACCCAGAGAGAGGACTATGGGAAATGAGTGTGAACCACAATATAGCATTTCTACTCTTTCTCTTATTGTTTACTTGCATTTTTGTTTTACTTTTCAGATTTTTTCTTGCTTTCTAGATCTGATTTTTCTTGTACAGCAAGATAGTTGTATAAATATGTGTACATATATTAGATTTAACATATAATTTAACATATTTAACATGTATTGGACTATCTGGGGAGGGGATGGAGGAAAGGAGAGGAAAAGTTGGAACAGAAGGTTTTGCAAAAGGTTGAAAAATTACCCATGCATGTTTTGTAAATAAAAAGCTATAATAAAAAAAAAAAAAAGAAATGTATGGCCAGAAAAAAAAAGAAGATATCAAGAACCTTAAAGAGTCAAGTAAAAAATTAATTGAAACAATAACTTCAGCAAAGTTGCACAATATAAAATTAATATAAATCATCAACATTTTTGTATATTGCCAACAACCCCCAGAAGGAAGAGACAAAAAGAGAAATTCCATTCAAAACAACTACACAATGTATAAAATATTTAAATATCTACCTACAAAGACACAATGAGCTATATAAATACAAATACAAAACACTCTTTTTTAGAAATATGGACCTAAGGAGAGGAACCTCCTACAGAGGAGAGATTTTTTATTATTGGGTTGGGTTAATAAAATAAATATAATAAAAATAAAAATGACAACACTACATAAATTAATTTAGCTATTCAATGTCCTGCTGGGAGGGGATCACCGGTGAGGAAGTCCTAAAAAGAAACATAAACACTCAAAGTATCATGAGTCCAGCTAACAGGCATGAAAACACATAGTAACCTCATTCTACAGTCTGAGAAGCATAAGTGAAATGTGTACCCTAATAGAGCCCATTTCCCCTAAGTCTCTACACTTAGGATGTATATTGCCAACAACCTCCAGAAGGAAGAGACAAAAAGAGAAATTCCATTCAAAGATATGTGATTTTTGTTGCTGAGCAAATTCAGTGGGACTGAGTGGAAGGGAGATGTGAGAGGTAATCAATCAATGAGTGGTCTGTAGTTCTTCCCTTTTAAAGCACAAGAACATTGTGATTTGCTAAAGTACATGCTTTGATTAGATGAAGTTTTCTAAGCTTACATTTTCCTAATTTTATATTCCTAACCCCAAATATAGCTGACCAAAGCAGTTGTTGGATATATAGAAACTTTTCAAAATATAAGCAACTCAATCTTTGGTCACACATGGAGTCACTTCTCTGTCACCTAGAACAAAGAAAGAGGCTAATCTTTACATGTACCAATAAAACTATATGAGATAAAATATGAATAAAACTTTAGAGAGATGGAAAAAATAATTAAATGCATCTAGAGAAAGAAAAGGTCAGGATTCTCAAGGGAAATAATGGAAAAATGAAAAGAAAGACTTTTTAGCAATACCAGATCTCAAACTATATTATGAAACAGCAATTATCAGAACTATTTGGTACTGACTAAAAAGTAGAAAAGTTGATCAATGGAAGATGAAATACACAACATAGAAAAGTAAATGAACTTAACATAATGTTTGATAAACTCAGCTACTAGGATAAAGATTCATCATTTCACAAAAACTGCTGGGAAAAATGGAAACAGTCTAACAGAAATTAGGTTTAGACCAACACCTCTCACCACATACCATAATAACCAAATGGTTATTTTACCAGATTTTAAATATCACAAACTAGAGGAGCTGGAAAAATATATGTCTTTCATAACTACAGATAGGGGAAGAGTTCATGGCAGATAAAGAAGAGAGAGGAAGACAGAAGATAAAATGGACAATTTTGACTACATGAAATTGAAAACATTTTGTCAAAACAAATCTGATGCCATTAAAAATAGAAGAGAAGCAATTAAGTGGGGGAAAAAATCTTCACGTAAAGTTTCTCCGGTAAGGGACTTATTAAAGATATATAAAGAATTCATTCAAATATATAGAAACAAGAATAATTTCCCAATAAATAAAGCATTAAAAGGTATGAACAGCTGATAAAGGCCTCATTTCTAAAATATATAAAGGACTAAAATAATAAAGAATTCAAGCCACTTTCCAATTGATAAATGGTCAAAGGATACGAACAAACAATTTTCAGATGAAGAAATTGAAATCATTTCTACTCATATGAAAAAGTTCTCTAAATCACTGTTGATCAGAGAAATGCACATTAAGACAACTCTGAATTATCACTACACACCTCTCAGATTGGTTAAGATGACAGGAAAAGATAATGATGAATGTTGAAGGGGATGTGGGAAAACTGGGACACTAATACATTGTTGGTGGAATTGTGAACTGATTCAGCCATTCTGGAGAGACTATTTGAGACTATGCTCAAAAAGTTATCAAGCTGTGCACACATTTTGATCCATCAGTGTTTCTACTGGGCTTATGTCCCAAAGAGATCTTAAAGGAGGAAAAGGAACCCACATTGTGGCAACCTTTTTGGTAATGGCTAGAAAATGGAAACTGAGTGGATACTCATCAGTTGGAGAATGGCTGAATAAGTTATGGTATATGGGTGTTATGGAATATTATTGTTCTATAAGAAACGATCAACAAGATGATTTCACAAAGGCCTGGAGAGACTTACAGGAACTGATGCTGAGTGAAATGAGCAGAACCAGGAAATCATTGTACACGGCAACAGCAAGATCAATTCTGGTGGACATGGTTTTTCTCAACAGTGAGACAATGCAAGCCAGTTCCAATGATCTTGTGATGAAGAGAGCCATTTACACTCAGAGAAAGGACTATGGTAACTGAGGGTGTATCATAATATAGCATTTTCACTTCTTTTGTTTTTGTTTACTTGAATTTTATTTTCTTTCTCATTTTTGATCTGATTTTTCTTCTGCAGCAAGATAATTGTATAAATCTTTATGTCTATATTGAATTTACATGTATTTTTACTATGTTTAACATATATTGGATAATTTGCCATCTAGGGGAGGGGATAGGGGAAAAGGAGGAGTTAGAACACAAGGTTTTACAAGGTCAACGGTGAAAAATTATCCTTGCATATGTTTTGAAAATAAAAAGCTTAATAAAAATAATAACAAAATAATAATAATAAATAATTTTTAAAAGGTATGAACAGGTGGTTCTCAAAAGGAAACATTCCAACCAATCAAAAGCCATGTGAAAAAATGCTTCAAATCATGAAATTCAAATGAAGGCCACTCTGAGATTTCATCTGAGATAAGACTAGAAAAGATGGAATGAGAGTAATAATCACTGCCACTCAAGATGCTCCCTAACAACCTAACTTTGGAATAGTAAGCCTAGTTTAACATTATATAAAGAGTCTTATCTAGGATAAAACCATGACCTTCAAATCTTCCTAATTTACAAGAGCCTAGAACAATTTGCATTTCTTTTATTTTGCTTGAAGTTATAATTGCACAGATATGTAAATATAAATATGCACATTTATATATTGTATGTTTTACTTATAAGTTAATTCTATATGCATATGTTTAATATATATATCGGATTACTTGCCATCTAAAGGAGGGGTGGGGGAAGGGAGGGTGAAAAAAATTTGGAACATAAGGTTTTGCAAGGGTCAAAATTGAAAATTTTCTATGCATATGTTTTGAAAATAAAAAGGCTTTAAAAAAAAAAAAAAAAGGCAATGCCATAGGGGTAGCTAGATGACTCAGTGGATAGATAGTGCACCAGCCTTGAAATCAGGAGGACCTAAGTTCAAATCAACTCTCAGACACTTAAGATTTCCTAGCTGTGTAAACCTAGGCAATCATTTAACTCCAATCATCTCACAAAAAAAAAAAAGCCAATTCTATTTAAGATGTTAAAGTTTTTGTATTTGTTAAATTTTAAATATTAATACTGCCTGCATTGCTGAATACTGTGTAAATACTGATAGTAAGACAAATCTTAGTAGCATGAAGTTTGTATCATTAAGTGAAAAATAATTTTCCTATTGCAGTCTCTATCTCTGTCTCTGTCTTTTTCTCTATCTCTTTATGCCTCTGTCTCTGTCTCTGTCTCTCCCTGTCTCCCTGTCTCATTCCCTCCCCCCCCCCGTCTGTCTTTCTCTGTGTCTGTGTCTGTGTCTCTCTCTGTTTCTGTCTCTGTCCCTGTCTCCATCTCTTTCAGTGAGTCTCTGCCTGTCTATCTCTCTCTCTTTCTTTCCCTCTCCCTCTCTTTCTTTCTTTCTTTTGACCTAGATCACTTGCTTTATTATAAGAATCTTATTCCTGTGAATACACAGGGTGATGCTTGCTCATGTGCCTGGTAACCCTCAATCAGCCCTTGTATTTAATGATTTTCTTGGGAGCCTCCCTTGTCTGCAGGGCTCACTTGACATAGTTTGATCTTGTTTTCCATCGTCTCAAAGCCAACATGTTCAATTATTGAGTGAGTTTGGAATTCTGGCACGACTGCCCTCACAACTCCAAGGATCCATTAAGAGAATTTTATTTTGGGTGGTTTCAGAATAAGAACCAGAGAAATTTGCATAGGTATCTGAAGACATTGCCTATAGATTGCTAAAGAAACCTTACTGTCCCTTTATAGAAAAGTTTGTCTAGCCCTCATTTGGGAGCTACATGCACTTGACATTCTGACTATATTTTCCAACAGTGGGGGGGGGGGGGGGGGGGGAAGAGGAGAATGAAGACTCTTCTTCCAGGAGTGTTGGGATAAGATTTAATAGAAATGACTTGGAGAGATATTGGAATATATGTAGACACTGTGGCTGGTTTCAGTCAATTTTAACAATGTGGTAAATAGGAAGTACTTTGATTAGCTGTGAAGACATTCAAAAAAAAAAAAAAAAAAAAGACTAGCAACCAGAAACTAGACTGACTACTTTTTGTGTGACTACCTTTCTGACAGTACCAAGTGAAAGATCAATGCTACAGAAGAGTGGGATCAATTTAAGCCCACTCTTCCAGAAACAAAGATGGCATAGGAAAAGGTTGGGGGAGAAAGGGAAATTTTGCCTTTATTTTTGTTATATCTTTGAAGTATATCCCTTTTTGTGTGTATGTGTGTGTGTGTGTGTGTGTGTGTGTGTGTGTGTGTGTTTTAAGATTCCACAACTTTCCATACTGGTCCCAAGCAGAAGATTGACTGAGTACCTGCACCTTTGACACTGGGTCCCTAGCTCCTTAGGACATGACTAACGTTGCATCTCTGGTTATTATTTTTCTGATGCAATTAGTATTGGCCTCTCAGCAACACTGAAGAACAAACATTAATAGTGTTAAAGTAATATTGCATATTTAGTCCTTTCCCTATTGAGGGGAAACTCCCTTTAGTAGGCCTTTCTCATCATCCTCAGTCCATCCAGATCTAATATAAGGTAAGCAAATTGACTAACAAAGTAATGAATTGAAACAATATATATTCTCTGAATATATCATTTTATTCCACTTCCAAACCTAAACTTCAGTCACCAAACCAGCTGAGTTTGAATTGTTCTAAAACATTTGATCTTAGCTACCTTGAGTAGATCAGAGCTGTGGCTGACCAAACAGCCAAATTTTTCTTTGCTGTTCAGTCATTCCAGTCATGTCCAACTCTTCGGGACCACATTTGAGTTTTTATTGACAAAGATACCTTTCCTTCTTCAGCTTATTTTACAGATGAAGAAAATGAGGCAAACAAAAGTAAGTGACTTACCCAGAGTCATACAATTGGTAAATGTCTGAGGCCACATTGGAATTCAGGTCTTTCTGACTCCAGACCTAATACTCTATCCACTGCCCATGATTGAGTTGAGGGAGAAGAAATATGGAGGAAGAGGAAACCCAGAGAATTATATTTTCAGTTATTTGATTCTTACATTCTATGGGTGCCATATGTCTGACCATGCTTCTGAATACATATCTCAACAGGGAAAGGACTAAATATGCAATATTACTTTAACACTATTAATATTTGTTCTTCAGCATTGCTGAGAGGCCAATACTAATTGCATCAGAAAAAAATAGGGGGCCTTGAAAAAAAATTCACCTACATGTGAGTATAGATTGACCTTAGTTTAATACAAAACTTCCTTAATATCTTTAAATATTCCTTCTTCTGAATGAACTCCTTAAATGTCATATGAATCACATTCAACTCAAATATTGTCTAGTAGCCTCAAGCAACTAGTAAAAAAATATGAATATCATCTGGATCTTGAAGAATTATGCCCTGTAATCAAACTGTACATGCTCTTTGAAGCAGCAATACACTACTAAGTCTGTATCCCAAAGAGATCATAAAAAAGGGAAAGAGATCCACATGTACAAAAATATTTAAAATAGCTTTTTTGTGGAAGCAAAGAACTGTAAATTGAGGGACTGTTCATCAATTAGGATAGCTGAACAAATTGTGGTAAGTGAATGTAATGGAATACAATTGTGCTATAAGAAATGAACAGGTGAGTTCTGAAAAATCTGAAAAGACTTAACATGAAGTGATGCTGAGTATAGTGAACAGAACCAGGAGAGCACTACACATGCTAACAGTAGCACTGTGTGATGATCCGCTAAAATTTACTTAGCTCTTCTCAACATTGCAATGATCCAAGACAATTCTAAGAGGCATGACAAAAATGCTGACCACATCCAAAGAAATAACTAGGGAATGTAAATACAGATTCAAGTATGTTATTTTCACTTGATTTTTTTTTTGTCTTTTGTGGCTTTTTCCCTTTTGTTTCTTCTTCACAACATAACTACTGTGAAAATGTTTCCATGATTGCACATATCTACATCAGATTGCTTGTTGTCTTGGAGAGAGGGGAGGGAAGGGAAAAATGAAGAAAATTTTGAAATTCAAAATCTTACAAAAATGAAAGTTGAACTTTCCACACAAATAAAAGTCAAATCTAATAAAATGGAAAAAATATCAAGTGCTCATGGATAGGTTGAGCTAATATAATAAAAAAAATGGCAATACTACCTAAATTAATCAGCTTTTATATCTGGTAAATAAGAAGCCATATAAATTAAAAAAAAAAAAAAAAGAACAAAAGGTCAAGAATTTCAAAGGAATTAATGAAAAATGCAAATGAGGGTGGCCTAGCTACATCAGACCTAAAACTATATTATATAGCAGTGGTCAACAAAATCATTTGGTAGTGGCTAAGAAATAGAGTAGTCAATCAGTGGAATAGGTTAGGGTCACAGGACAAAATTGTCAACGACCATAATAATCTATTGTTTGACAAGCCAAAAGACCCCAGCTTTTGGGATAAGAACTCATTCTTTGACAAAAACTGCTAAGAAAATTGGAAACTAGTATGGAAAAAAGTAGGCACTGACCCATACCTAACACCATATACCAAGGTAAGGTCGAAATGAGTTCATAATCTAGACATAAAGAGTGATATTATAAACAAATTAGAAGAACAAAGGATAGTTTGCCTCTCAGATCTGTGGAAAAAGAAGGAATCTGTGGCCAAAGAATAACTGGAGTACATTATTGAATAAAAATGGATAATTTTGATTATATTAAGTTAAAACCAATTGCAGACAGGATTTGAAGGGAAGCACTAAGCTGGGAAAAGAATTTATATTCAAGGATTCTGATAAGGGCATTATTTCTAAAATATAGAGAGAATTGACTCAAATTTATTCTCCAACTGATAAATGGTCAAAGGATATGAACAGATAATTTTCAGATAAAGAATTTGAAACCATTTTTAGTCATATGAAAAGGTGCTCTAAATCACTATTGATCAGAGAAATTCAAATTTAGACAACTCTGTGGTACCACTACAGATCTCTAAGATTAGCTAAGATGACAGGAAAAAATAATGATGAACATTGAAGGGGATGTATTACACTAATACATTATTGTTGGGGTTGTGAACTGATTCAACTATTCTGGAGAGCAATTTGGAACTATACCCAAATTGCTATCAAACTGTGCAAATCTTTTGATCCAGCAGTGTTGCTACTGGGCTTGTATCCCAAAGAGATCATAAAGGAGGGAAAGGGACCCACATGTGCAAAAGTGTTTGTGGCAGTCCTTTGTGTAGTGGTAAGAAACTGGAAGCTGAGTGGATGCCCATCAATTGGAGAATGGCTGAATAAATTATGGTATATGAATATTATAGAATACTATTAGTAGAATGGTTTCAGAGAAACCTGGAGAGACTTTTATGAACTGATGCTACACGAAATGAACAGAACCAGGAGATCATTGTATACGGCAACAGCAAGATTATATAATGATTAATTCTGACAAACTTGGCTCTTCCCAACAATGAGATGAATAATGCCAGTTCCAATGGTCCTATGATGAAGAGAGCCATCTGTACCCAGTGAGAAGACTATGGGAACTGATTGTGGACCATAACATAGCATTTTTACCCTTTTTGTTGTTGTTTGTTTGCATTTTGTTTTCTTTCTCATTTTTTTTCCTTCTTGATCTGATTTTCTTGTGCAGCATGATTTGAAGAATTGCACATGTTTAACATATATTGGATTACTAGCTGTCTAAATCAGGGATGAGAGGAAGAAAGGGAAAAAATTTGGAACACAAGGTTTTTCAGGGGCAAATGTTGAAAATTATCTATGCATAATGTTTTGAAAATAAAAGGCTTTAACTAAAAATCCTTTCATAGCCCTTAAAAAAATGAATGTTGAAAACTATCATTACATATAAGTAGAAAAAAAATACGATTTACCCCCACCAAAAAAAATTATGCCCTGATGATAATAAACATTGGAAAATATATTTTCCTCAGTAGTTATCTGTTTGGGGACCTAGGAATGCCCCAACAATTTTGCAAAGTTCACATAATACAATTGCTGTGTCTTTTCTTTCATATATATATATATATATATATATATATATATATATATATATATATATATATATATATATATATACACCTTGGTCATTATCCTCCAAATATTTATAACATAATATAAAATCTTTTCAATATAATAATAATAGTTGTATTTATATAGTGTTATTTGCAAAGCTTTACAAATATCTCATTTAATCCTTACAACAACCTCTATCATAAGTGTTGTTATTCATTTTACAATTAAGAAAATTGAAGCCAAATATGAACTCAAATTTTTCTGACTCAAACCCAGAAATCTATCCACTGTTCTCCCTAGCAGCCACATAATTTTGCCACAAAAGGGAAGAGAGATATGAAATGATAGATAGTGGAGATGGATGGATCAGGTGTGGGTTTTTTGAGGATGAGGGAAGACATCGGTTTGCTCATAGGCAGTAGGAAAGCTGCCAGTAGACACACAGTGATTGAAGTGTGAGGATAGGAATAGGAGACGGGAATAATCTACTGGAGAAAATGAGATGGGAATGAGTAGAAATATAGATAGAAAGGAAAGTGAGTTTGTTACTGCTACCAATTTGACCCCCGTGCATTTCTGCTATCATGTTACTCCCTTACTTTGAGATGAAAAATCAATGAAACACTGTATTGAGTTATTACTATTTTAGGTTCTCTGGCAATCACTGACTTTCTGTTTTCAGAAGTCCTTGTTTAAACAACCACATCATCTTACTGGGGACCATTTTTTATGTGTTCATTAGAATGTCAACTCTTTGAGGGCAGGAATTATGTTTTTGTTTTTCTTTGTAGCCCCAGCCTTAGCACTGTGCCCAGCACATATTCTTCAATTAAATAAATGTGTCGACTGATTGATTGATATCTTCAGTTCTAGCTATATAACTCTTGAGTCTCTGCTCCAAGGTTAATCCTGCTCAGAAAAGGACAGAGCCTGCCTACCTCATGCCCAGTGGACTTGGTCAAGTTCATTTCTCATGTTCAATGGCACTTGGATTTAGACTGTACCAAAAGATTTGAACTTGACTTGTATTCCAGGGTATCAAAACCCTTAATTTCTTGATGTCTAACTTTACTTATCTGCAAAATAGAGATGATAATTAATATTGCTCTGACTTGCTCTATCTCATATGGATGGATGAAAATCCAATGGGATCAAGAATTCTTGTAAAGCATTTTGTAACTGAACAATGCCATATAAATGCAAACTATTATGGGTCTAATCATAGAGTTTAAAAACTACAAGTAACCTTACAAGTCATTGGGTCATAAGATGCTAAATGTAATACTATACCTTAGCAATTACAAAGCACATTAAGATTTGCAAAGCACTTTACAAATATCTCATTTGATCACCACACCCCTGGAAGTAGGTAGTATTATTATCACCCCCCATTTTCCAGATGAGGAATTTGAAAGTGTAGGAAATTGAAGTGGAGAGAAATTAAGTATCTTGCTCATGGTCAAATGGAAATTAGCCGAGCCAGGATTTGAACCCAGGTTCTCTGCCTTCAAATCTAAAACTTCTTCCTATATATTACCCTCCCTTTTCCATCATCAGAGATATACCTGGACAGAAAAGGAGATGGGACAGTAAATGGATAAGAATGAGGGGAAATGGCTGGATGGCCTGATTGCTACACTGGTACCCATTACCAGAAAAATAAAGAAATCAAAGGATACTCTCTAGCAATAATATGGTAGATGATTTATGGAAGACTTTTGGGAAGACGTGAACAAGTATCATAGAGGATAAGATCTGAAGGAGTTATAATGTATACCTATGTAGTAGATACTTATTTAATCCTATGGTAGGAACCATAGAGACATATCACATGGTCCAAAAACTTCATTTCAAGGAAACTGAGTCCCGGAGATATAAAATAACTTGACCATCATCAAAAAGTCAATTAGTAGGAACTATGAAATTGTGGATCTATTAAATTATTCTAATATTTCAAGAATCTGTTATTTCATTCACAGTAAATATCATTACAGGTGACTGTAACCCTTCTAACACATAAGAGACATTTTAATGAATTGATATGTTTAAGACTTGTCACCGCCTAGTGATTAGTCCTCTACACTTATCAAGATTAATCTTCAGGCAATGATCTATCACTGAGCCTATATCTAAATGGTACAGGAGTAACACCCTAAAAAGTTCAGAGAAATTTACCAATGATATATATGTATATCCATTTGGATCTTACTCGGTAAATAAAGGGAGAATGTTGAAGAGAGGCAGCTGAGGAGAAAATTAGGAATCCACTTTCTAGTCTTTAAAGTCAGAAGTGTCAAACATAAAGTTTTCTAAAACTAGTGTTTGATAAAACTAAATATCCAAGCTTTGGGAGTAAGAATTCACAATTTGGCAAAAATGTTGGGAAAACTAGAGAACAATCTGAAAAAAAACTAAGCATAGATCAACATCTCCCACAACATTGACAAAATAAGGTCAACATTGACACATGATTTAAACATAAGCAAATATTATAAGCAAATTAGAGGAACATGGAAAATTTTACCTGTCCTACCCATAGATAAGAGAAGAATTTATGACCAAACAAGAGATAGAGAAGATCATGGGAAATAAATGGAAAACTTTGATTTGTTGTTATTGTTCAGTGATTTCAGTAATGTCCATTTCTTCATGACCTCATTTGGGATTTTCTTGGGAAAAATATTGGAGTGGTTTACCATTTCTTTCTCTATTTCATTTTATAGATAAGGAAACTGAGGCTTGCCCAGAGTCAAATGGCTAGTATATGTCTGAGGCTTGAACTCCTGACTCCAGGCCCAGCCCTCTAAATATTGTGCTACCTAATTTTCCATAATTTTGATTACATAAAATTAAAAAGATTTTGCACAAATAACATAAACACAACCAAAATTAGAAGAAATACCTAAAAATGAGGAGAGGAAATTATATTCAATTTCTTTGACAAAGGTCTTATTTGTTAAATATAGAGGGAACTGAGCCAAATTTTAAAATAACAGCTAGTCTCCAATCAATAAATGGACAAAGGATATTAATAGGTAGTTTTCAGAAGAAGAAATTAAAGCTATTTATCGTCACAAAAATGCTCTACATCACTATTGATTAGATTGCAAATTAAAACTCTGAGATACCACTGCACATTTATCAGATTGTTTAACATGAGAGAAAAGGAAAATTACAAATGATGGAGGGAATGTGGAAAAAATAGAAACATTATTGCATTGTGGGTGGAGCTATAAACTGGTCCAATAATTCTAGAGAATAATTTGGAACTATGCTTAAAGAGCTATAAAACTGACGTGCCTTTTATTACTAGCATTATCACTACACTGTCTATCTCCCAAAGAGATTGAAGGAAAAAGAAAAGGACATATATGCACAAAAATATTTATAGCAACTCTTTTTGTGGGGACAAGGAATTGGAAATTGAGGGAATGCCCATCAAGTGAGAAATGGCTGACCAATTTATGGTATATAAGTATGGTGGAACATTATTTTGCCAAAAAAAAATTGATAAGGAGGAGGATGTCACAAAATCTGGAAACATTTGTATGAATTGATATAAAGTGAAGTTAGCAAAACCAGGAGAACATCATACCCAATAAAAGCAATATTATAACAATGACCAACTGAGAAAAAACTAAGCTACTCTAATCAATATAATAATCTACAACAATTCCAAAGGAGTCATGATAAAAAATACTATCCACCTCCAAAGAGAAAACTGATTAATTATGAGTACAAATTGAAATTTTTTTTCATTTTCTTTTTTCAAAATTCCTAATATGGAAGTATATTTTATATGATTTCATATTTATAATGGTTATCATATAGCTTGCCTTTTCAAGGGCTGGAGGGAGAAAGAGATTTAAAACCAAAAGTTTTAAATGAATTTTTTCTAAAGTTACATAAGGAAAAAAATGACATAAATAAAAATAGAATAGAATTGATATCCTTATATGGATTTCTGAATCTCCTCTGCACAGTGAAAAACTAGGATAACTGCTAAGTTTCCTTGTAATTCTGAAGCCTACAATCCGTTGTCCCCTTTGAGATGCTCAAAGGAATTCTCAGAGCAGCTATCTTCACAGAAGGCTCCCGAGGGTAGGCCTGGTACCACTTCACAAACTTGCCCATTTTACCAGAACTCATATTCCCTCTTAGGGAAGCTTCCTTTCAAAGGGGGAATTTCCGTTGGGCAAGCTAAGTTAGACAAAACTGTAGGTTTAGTGATAAAGAGTAGTTTTTAAAGTTCCATTTTTATCAGTGTACAAATTATATAATAGCAATAATCTTAGTTACACCTCTTAAGGCTACTCAAAGACTCCAGTAAAACTGACCCATGTGAGCATCAGGCACAAGTATTGCTTCCTCCCCTACATCCTCCCTGAGGACTGCTATTACATTATGGCTTTCCTGGTAATCTGTACTTGTGATAAGCAATAATAATAGCTAGTGGTTGCTAGTGTTTATTTAGCACTTTAAGGTTTACAAAACACTTTACAAATATTTGATTCGATCTGCACAATAGTCCTGAGAGGTAAATATGATTATTAATTATCCCCATTTTTCAGACTTGGAAACTAAGATTGGAGTTAAATGACTTGCCCAGATTCACACAACTAGCAAGTGTTTAAAGCTAGATTTGAATTCAAGTATTTTTGACTCCAGATCCAGCATTCCTTCCATCCTTCCATCCAGCTAATGAACATAACTCTTAAAGAGTTGCCTGGGGCACAAAAAATGGTACCTACTCAAAGTCACAGAACTAACATGTGTCTACCAATCTCAAGGATGGCACTTTACTTATAATACAACACTGGCACTCATTTTTATTGATAATACTTGTATAATACTTAAAGATTTACAAAATCACTGTAGCACATAATAATTTCCCTTTTTATTAAGTAAAGAAACAGACTCAGAAAAATTATGATTTAAGATAATAAGATTTTAAAAGTTTAAATAGCCGTTCAACCAACCCCTTTATTTGACAAATAAGGAAAATGAGGCACAGAAAAGGAAAAAGACTTGGCTTGGCCAGATCATATCACATAGTGGTTGGGGAGAAATAGGTTCAGTCTTCTACTGAACTTGGCCTGTGCACAGACAAAGGGGGATCATGTCATTTGGTTCTAGAAAATTCAAACTGTTTTAAAATGCTGATCCCATGAGGAAAGAATAAAAAGGGAGAAAGAAAGAAAAAAAAAAGTTTTTCCTAATTGTTTTTGCTAAGTAGGATGAGAAAAGAAACCAAATTCTCAGATTTGGAGTCAGGAAACAGTTTTAGTTCTGCCAGGTCTTCCTGAGCAAATTAGAGCCTTTCCCTAGGTATTGGTCTCCTCATCTGTAATATGGTGAGGTACAAGGATCCTTTAGGTCCCATCTAATTTTGAAATTTCATGCTCTAATATCAATCCTGGCTCTAATGTTCTATGTTCCAAGGTCCCTCAGGACAAAAATGTTTTGTTTTGTTTTTTCCAGGTCCCTTCCAGCTCTAACATTTTATGTTTTTAAGTACCTTTCAGTTTTGATTTTCTATGAGTTTCTGAGCCCAAATGTTACTGTTTTCAGCATCTTTACTTCCTTAGAATAACAAAACAAACCAACAAAACCTTGGCTCATGGCTTTGACCTTGATAGGACACTGCATTTTTGAATAGCTACCCAAGAAACCTATCGATTAGCTTAGGAGTGGTACTCGGGCTCCAAAAAGACCAAAGCCTAGATCCTCTGGTCTGGAATACAGGTGACAACCAGATGGTTAGAGACTAGGAAGGAGAAAATGTATTCTCTTTGGCATGCAAGTCATACATAGATGAATCCCAAAGGATGAGAAACCCTATTAAAAAAAATTTTTTAAGTCCCAAAAAACAATTTTCCCACAAGCCAGACAATATTTTTCTTTCACACAAACTCACTCCCACACCCAGCCAAAACTATAGCATGAATGTTGGGAAATAGCACCTGTTTTGCCAGGTTCCCTCCCAGAATGCATTTTTTGGTGACCAGGGAATTAAACCCGTTGAGTGAGATTTTTATAGGACCCCAAGCCCTTTAGTGCTGACTTGCAAGAGGAAAAGCTCGACGGAAACCTAGTTTTCATTTGGACAGCCAGGACACTTAACACCTCTGGACTTAGGGCTTCTCTCCCATAAAAAGTAGGAGTTTCTAAGATTCCAGCTCTACCCCTTAGGATCTTGTGATCCCATGACCCTAGCTGAACTGACTGCCAATCTTGCAGCCCTGCCACACTGGATGATAAAGTTCACTGTGAAATCCTAAACTCATGGCAAAGAAAAACACTGGAACCAGACAGGAAAGCCACTGAAAATGAGGGAAGGAGGTGAGAAAACAGGATACATAAAGACGAATGCCAGATCCTGTTATTGCCAATTACGAGTGGAATCCGAATAATAAATTCGCCTGGAAGGCATCCCAGAATTCAGTTAATGACTGAATCTTCAGAAACCAAGGGCTGCATTACTAAAATGACAATTAAGCTTAGCTATAGAAAAATACTTGGTAACAGAGTGGTATTTGGCTCGATGAATTAAATATGCTATTTAATATAAATACATTTTTCCAAAACTATTTCCAATAAAAGCCCCAGTGGATGTAAAGTGAACATTTCTGAAAGTAAAACTATTTTAACATTTTCCTGAGCTAATGTTTTTTCCCAGCAATTGGTGCTGTCAAAAAGCAGAATAGACTTTGTGGAGAGGTGGTAAATTTTCCTGTATGGGAGGTCTCCAAACAGAGCCTAGAGAAACATTTGACAGAGATGCTATAGAGGAATTCCTGCCTCGAGTCCCATTTTAACTACAGGATTTCTAAGAGCCCCTGCAATTCTGAGAGCCTATGAAAATTTTCACTCATCATGATCATTTCAGAAAGGATCTTGGGAGACTTATTTGACTTTAGTCCTATCGAAGGGGCTTCCTTGCCTTGCAAGAACCCAAGTCTCCATTTAGTTTCCCACTGTCTCCTCATCATGCCTTAACTCTTTAGGTACTGTTCTCCTACACTATTTTCTAGGACTTCTTTGTGTTTTATCTTCTCCACTAAAATATAAGGAACTTGAGGGGAGGATTGGTCTTACTCGGTTGTCTTTATATCACCTTTGCCAGCACAATATCTGATACACAGGGCATTTATTAAGCACATTCTATCAATCTATCTACCCATCCAGCTATCTATCCATCTATCATCTATCTGTCCATTAATTTATTCATGTATCTTCCAGCTCTAAAATTTTATGCTTCTAAGTTTCCTAAGAAATCAAAGTACCAGGTTCTCATCTGTAAAATGGGAATCATTTGCCTGAAGGTATAGGAATAAGGAAGGTAATCATTTGAGGTCTTTTCTGACCCTAAAATGAAAGACTTTAAGTAATCACTGCCCCCCTTCCTGCACTTTTCTGCTTGGGTGTCAAACCGCAGCACATGTCAGATCTCAGAATCAGAGACACAGCATTAGAATTGAATAGTTTCTTTTCATTAGCTTGAGAGCTTTTCAGTGGTTGAAAATCAGCCCACCACCCACTTTTCTGTATTGCTAGGAGTGCATGTGTATGGCATTAAAACTATATTGCAAGCTAAATAATCTGCTATTTAACCCACAAGAACATGAGTTTGTATTCATCTCACAACTAGAAGGGATGTCAAGAAAGTATCTGATCTACTTTCCTGCCTTCAGGATAGCATGACATAGTGAAAAGAGAACTAAAATGGCAGGCAGGAAACTAGGATTCTACTCTCAGAGACACTGCCTACCTAACTGAGCTTGAGGAAATTATTTTCCTTTTGCCTATACTACTGTAATGGACTTCTAACTGCTTACTAATACATCCTTCCTAGAGCTCCAAAAAAAAGAAATAAATTATATTCAACCATAATACTCCCCTGCTATAAAAACTTTCTATGGCTCCCTATTATCCATAGGATGAGACACAGATTTCTTAGCTTGGCTTTTAGAGCCCTTAGCAGTCTGGCCCCAAACTAATTTCTATAGTTCATACACTTTTCATTCTAGCCCAACTGAAATCTTGTTCATGCTTCCGTTTCCTGCATGAACTCATACAGGTCAACCCCTGTACCAAGAGATCCCTTCTAATCTCTGCCTGATGAAATTCTCTCTCTCTCTCTCTCTCTCTCTCTCTCTCTCTCTCTCTCTCTCTCTCTCTCTCTCTCTCTCTCTATTTTTCTGTGTGTGTGTGTGTGTGTGTGTGTGTGTCGGTCTCCTCTCTCTCTGTTCTCTCTCTGTTCTCTCTCTCTCTCTCTCTCTCTCTCTCTCTCTCTCTCTCTCTCTCTCTCTCTCTCTCTATTTTTCTCTGTGTGTGTGTGTGTGTGTGTGTGTGTGTCTCAGTCTCCTCTCTCTCTGTTCTCTCTCTGTTCGTTTTCTCTCTCTCTCTCTCTCTCTCTCTCTCTCTCTCTCTCTCTCTCTCTCTCTCTCTCTCTCTCTCTCTCTCCCCCCTCGCTTCCCCCTTCTCTCTTTCCCTCTCTTCTTCCCCTCCATCCTTCCTCAATTTTCCTTCATTCAGCACTTCTTGTGTGTTCTATATTTTCCCTGTTTTTATTACATGCCACCTCACATCATAACTCATTTGTGTATGTGTTAGATCCTTCCCATTAGATATAAGATCTATAATGAAAGTTATTTTCTATTTTTTCATTTTTGTCTCCAGCTAAAGCTTTCATACAGCAGACATGCAGTATTTATTGATTTAGGCCTTAGTTTCATCATCAAACAAAAGTTTGAACTAAGTCAAGTAATCTCTTTTTGTATCATTCCTCCCTTTAGCAATTTGGTGAAACCTATGTACCCCCTTCTTAGAATTATAGTATTAAATGCAGACAATAACATTCATAGGTTTACAAAGGAAATCAACTATATCATCATCATTCCAAATTTTAAAAAATAATAAATCCATGGATTCAGGTCAAGAAATTGTGGGCTAAATGATCTCCAAGTCCCTTTCCATTTGCTAACATTTTAAAACTTTATGGCTATTGAGGGGAAGTCATCATATTACCAGAAAAAAAAACAGAAACAATCAGCTTTATTAAATGCTTCCCAGATCTAGGGCACTATGCTGAGTTGGCACTAAAAAACATGAGACCTAAGCCCTTCTCAAAGATTTTTTCTTCCCAGTTGAGGAGATAGAATAGATATAATAGATACATAATATACTTATACATGTATATGTATATATAATATACAGATACATAAGATATATTTGTAATGGATACATAAATACATAGATATATAAAATAAAATAGATACATTAAAAAATGTAAGGCTGAAAAGAGAATGTTCTAAGTGAGTTTATAAATAATGATAACTGCTATAGCATTTACAAGAAAAAGGAAATCCATGTGGACTAGGGTAGAAAAGAAAAGAAAGGACCCATGACACTCATGATTATCTTGCGATAAGGACTAAAGTATAGGTAAGACAGGTAAGTATCATGCCATAAGATGATGGAACATCATTTGGTAAGGGGTGCTAATTTGTCCCATTTTTAAATGTAAATCAAAAATCCAGGTAAGGCTAACCTAGAAAGGTTCATGAATTAGCATTGTTTTGTTATATAAAAAACAATGAACATGATGACTACAGATGAGTATGAAACAATTTACACGAACTGATCAAAATAAAATAAAAAAGCTAAGAAAACAATATACACCATAACAATCGTGTAAGTTGAAAGGAAGACAACCACAATATAAAGGCCATTTGGGGGTAAATAAAGGACATAGAGCATTATTCATCCACCAAGATTGGGAGAAGCCAAGATCTGTTTCACTAGAAGCAACATTGACACAATTGAATTAATGGATTTGTCATGCTTGGCACATAGTAAATGTTTACTAAATGCCTTTTCATTTATTCATTCTTGAAGCATAGTAATATGTTATCTGATAAATTCCCCTTCTCCATTTTAATGGTATTCCTGTCTAAAAAACTAAGACTAATCACTGAGGATCCGAATAACTTCTTCCTTTAACAATGCAGGAGACACACTGACAAATGCTTTCTTCTTTCTCCTTCTTTAGACCACAAAGATTATGAATTCTCCTATTTATATTCCTTGTAAAATTCACCCAGAAAATATTTACTAAGCAATTACAAATTTACAAAACACTGTTCTAGGAATTAGGAAGTTACAAGATACATGAGACACAGATCCTATCCTGAGTTTATAATCTAGAATAAATAAAGAACACATTCACAGAGGAATTATATATACGTGTGTGTGTGTGTGTGTGTGTGTGTGTGTGTGTGTGTAGAGAAAGAGAGATACAATATAATGTATAAAATATACAAACAACTTCTTATGACTTAATTTCCCAAAATATAGTTTTTCCTACTTTAGTGATGCTTTAAGAAGCTACTTCCTACTGACATGAGGAAGTAATATAATCTTAATCATATTGATCTCTAAGGCATACTTCAGTATGTAATTACTTTGAAGAAGGTGGTTAATTTTATTCATGTTGTCCCTACTAGAATTTCATGAATACAGGACTTGTGTTTTTTGATATTTGAATCTCCCCCAGAGCCTTATAGAGTGCTCTGCACACAGCAAATCATTTACATTTGTTGATGTCATTCACCTGGTATGTAGATTCTTGATACCTTCCATCAGAGAGCCCTAATTATACAATCCTACAATTAAAAAAAAAATTCTTCAAAAGTTACTTTCTCCAATTCTAATTAGTTCAGAAATCCCATCAACAATATTCCCAATGAATGGTCCTTCAATGTTGACTTGAAGACTTCTTACGATGGGGAATCCACGATCTTCTTGGCCGATTGTTCTATTTGTGAACTATTCTAATGTTAGGAAGTTTTTCTTAACAATTTTGCCTCTTTGCCACTACCATCACTCATTGGTCATGTTTCTGCTCTTAGGAGCTAATAAAAACAAATCTAATTTCTTGTCCCTTCAAGATTTGAAATAACTATTCTGTCCCACTCCACATCCCCAAATCTTGTCTTCAATCTAAATATTCCCAGGTCCTTTGACTGGTATTCATGTGGTATAGTCCATCCATGTACTCTGGCCATCTTCTTGCTTCTCTGCTCTTAGCTTCCAACTTAGTAACTCTAGCTCCCACTTACACTTGCAGTCATGCACTCCTGATGAGTGTTCGCTATATCTGGACACTTTCAGATCCACCATGATATAATCCTACCTTCTTCTGGCTATGCTGTTACACTTTATCTGACTTTCAACCCTACTTTCCACTCCTTACTCTGAAAGCAATAATCAAATCAATAGTAGTATTTCTGGGAAAATGCCAATCAATTACCCTATGATTCCATTCACCATTGCTGTAATATCCCAAACTAAAACACTCCTCCCTAACCACCACATACAAGTTGTTTTGGCTAAGGAGAGATATTTGTAAAAGTCAGATTTAGAAGGAAAGTATTGCTGCTGCTTCTTCTGACTTTGACATCAAAAGTCTTGAGTTCAGACCTTGCTTCTTTTCATGAAAGGCATGATCCAGGACAAATTGCTTATCTTTGATTGACCTCAGTTTCTTCATCTGTAAAATGAGAGGCTTGGAATAAATGGCCTCAAAAGTCCATTCTGGTTCTAAATGCACGTTGATATAATATTATTTTGGGGCTAATGGGTTATATCACACATCTATATCTTCAGCCTGACTTTTCTTAGTGCACTAATGGATTTGTGTTTGTGCCCTAAACAGTTTGCACATGTGATACAACATTAGAAAAACCAATGTCCACTTTGATCTGAGAAAACCTAAACAACTTCTGAGCTAGTTTGGCTGATGACTGTTGGTCTTTGAAAAGTAAAATATGGCACCTACTGACCTCTTCTTCATCCCTCCACAAGCAGTTTCCAGCAGCTTCTCTGAGGATCCAACATCTTGACAGGCCACTGGGGACAGAAAAGTCCATATTGTACCATGTCAAAGTACAAGCATGAATGTCCAAGAACACAATCAGAACACAAAAATCTCTTTTTCTCTGCCAGGGATTTTTGGTGAGATAAGAGAGCTTTTACTTTCAAAATTGTACAAAGGACAGAATCATAAAGGAGTCTCATTATTCTGCTTTTTTTCCTTAGGGCAATGCTGTAGTTTGGGTAGGATCAGCCCTTAATGTTTTACAGTAATAAGGGTAACTAATACTCTAATTAAGGTTATTCAGAGTTTTCTTTAATAGCCGTCTTTTAAACTGTTCATGGCTCACTTCCATGATGAGGCATGAAGGAAATGGGGCCATCAGGCATGCTTCCCTATGGGGTGGGGAAATCCACAAGAGTCAAGTAATTCACAGAAAGTTAAAATTGAAAGAGACCATAGAACATTATCTAATCCAGTCCTCCATTCTCCTAATCTTACAGGGGGGAAGATTTGAGCCTAGAAAATAGAATTGACTTATCCAGGGCCACACAGAACATTATCTAATCCAATCCTCCATTCCCCTAATCTTACAGGGGGGAAGATTTGAGCCTAGAAAATAGAATTGACTTATCCAGGGCCACACAGATGGTTAGGAGCAGAGAAGGCCTAGAACCCAGGTCCCCTGACTCCTAACCCAGAGCCTTTTCCATTTTATCACATTCTGACAGAGGATAGACTTCCTAGCCATATCCACAAGTCTCCTTCACACTGACCATCAACTTCATCTCCTCCCCACAGAAATCTTGAACTCTTGAACTCTGTCCTTGGAATAGCCATATTGGACCTCTCGTGAGTAAATTTTCCTTTTATCTTTCCCTTTAACCACCTCTAACTCCTCTCCAATTCCTCTGCTCACTGAGCTACAGAATGCCCCCACCCTTTTCAATGTGTGTCATCTTATTTCATAGAATATCATCTCTTTGTGAGCAGGGACTGTCTTGCTTGTTTTTCTATCTTCACTTCTTGCCACAATGAAAGACCATTTTTAAATGTGCTCTCTATCTCTGTCTCTCTCTCTGTTCTCTCTATCTGTGTGTGCATGTGTATGTGTCTGTGTGTCTGTCTCTAGCTCTACTTCTAGCTCTAGCTCTGTGTGTGTCTGTATCTGTCTCTCTCTGCCTGTCTCTGTTGCTCTCCTTCTTTCTTTTACCTTACCTATCTCCCTACCAACCCATGAAAAATAGGAAGATAGAAAATGTGGAGGAGATAGCTCAACATAAATACTGTAACTTTGGGGAAATACATCTTCTCCCCAGATAAAACCTCTGGAACTAAGGGGAAAGATCTAAGAGATTGTGTCAATAAGAGAACCTCAAGCTGTACTTTATTCTCCTTATTCTCACAACAATGGAATAAGTCAGACTGATTCCATAGGAAGGAGGCCTTCACTATCTTAGAGATTATAACAACTCCAGAGAAATGGTTTTCCCCATAGGTAGATCCCACCTGATCTTTATCACCTCCTCTGGCTCCAGGCTTTCTCTTTTTCCTCCATCTCCTTTCTACTATAAAATGCCAATGATTAGCTGTGTACTCTAGGATAGCAAAAAAAAAATCTATAAAAACTTACTCTAGGAAGTAGAAACTGCTACCAGAGCTAGTAGTCTTTCTTAGTGCTCTAATAATTTTTTTTCCTCTTAATTTGGACTTTTTGCCCTCCATACTAGCAAACCTCATTGTGGGTAGGCAAAATATTCCTTGAGTGTTCATGAAACTCCAAACTGGGAAATTCCACACATCAAAAAGAAAGCAGGCAAAATATCTATTTAATGGAGATTTTAGGGAATGGAAAAGCAATTGGACAAATTTAAAAGGAGGAAAACAGGACAGAAAATTAAAATAATACTTTTTCATGCTTCTATAACATTTAAAAGTTCACAAACCACTTCCTGCAGTAGTCAATACAATTATGATTATTTTCATTCTATTGATGAGATTCAGAAATAATTTTACCCAGGATGAATCAGCTATTAAATGTTGCATCTATAACTCAAATCCATCTCTTAATTCCTGATCCAATGTCTATATTTTTCACTATATCATGTTAAAGATGTTGAGGATAAAATATTGACTGGAAATAAAAAAGGGAAAACAAAGAAAATATGGGGAAGGCTGTGAAGATTAAAGAGGAAATTATCATTATGGCTTGATAAAATATAGAGCATTATAAGACTCTAGCATGTTCACACTTAGATATGTCATTGCTGGTCATGAGGAGAGACACAGACCCACCAAGCACCAGAGCTGATGATCCCATACTCATGTCCATGTCTATTGAAATATCTTGAGCCTTGACTGGTGAACTTCATAAAGTTTCTAACTCTATCCCTTTTGTGGTCCCAATCTGTTAATTGGCATCCTGCCATCTTTGCAAAGTGGCCAACAATAGAAAGAAATAAGTGCAGAACTTCCTGTGAAGGAATCCTGTCGCAAAGCAAAGTTCTGTTGCACCTGGAAGAGAGGCTATGAGAGGAAGAAAGGCTTAGGAGAACTAGGAGATCATTGTACTTGGCAGCAGCAAGATTATACAATGACCAATTCTGACAGACATGATTCTTTTCAACAATGAGATGATTCAGGCCAGTTCCAATGAATGGTCTTGTGAAGAAGAGAGCCATCTACACCCTGAGAAAGGATTTGGGAACTGAGTGTGGATCACAACATAATATTTTCACTCTTTTTGTTGTTGTTTGCTTGCATTTTGTTTTCTTTCTCATTTTTTTCTTTTTTGTCTGATTTTTATTGTGCAGCAAGAGAATTGTGGAAATATATATAGAAAAATTTTACATGTTTAACAAATATTGGATTACTTGTCATCTGGGGAGGGGATGGGGAGAAAGGGAGGGAAAATTTTGGAACACAAGGTTTTGCAAGGGTGAATATTGAAAATTATCTGTGCATGTTTTGAAAATAAAATGCTTTAATAAAAAATTATTGAGAACCCCAAAAATCTTTTGTTTATATGGGTTATGGCTAACAATATTTGTCATATTCAATGCTAAAACAGTATTATTATAGAAACAGT
Source organism: Sminthopsis crassicaudata (assembly GCF_048593235.1). NCBI lineage: Eukaryota > Metazoa > Chordata > Mammalia > Dasyuromorphia > Dasyuridae > Sminthopsis > Sminthopsis crassicaudata. The sequence continues at coordinate 181,991,851 of NC_133622.1, read as the reverse complement.
TTTGACATTACTGACAATCTGGAAAGGTCTCAGAGAACCCCCAAGGTCACTGGACCATTCTTTAACAATCAATAATCTTGTCCAAATCTTATATATTATAGTGTGTGTATGTGTGTGTGTGTGTGTGTGTGTGTATCCACACAACTCTGAGGTACCACCTCATACCTATGTGAGGTATATATATATAATATACCCCAGAAAATAGAATATAATATATAATAGAATAGGAATATATATAATATAACCGAATATATATATATGTATATATAACAGAATATAATATAACAGAAAAGGAAAATTATGAATGTTGGAGAGGATGTAGGAAAATTAGAACACTAATGCCTTATTGGTGGAATTGTAAAATGATCTCGCATTTTTGGAAAGCAATTTGGAACTATGTCCAAAGGGCTACAAAACTGTACATTCCTTTTGATCCGATTATAGCACTATTAGGATAAAGAAATCATAAAAAAGGGAAAAGGCCTCACATGTACAAAACTGTTTCTAGCAGCTCTCTTTGTGGTAGCAAAGGATTAGAAATTGAAGAAATGCCTGTCAACGGGGGAACGATAACAAATGGTGCTATATGAATGGAATGGAATACTATTGTTCTATAAGAAATGATGAGCAGGCAGATTTCAGATAAAACTGGAAAGATTTACATGAACTGATGTTGAGTGGAATGAGCAGAACCAGAAGAACATTGTATACAGTAACAGGAACATTGTCAATAATCAACTTTTTAATAGACTTAGCTCCTGTCAGCAATACAATGATCCAAGACAATTCTAAAACACTCACTATGGAAAATGCTTTCTTCATCCAGAAAAAGAACTATGGAGTCTGCATGTAGATCAAAGCTATTAATTTTCACTTTTTGTTGTTTTTTTTTCTTTCTTGTGGTTCCCTTTTGTTCTGATTCCTTCATAACATGACTAATGTGGAGATGCATTTAATATGACTGTATATGTATAACTATATCAGATAGCTTGTCTTCTTCAAGGGATAGGGAAGGAAAGGGGGGAGGAGGGGTTGGAACTCAAAATCTTACAAGTGAATGTTGAAAATTATCCCTACATGTAAATGGAAAAAAATATAAATAAATGGAAAAAATAAAACAAAAAAGAGGAAGACTTGGCCATTTCTGCCCATGGAAAATTAAAGGTAGATTATAAAGAAAATACTTTATGCATTAAAAGAGCAAAACTGAACATGGCTAGTTAGTTCACGCATGCACATGCACATACACACACACACATACACATAAAACATCCACTCCCTTTCCCCATTTTCCCCAGGACGAAAAGTTAGAGAGGAGAAGCACAATGACCTCCACCTGCCATTGCACATTCTAAATGAAGTCATGTTGAAAATTATCCCTACATGTAAATGGAAAAAAATATAAATAAATGGAAAAAATAAAACAAAAAAGAGGAAGACTTGGCCATTTCTGCCCATGGAAAATTAAAGGTAGATTATAAAGAAAATACTTTATGCATTAAAAGAGCAAAACTGAACATGGCTAGTTAGTTCACGCATGCACATGCACATACACACACACACATACACATAAAACATCCACTCCCTTTCCCCATTTTCCCCAGGACGAAAAGTTAGAGAGGAGAAGCACAATGACCTCCACCTGCCATTGCACATTCTAAATGAAGTCAGCAAACACCCTTCCTAAAGCCTCAAAATATGAGCAGTTGTTTTCCAGCCTAAAGCTTTTGTCTACATTTAACCAGATTCCTGTCGTCATAACCCAGTCAAAGGCACCATCAGCTTTTTTCTGACATCCTGTGATACATCTGCACACCTCCTGAGTAATTTCCTCAGCATATTAAAGGCTATTCATAGCACTGAAGATTGGACTGTGAGGAACAGAATTGTATTGGCAGGGGGTCTGGAAAAGATGACCAATTTGATTTGGCACTAGCAATGAATACTATTTCAGCTTTCCCTTTTCCCCCTAAGGGAAAAAAATGTGCCTCTTATGAAACTCTCATATGGTTTTAAAAACTTCTGGCCAATGCTGCAAACAGTGCATTTTAAAAATGCACCAGGCTTAGATTTAGGAGACCTAACTGCATTCTGAATCAGTCACTATTTTCATGACCTGCAACAAACCAACTGCCCTTTCTGAGCTTCAGTTTCCACTCTCTGTGAAATGAAGGGCTTGAAGCAAAAGACTCTAAATTTCCTCCCAGTTCCAAATTTCTGTGATTCTTTCACTTCAGTAAGCATCAGTATATTTATCTACAAAACAGAGATGACATTACTCTTTATATCTCCTTCTTTCACAGAGTTGATATGAGGCTCAGGTGAATTAATGTTTGCGAACCCTCTTTATACATTTTAAAGCATTAAATTGGGATCCAATAGCCCACACAAAAGCTCTGCATTCACTCTACCTAGTTCAGGAATGTCTCTCACAATTCTCTTTTGATTTTTTGCCCTCATCCAGACTTTCCTTTAGGATATCAGAACTGGGCTTGTGTCAAGATCTTCCAGATAAAAGATGTTGTTCAATGGTTTGGTCACATCTAACATGGACCACGGCATATCAGGCCCTTACATTCTCCACTATTTCCCCAAATTTGCCCCAAGTTCATATTCATTTCTTCCATAATACTAATACTTCCATAATAATATTTATCTCAACTTCTGCCATCTCCTTTGCTCTTCAATCTTTCTCAATATCAGGGTTTTTTCCAATGAGTTTTGTTTTCTCATATGTGGCCAAAATATTTAAGCTTCAGATCTGTCCTTCCAATAAATAGTCTGAATTAATTTCTTTAAGTATTAATTTGATCTCCTTGCTGTCTAGGAGAATTTCAAAAATCTTCTCCAGCACCACAATTTAAAAGCATTGATTCTGTGGCACTCAGCTTTTACCTTACAGTTTAACTCTCACAACTGTACCTTCCAAATGGAAAAACAAAAGCTTTGACTATACAGACCTTTATTGGTAAAGGGCTGTATTTTCTATGCAAGCACTCAGGCTTACAACACATTAACTCTGGTAATATCTTTACTAAACTGACACAAAATACAAGGTACTCACACTGAAACCTATTTTAAAAAATCAAGAAAATTCTCTCTCCAACTCCAGTGAGACTTCTCCCAAATATCCATAAAACCTTTCATTTTTTTTGGTATTTTTCTTCTATAAGTGTCATCCCAATTACTCAGGGTGGCTAGCAACTCACCTCTCCAGTGAGCCTTACCTATATAGTTCTCCAATTTTATGATAAAATCCTGACTGTGAAACTTCTCCAAACAGAGAAAGGACTTGGAGTTAATAGAAAGTTAACTCCTCTTTCTCCCAGAGCACCATAATCCAAATAATTCACAGAATATATAAAAGTAGAAGGTCCAGTTTTTACTCCTCCACATCAAAGATCTATCATTTGCTAAGGAAGGAATGTGGGATGGAATAGGAAATACTGAACTTGGAGAAACCAACTCAACTTGACATCACTGAACATGAATTCAAATCTCAGAGCTGCAACTTATTGTGTCCTTGGTCAAATTAATTCCACAGTTTTGTTCCTGTTTGCTCATCAGTAAAACTAATGGGTTAAGGTGACCTTTGATGTTCTTTCTAGACCCAGGTTCAAGATCCCAAGATCTTACATTCTTCAGGTCTGACTTTTGCTTCAAATTCCCCAAATGGTGCAGGTGCTCAGTGTTGCCTACGAGTTTTTCCCAATGGATCCAAGAGATTGATTCCAAGAATGCCTCTATTATCCTTTGTCATCAATTCCAAGAATACCTCTACTAGCTCTTGTCATCTATCACCAGTTCAGTGCTCATGGCTCCTACTTGAACATGGATTCCCAGCTTGTTCACTTGGGTCCAGATACACATAGTTTTCTTTAGAAAAAGCCTGGTACAGAGTGACAAGCAATCAATTTTGCAGTCAGAAGATCTGGATTCAATTCCTGGTTTGACCATTCACTACCAGTATAACTTTGAGCAAGTCACTTCAAATCAACATTTATTAAACTCTTCCTATATACTAGTCACACATGTCACTTCTCTGGAACCCAGTTTACTTATTTCTAAATTAAGACAACTGGACTCAATGACCTCTAAAATGCTTTCTCACTCTAAATCTATGATTCAAGAACATATGGCTTTACCCTACCCCACCCCATATTTGCATATTTCCCCGAAGGAGCTACAAGGCTGCACAGGCTTTCTTCCAGAAAATGGAGTACATATATGTTGAAATAAGAGGATTGGATTAGTTGAACTCTAATGGTCTCCTTCAGCACTAAGATTCTGAGTCTATGAGTCTAATCATGTCCTTCTGTCACATGTTACTAGAAGAAAAATCAAAATGGGTTCATGATCTAGGCATAAGGAATGAGATTATAAATAAATTAAAAGAACATAGGATCATTTACCTCTCAGACCTGTGGAGGAGGAAGGAATTTGTGACCAAAGAAGAACTAGAGATCATTATCGATCACAAAATAGAAAATTTTGATTATATTAAATTTAAAAGATTTTGTACAAATAAAACTAATGTGGACAGGATTAGCAGGGAAGCAATAAACTGGGAAAACATTTTTACAGCTAACGGTTCTAATAAAGGCCTCATCTTCAAAATATATAGAGAATTGACTCTAATTTATAAGAAATCAAGTCATTCTCTAGTTGATAAATAGTCAAAGGATATGAACAGACAATTTTCAGATGAAGAAATTGAAACTATTTCCAGTGATAGGAAAAGGTGCTCCAAATCATTGTTGATCAGAGAAATGCAAATTAAGACAACTCTGAGATACCACTATACAGCTGTCAGATTGGCTAAGATGACAGAAAAAGATAATGATGAATGTTGGAGGGGCTGTGGGAAAACTGGGACACTGATGCATTGCTGGTGGAGTTGTGAATGGATCCAATCATTCTGGAGAGCAATCTGGAACTATGCTCAAAAAGTTATCAAACTGTGAATACCCTTTGATCCAGCAGTGATATTAAAGAGATATTAAAGAAGGGAAAGAGACCCACATATGCAAAAATGTTTGTGGAAGCCCTTTTCATAGTGGCTAGAAACTTGAAATTGAAGGGATGCCCACCAATTGAAGATTGGCTGAATAAGTTGTAGTATATGGATGTTATGGAATATTATTGTTCTATAAGAAATGATCAGTAGGATGAATACAGAGAGGATAGGAGAGACTTAGATAAACTGATGCTGAGTGAAATGAGCAGATCGAGGAGATCATTATACACTTCAACAACAATACTTCATGATGACCAATTCTGATAGACGTCTCTATCTTCAACAATGAGAGGATCCAACTCATTTCCAATTGATCAGTAATGAACAGAACCAGCTACACCCAGAGAAAGAACACTGGGAAATGAGTATGGACCACAACATAACATTTCACTCTTTCTGTTATTATTTGCTTGCATTTTTTTTCTTCTCAGGTTGTTTTTACCTTCTTTCTAAATCTGATCTTTCTTGTGCAGCAAGATAACTGTATAAATATGTATACATATATTCTATTTAACATACACTTTAACATATTTAACATGTATGGGACTACCTGCCAGTTAGGGGAGGAGGTGGAGGGAAGGAGGGGAAAAGTTAAAATAAAAATGTTTGCAAGGGTCAATGTTGAAAAAGTACCCATGCATATGTTTTGTATATAAAAAGCTATAATAATAAAATATAGGAAATACTGAACTTGGAGAAACCAACTCAACTTGACATCACTGAACATGAATTCAAATCTCAGAGCTGCAACTTATTGTGTCCTTGGTCAAATTAATTCCAGTTTTGTTCCTCTTTGCTCATCAGCAAAACTAATGGGTTAAGGTGACCTTTGATGTTCCTTCTAGTCCCAGGTTCAAGATCCCAAGATCTTACATTCTTCAGGTCTGACTTTTGCTTCAAATTCCCCAAATGGTGCAGGTGCTCAGTGTTGCCTACGAGTTTTTCCCAATGGATCCAAGAGATTGATTCCAAGAATGCCTCTATTATCCTTTGTCATCAATTCCAAGAATACCTCTACTAGCTCTTATCATCTATCACCAGTTCAGTGCAGAAAAAGAAAAAAAAAGTTACTGGAAGAGCAGAGATTCCTTAGTGCTCATCTAGTTCTCCCTGTGGGTGTCAGGAAGGAGCCAGAGAATTGGCATGAGCTGCTTTAAAGAATGCTATTTACCCATTATCTTGCATTCTGAAATTATAGACATTTTCTAACAAAACTACCTCCACACACACACACACCCTGATTAATCATTGAAAATTACTCAGGAATTCAGAGGATGGATCCAGTGCTTGGTATGTTTTGTAGTATTGGGGGATTCTCTATTTCAGCTTTAAGATCCCACTTCGCCAATCAGGGTTGCCCCTCCCACCTCAAAAGGAATACCATACTCTGCTTACCATACTCTGCTCCACCACTGTTCTTCCCCCAAACACAGGTATTTATTCCTTGCCTGGGAGCATCTTGGCTTCATATTCACAGTGCCAGACTTTCACTCCCATAGGGTACAATAGAATACAGTGGATTTGAAATTAAAAGACCTGTGTTCAAACCCCATTTCTAAATTTCAACAATAATAATTGTTGTTTCTGGGTTATTGTTATAACATTTTAAGGTTTACAAAGCCCTTTACAAATATTCCCTCATTTTATCTTCACAAGCACCTGGTAGATAGGTACTATTATTATTCCCACTTTATAAATGAGAAACTGAGGCAGATACATTTGCCTAGAAAATGTCTGCGATCATATCTGAATTCAATTCTTTCTGACTTGCTTTCCAGTACTCTATTCACTGTACCACTAGCTGCCACTATAAGCAACTAGTTTAATCTAGGACAAATTACTTAAATTCTCTTAGCTTTAGTTTTTCCATCTTTAAAATTATAGGCTTACTCTAAATGGTCCCTAAGGCCCTTTCCAGCTCTAAATCCCAAGTTTCTTCTAATGGGATAAAAGTGACATCTGATTCAGCTAAATTGTAATAAGGAGCTTCATCAGCAGATTCTTGTCACCTAACAACTTCAAATTCCTGATGTTATAAGCTTTAGGATGCATTAAGACTAATCAGAACAAAGCAGTTCAAGAATTTGAAATTCGGCATAGCCAGTGTTCTGAAACCAAGAGGCACCCAGAGGTTAAATGATCATTTTAATATCCACATTTTCATATTTTAGAAATAAGGTCTTTCAAAGTTGTACCATCATTTCTTTTGGGGTAGGGCCAAGAATAAAGATCAGTGCTCATGAATGTGATATTGATTTTATAAAGAACTTGATTCATAATGGTTCACACTGGCTTTTTCTTTTTCCTTTTTTTTTAAATGATTTCTCAGTCCTGATGTCCATCTAGTTTTGACTAGTAAGCCTATTCATAACAGTTAATAGTTATACAGTGCTTGAAGGTTTGAAAAGCAATTTGCAGATATCATCTCATTTGATTCTAATAGCAAACACTGTAAAGTTGCAAGCACTATAATTATCCCCAATTATTCTCCTTCAAAAAAAAGGAAAGTAATACTAAGAAAGTCATACATCTAGAAAGGATCTAAGATAAATTTTGAACTGAAATCTTCCTGAGTTCAAATCATCTTATTTGGGTTATTAAATATATACACTTTTATCTTCAGAATACAGCAGAATTCCAGAGAATTAAATTAAGTGAAGGAATATCATGGGCAAGAGTTGAGTACAGTTCCCTTTTCCAGTAATAAGGTCAAAGTATGCTCTCTAAATTAATCATCTATAACCCAAAGCAGATCTTGAAGAAAAAGTGCTTTGGAAATGGATGGAAAAATCATGGGTGAGAATGATAAGGAGGAAGATTTCATCTCATCAAAAGAGAGAGCAGATTAATTAATAAATACAGCCACTGGACTAATAATTTCATTGGTGTTCATGAAAGTACCTAGGGAGGAACTTCTTCTACAACTGCAGATACATAGCTTCACTTCAATTTACCATCTTAGAGAGTTTATCTGGAGTACTGAGAAATTAAGTGACTTGGCCAGGACAATGGAGCAAGTATGAGACAGAGCCAGGTCTTATTGGTTTCAAGGTTTAGTCCATATCTACAATGTTATTCTGCCTCTAGAGCTATCCAGAAATGGAATGGGCTGCCTCTTATGATAGTAAGCTCCCTGGTAATGGAGGTTTTCCAAGAAAAAACTTGAGAGGTTATAGAAGATTTTGGTTCAGGTATAAGTTGAATTAAATGTCCTTTAATATATCTTTGAGATTCTATGATTCTAAATATGAAATTGACAAATAAAAGACATTGATTTGGGAAAACAATATCCTTCCCACATAGCTTTGTATATGTATAATTCCTTTTCCTATTCTTTATTTTCTCTATTATTTAAGTAATCCTTTGATACTGTACTTTCTCAATGAAACCTTCATATTCTCCCTTTCTCTACTTTGACTCACAAGAAATTCTTGTATTTAAGAATTAGAAAGATTTTTAGAGGATACCTCATCCAAGCCCCTCACTTATATGGATGAGAAAACTGAAGCCCAGAGAAGGAAAGGAACTCATGAGGTCACATAGAAACATAAAATGAAATTAGGACTAGAACTCACTTCAGCAGATTACTAACTCAATTATTCTCTACATAAATATTAAAGTATTCACAGTTTTATAAATGAGTTCACGAGTATGCTGTATATAAGAAGAGATATTTCTGTATGCAGCATATTAACCTTCCCATTATCCCTATAAAATATAATTTCATTAAGCTAATAATAATACCTGACATTTATATAATGATTTAATGTTTAAAAAGTACTTTGTATATAACATCTATACTACCTAGTCAACTGCTGGAAATAAAAATCACTAATATTTTCATAGGGTTTTATTTACATGGTCTCATTTGATCCTGGCAATAACTGCAACAACTTTCATTACTGTGGTAATTTAAGACTTATAAGACAGTTGCACCATAATAGCCTAGTCAAGAATATGTATTAATGAAAACCTCCATTTTACAAAGAAAGAAACTGAAATTCAGAGTGGAAAAGTGATCAAAGGTCATAGAGCTGAGAGCTGACACAGTCCAGAAACTCAGACCTAAGTCTTCTGACTACAAATTCAGTGTCCTTCGTATTGTTAGGAGACCGTGTGGAATTGTGGGAAAAGCTCCAGATATGGCATCAGAAGAAAGCAATTTTAGCTCTAACTGTGCTAATTACCATTTGCGTTACTTTGGGCAAGTCACTTTCCTTTTCTGTAGAGAAAGCAAGGATGGACAACAAGGATAATTTCTGTGGTCTCTTCCAGCTAAATGAGTTCTAATATTTATGTATTCCAACATCTCCAGTTCTCACTTTCCATGTTGGCAGGTCCTTTTCAGTTCTGAATGCTATGAAAATACCATACTTCTTCTTAGTTCCATTTTCATACTTGGGTGAATTCATTATCTCAGCAGTGAGGGTATTCTATTCCTTTCACTGGGGCACACCACACCCCCTCAACACATTCTTATTCTGTTTGATTTTCTTCCATATTTTCCTGTAAATTTTTACTAGAATCCTGGAAGATTTTCTATGCTTATTTTAACCAGCTGGTGGCTAACTATTGCTGACTGCTGATGATTACAATAAGGAAATGGGGTTAGAAAATGGACCCTGGTTGATAATTTCAGGAACACGGGCCTAGAGTCATTTCTTTAAAACATTGAATGCCTATCCTAGCCTCTTTAAGTTGTAAAAACATATCCCTGATTGTCTTCAATCTTTTCCTTCTATCTCTTTTTTCCTCTAAAATCTTTGTTGCCCTCTCCTTTTTTTTTCTTTCCCTGTCTTCCTAAGCAATTATCTTTCCAGCCACTTTCTGCTCTTTGATGATTTTCATCACTTTCCTGGGGAGTCAAATAAGCCCCAGGACTGCAGTAACTTATCAGTCACACAGTCTTCTGTGTTTTACATGATTAGTATTTACTATGTCATTCAATAAAAAATTCACGTTTACCATGGCAACCTCATATCACATGGTCTACATAAAATTGCCAGTGAAAAAAATTCATGTTGGAAGAGCAAAGACCAACAGAGCATATCAATTTCTATGCATTTTGTAACCTTTTAAGGGGGGAAAGAAAGGTTAACCTACCATTTTCCCTATAAAGGCATTTCCATTTTTCAGGCCTTATTCTCCTTGACATTGGGGGCATTTTAATATCATTTCTCCTTCTATGTTCTGTTAAGGAATTGAAAGATGTGGCTATTTTCTTCCAGAAGACCATGAACATGGTGGAAAGAGAACCTGTCTAAGAATATGAGATCTGGGCTTGAGGCCCAGCTCAGCTTGCTTACTAGCAACGAATCCTTAAGCAAAGCAAAGCCATATATATCAAAGCTCAAAGGAATCTTAAAGAGCTAAAAGAGAACTCCAAAGTCAAATAGTCCAATTCTTTGATTTTATAAGGTAACAACTGCAGTACAGAGGAAGTGTAATTCCTTGTCCAAGGTTGTCCAAGTGTTAAGAAGCAGCAAAGTAGCAGATTCAGGGTTTGATCCAAGGGCCCCAAATCCATCATTCTTTATAGATGCATCAAACATAAGCTTCAAAACTCTGACTGCTTCCCCAAACAAATTAAAATGTAATTGGGAAACTTTTGACTAAACAAATAAAAATACAATAATCATATAAATAATGTTAAAATGTAGTTAAAATGAGATAACAATGATCCTCACATAGTTTTGTGTCCCTGTATCTATTCAAGTTTCCCCTAATGCCTCTTGCTCACAGAATAATTCCAGAAAATAAGAGTTGGAAATTACCTTAGAGGTCTCCTATTCCTATCCCTGACACAATATCTACCTAAATGATCTATAACATATGAGCATCCAATCTACACTTGAACACCTCTAGGGATTACCCCATCCCTGCCAACATGTGAAAATCTATTATATTACTGGCTGGCTTTCATCATTAGGGAGTTTTTCCTTCAAAGAATTTCCACGTAATAAGGGACCTCAGAGGACGTTTGAACTACATCATGGATGACTAGGAATTTTCTTTAAAACATCCTTAGTAAAGGTCATCTAGTCTATTTTTGACTCTCAATAGCAGGAAATTCTCTCTCCCTTACCATTCCCTTGGTCTCCAGCATTCAAAGTAGTTTATTCTACTTTTTAAAAGCTCTAAATGAGGGTAAGTTCTCCTAATTTCGAGTGACCCAGGTTTATGAAAGTCATAATCCTTGAACCTCAGTTTCTCCACGTATAAAATAGGGAATGGTAATGTCTATTCTGCCATCTTATTGGGGTACTGATAAAGTCATATTTTTATTATAACTTTTTATTGACAGAATATATGCCTGGGTAATTTTTACATTTCCCTTGCACTCACTTCTGTTCCGATTTTTCCCTTCCCTCCCTTCACCCCCTCCCCCAGTTGGCAGGCAGTCTTATATATGTTAAATATGTTATAGTATATCCTAGACACAATATATGTGTGCAGAACGGAACAGTTCTCTTGTTGCACAGGAAGAATTGGATTCAGAAGGTAGAAATAACCTGGGAAGAAAAACAAAAATGCAAGTAGACCACACTCATTTCCCAGTGTTCCTTCTCAGGGTGTAGCTGATTCTGTCCATCATTGATCAACTGGAACTGAATTACATCTTCTCTTTGTCCAAGATCTCCACTTCCATCAGAATACATCCTCATACAGTATCGTTGTTGAAGTATATAATGATCTCCTGGCTCTGCTCATTTCACTCAGCATCAGTTCATGGAAGTTGATAAAGTCATATTGTTAAGATATTTAAAGAAACTGTAAATTATAAAGAACAGTGAAGTGACATGCACATCTAAACTATTCAGGCAAGGTAGAAGATTATTATTGTCCTATATTAGCTCATAAAAGAAAACGAATTCCAGTGACCTTGGAAGATGAATGTATCTTGCTTTCAGAAATTTACTCCACTCTAGCTTGTGATGTACATAGCCCTCCATCACTTAAATCCAATTCACTTACATGTGATGGCATCACCTCCCTGATGTCATAGTCCTCTTCAAGAACAAAGAACAATAACAACAACAACCAATCTACTATATAGCTACTAAAAGCTATTTGCTCCAGAGATTTCCATCCTTCAGGCTAACCTGACCGTCACCATCATCCTAGTTCATTCATCCATTCATTTAGCAAATATTTGGTAAGTGCCTACAATGTGCAAGGCAATGTGATCAGTTGCTTGTAGAGATTACAAATATAGATAGAGAGTATCAAAGTAAGAAGGAATTTATGATCTAATAAAAGAGAAAAGAATTGGACACTAACTATAATGCATGATATTACAAAATAGACAGTACTATTCATGAGAAAGATAAATTGCTCATCAAAGAGCAGCATATTTCTTCATGGAGAGGAGGTACTAGGTATACTAGACAAAAGAAACAGAACCAAAAAAAAAAAAAAGAAGTGAAGGAAAGACTAAATAATAGCTGAGATTTACATGGTGCATTAAGGTTTAAGAATTGTCTTCACATGTCTTCATATCTCATTAGATCCTTCCAATAACCCTGTGAGTTAAGTTAGAAAAAATGTCATTACCGTACTTTTTACTGCTAGGAAAACTTAGGCTGTAGGAGGATAAGTGATATTCATAACTTCTACAGCTAGTAGGTGGTAAACCATGCTCTTCAGATAACATCCACTGGACTGGTAGACCAATTGGGCTGGAGCATAGGGCTTTTATAGGGCAATTCAGGAATTAAGATTAGAAAGATAAATTGAGGCCACATTGTACAGGGTCTTAAATGCCAAATTAAGAAATTAGCATTTTATTAAGTAGGCAACATAAAATCACTGAATGAGTTCTAACAGACTACTTTAGGAAGGTCATTATGGTAACAATATAGGAAAGGAGAAATTCTAAAGATGGAAAGACCTATTAAGAGTCCAGGACTGAACCAAACAGTAAAAATGGAAACAAATGGATAATAAAAAAAAATCAACAAGATCCAATGACTAGATATTGATAAAGGAGATTGAAAGAGAAGGAGGAGGTAGGGGAAAGTCCCACTTTTTAAACCAGTGTACTCTGGAGAAGGATGATGCTATTAATAGAAATACCAGGAAAAATCAAATAGAGAATTGGTTGAAGGTGTTTAGCCTCAGTTATGTTAAGTTAGAGATAAAAGAAATGTCTAGTAAGTAGTTGGAAATATGGTACTGGAGTGGGTCAAAAGTTCAAAGATAAAATGGGATGCTATACGAGTTACTGAGTTCCCTATAACTAGAAATCTTCAAGTAGAGATTGAATAAACATATCCTTGGCTTTCTTGTACAGGAATTCTTGCTCAGGAATACTTTGTATTAGATGACCTCTAAAATTGCTTCCAATTCTGAAATTTCATTATTCTGTCATTCAACAGATATAGAAATCAGCCTCATATTCTTTCCATAAGAAATGTAGGTTCTGCTGATGCTGAGTGAAATGAGCAGAACCAGAAGATCACTATACACTTCAACAACAATACTGTATGAAGATGTATTCTGATGGAAGTGGAAATCTTCAGCATAAAGAAGATCCAACTCACTTCCAGTTGATCAATGATGGACAGAAATATCTACACCCAGAGAAGGAACACTGGGAAGTGAATGTAAATTGTTAGCTCTACTGTCTATCTACCCAGGTTATTTATACCTTCGGAATCTAAAACTCAACGTACAACAAGAAAATTGGATTTACACACATATATTGTATCTAGGTTATACTGTAACACATGTAAAATGTATGGGATTGCCTGTCATCAAGGGGAGGGAGTTGGAGGGAGGGAGGGAGGGGAAAATCTGGAAAAATGAATACAAGGGATAATGTTATAAAAAAAATTACTCATGCATATATACTGTCAAAAAATGTATAATTATAAAATTAATTTTTAAAAAATTGTCAGTTGGAGGAGACTGACAGTGGATTTTATATTTGACTCTAAAGGTTATAGGGAGTCAGATCTATGTTTTTAGATGTTGCTTATGAAGTTGTGTAAAGGTATCCAACTCAAACCAGAATAAAACATAATTAGAAAATGTTAAACAAAATTAATAAAAATACAATACAACATAAAAAAAAAAGAAATGAAGGTTCTGCAGACAATTCTCGGATGAAGAAATTGAAACTATTTCTAGTCATATGAAAAGATGCTCCAAGTCATTATTAATCAGAGAAATGCAAATTAAGACAACTCTGAGATACCACTACATACCTGTCAGATTGGCTAGAATGATAGGAAAAAGTAATGATGAATGTTGGAGGGGATGTGGGAAGACAGGGATACTGATACATTGTTGGTGGAATTGTGAATACATCCAGCCATTCTGGAGAGCAATTTGGAACTATGTTCAAAAAGTTATCAAACTCTGCATACCCTTTGACCCAGCAGTGTTGCTACTGGGCTTGTATCCCAAAGAGATCTTAAAGGGAAAGGGATCTGTATGTGCAAGAATGTTTGTGCCAGCCCTCTTTGTAGTTGCCAGAGAGAAGAAAGAAAGAAAGAAAGAAAGAAAGAAAGAAAGAAAGAAAGAAAGAAAGAAAGAAAGAAAGAAGAAAGAAAGAAAGAAAGAAAGAAAGAAAGAAAGAAAGGAAGGAAGGAAGGAAGGAAGGAAGGAAGGAAGGAAGGAAGGAAGGAAGGAAGGAAGGAAGGAAGGAAGGAAGGAAGGAAGGAAGGAAGGAAGGAAGGAAGAAGAAAGAAAGGAAGGAAGAAAGAAAGGAAGAAAGGAAGGAAGAAAGGAAGAAGGAAGGAAGGAAGGAAGGAAGGAAGGAAGGAAGGAAGGAAGGAAGGAAGGAAGGAAGGAAGGAAGGAAGGAAGGAAGGAAGGAAGGAAGGAAGGAAGGAAGGAAGGAAGGAAGGAAGAAAGAAAGGAAGGAAGAAAGAAAGGAAGGAAGAAAGAAAGGAAGAAAGAAAGGAAGAAAGGAAGGAAGAAAGGAAGGAAGGAAAGAAGGAAGGAAGGAAGGAAGGAAGGAAGGAAGGAAGGAAGGAAGGAAGGAAGGAAGGAAGGAAGGAAGGAAAAGTGAGAAAGAGGAGGAAGGGAGAGAGGAAGGAAGGAAGAGATTAAGCCCAGATAGTTCAGCCTTTGATCAAATAGAGAAACGATGAGGTGCTGAACAAGAGCAAAGAAGATAGAAAGAGACAAATGTACCCAAAGTTGTAATTGGAGCAATGATGCCTTCACTCAGTCCTTCCCAAGATCAGCTACACCAGTAACCTACAAAGACAATACCTTGTCTCCCCCACCCACCCCCCCAAAAAAAGAAAAGAAAAAGAAAGGGTGGAAAAGAAAAGGCACTTCATTAGAGAATAATGATTGGTCCTTTGTCTCTCCTGGGCAGAGAGAACTCTGTAGGGGGACATCTTCAAAAGTGGTTTATATTAGTCTTTCTGCTTTCACAACCAATTACATGCCAAAGGGTAAAAATGTTTCACTAAATAACAAAAGCCAATGATTTCTGTACCTTCTGTTCCTCTTTAGTTCAGAAAGATAGATTCCAAAATACTCTAAGATTATTCTTATGGTAGATTTTCATCTGCCACAGAATGTCTTCTTTGCCAGCATGAATAAAAATATGGAGACCAAAAAAAAAAAAAAAATTCAATCTTTTCAAACCAGGGAGCATATTGAATGCAATTTGTTGTATTGATTTTTAAAACATAAATACCATGTGCAAGACATTTCCAGTAATAAAAATTTTTTGAAATTATTTAAATAATCTATCTTGGCTGTACTCTCCACAAACTCAGGAAAAACAGCTACCAGGCTCCAATCTTAGCTGCATGGGCTGGCCTCTTCCCCAGTCCTATAAACCAACATTTATGACCCCCGACAAGATCCTCTTCCCTCAGCAGTTCAGTCAAGGCACCTGGTGGATGGTTTCAACATGTCATGTAAATCAACATTAACTCTGATAAATCAAAGAGAGAGAACAAACACATAAAATGTGCCATGACTGAGAAAGAGAAAATGTAGCTGGTTTTCAAGGGTTCATCTTTGCAAAACTGTCATTATCCCAGCATGCTGGAGAATCAATAGAATCAAGCAGGGCAGAAGAAACTGAAAAAGAAAGAAAGGGTGTGTCTGTGTGTGAGTGTGTGTGTGTGTGTGTGTGTGTGTGTGTGTGTGTGTGTGTGTGTGTGTGTGATGTCAGTACAGCAAGAGAAAAAACCAAGTTAGGCAGAGGTATTAGAAACACCGCTATATATTACATAGCTTCATCACTTAGGAAACAATCTCCCCCTTGTGATTGTCTAAGGCTCAAGAAGATTCCCATCTTAAATAATGGAAATATTATCCAGTCATCATTGTAATCATCCAAAAAAAAAAAAAAAACAGACAAAAGTTTGAAAAGAAGCATAGGTGCAGAGAAGACTTTACAACCCATCTAGCTGATTTTAGATGCAGAAACTCAGGCTTGGAAAGCTTAGTGACTTCCCCAAAGTCACAAAGGTAGAGAAGGTTGAATCCACATCCTCTGATTCCAAAACAAGTGCCCATTCATTCTCCAATGGTCACTTCAGGTATACTGCCTTGGTAGTCAACAGCAAACCTTGGAAATAGGATCAGCAGATGTTTGAGGGACCTTAGGAATCACGAAGGCTGGCCCTTTTATTTTATAAATGAGGAAAGGGAGAACATTCATCCAAGACCATTTAGGCATTAAGTAGAATGAGGATCCAAACTCAAGTTTTCAAACTTTGGATTTCCAAGTCTAATTCTCTTCCTAATATATCACAACTGTTTCTATAAAAAGCTTGCTTTAGCTAGACATGAATAAGATTACCTTAAAAGATCTCTCCTGCTTCCACTGTGGCTGAGATCCATTTTTTTAGTACAGAAGTCGGAGGTTTGATTTCTTATATTGTTTCTAATTGACAGCAGGATCAGTTTACTCTTCTATGTCAAATGAGGTGCCATGAGATACCAGGATGTGCCAATCTCCAGATCTGACACAAGAAGTCACCGGCAGTCCTGAACTGTCAAAGGCATGAGCCTGTTTTGGCCATATTTTCTCTTTGTGAATGTCCCTTCGTACATGTTGCTACATTTGTCCATTCTTCCCATTGAGGATGTGTATATTAGTGGATGACTAAACTCATGTTTATGGATGAAGTGCTTTAATACTACTTTTCTCTCTATGTTCTTTCATTAAATGTCTTTGCTTTGATTACTATGTTTTGAGACAGTCCTTTGGCATAAAGGAGTCCTCCTGGAAGGACATAGGGTTTCCTTATTGGCATTTGCTTTATAGAGCCAGGTTCCTGACAAAGCCATAAGCAAGAAATAGAAAGAGAAATTCCATTTAAAATAACTTTAGACAAAATAAAATATTTGGGCGTCTACTTGCCAAGACAAATCCAAGAACTATATGAATATGAGAAACACAAATGAAGTCAGATCTAAACAATTGGAAAAATAATAGTTGCTCATGACTAGGCCAAAGTAATATAATAAAAATGACAATTCTGCTTAATCTACTTATTCAGTGCCACATCAGTTGAAGTGCCAAAAATTATTTCATGGAACTAGAAAAATAACAACAAAATTCATCTGGAAGAACAAAAGGTCAAGAATATCAAGGGAATTAATGAAAAAAAAAAAAAGATGACTTAGCAGTACCAAACCTAAAACTATAATATAAAGCAGCAGTAATCAAAACCATTTTGGTATTGGCTAAGAAATAAGACTGGTGGATCATTGGAATAGATTAGATACACAGGGTACAATAATCAAGGCCTATAGTCATCTAGTATTTGATAACCTCCCAAACTCCAGCTTCTGGAATAAGAATTTACTATCTGACAAAAATTGCTGGAGAAACTGGAAAATAATATGTCAGAAACTTAGCAAAGACCTACATCTCTCACTCCATACCAAAATAAGGTCAAAATGGATACATGATTTGGCCATAAAGGATGATACCATAAACAAACAAATAATTTACCTATCAGATCTTTTGAGAAGACCAAAGAAGAACTAGAGAATATTATAAAAGGCAAAATGGACATCTTTGATTACATTACATTAAAAAGATTTTGCACAAACAAAACCAATAGAAAAAAGATTTAAAAGGAAGTACAAAGCTAGGAAAGAATCTTTACAGCTAGCGTTTCTGATAAAAGTCTCATTTTCAAAAAATATAAAGAACTGTGTCAAATTTACAAGAATACAGGTCATTCCCCAAATGATAAATAGTCAAAAGATATGAACAGACAATTTTCAGATGATGAAATTAAAGCTATCTATAGTCATGTGAAAAATGCTCTAAATTACTATTGATGAGAGAAATGCAAATTAAAACTATCTCATACCTCTCAGATTGGCTAAGATGATAGAAAAAGATAATGATAAATGTTGGGAAAAATGTAGGAAAACTGGGACAATAATGCATTGTTGGTGGAGTTGTGAACTGATCCAACTATTCTGGACAACAATCTGGAACTGTGCCCCAAAGTGGCACTACTGGATCTGTGTCCCAAGAAAATCATAAAGGAGATAAAAGGACTCACATGTGCAAAAATGTTTGTAGTAGCTCTTTTTCGTGGTAACAAAATACTTGAAAAATAAGTAGATGCCCATCAATTGGGGAATGACTGAATAAGCTGTGGTATATGAAGGTAATGGAATATTATGATTCTATAAAAAATGAAAATCGAGTGATTTTAGAAAGGCCTTGAAAAATTTACATAAACGTGCTGAGTGAAACAAGCAAAACCAGGAGTACATTGTACACAATAACAGCAAGAAGGTGCAATGATCAACCATGAAAGATTTGGTTCTTCTCAGTGGTTCAGTGATCCAAAGCAATCCCAACAGACTTTGGATAGAAAATGCCATCTGCATCCAGAAAAAGAACTATAGAGACTGAATGTAAATTAACACATGTTATGTTCACTTCTTTTTTCTGTTTTTTTTTCTCTCTCATGGTTTTTCCCTTTTACTCTGATTTTCTCTCCCAACATGATTCATAAAGCAATGTGTATTAAAATAAATTAATTTTTAAGAAAAGAAAAGAAAAAAAGAACCTGGTTCACAGTATCATACTCCATTCACCCAGTGTGGGTGTGGCTACCAATAGCAAAACTCCTTGCCAAAGACCCAGTTTATGTCTAAGGAAACACCCATGGGCTAGCCAGAGATATAAGGGAAAACTACTTCTTAAGAAGTTTAGGTACTGAGAATAAGATGCAAAACAATGGGAGTCAATTTAATGCAAAGCTCTTATTGCAAGCAAAGGGGAAGAGGGGGAAGGAGGGAGAAGAAAAGGAAACCTGATATTGCAACTCAGACATACAGACTATCATAAAGTATAACTCAAGTAAAAACAGGACTGCACTGGAGAGCAGAGAGACTGGTCCATTCAACAGAAAGGGAAAGCTCCAAAGTGCCCTTCCAAGGATGGGATTCTTACATCCTGAAGCTGAATGAGTTACATATAAGGATCACGGCAAAATATTATTGGGATGGGGAAGGTTATTATTAGAGGAAATACACAAATTATTTGGGGGGCTATCAGGGAGAAAAAAGTAGCTATCAATATACAAAATATGGAGGACACAGTTGTAATAATCTTGGAAAATATTATTGTCAGTATTTTTCCATGATATGTTCTATAAACTTACAGTCTCCCTTAAAGGGAGACTGTCATGATGACCTCAAAACCATCATCAAGTCTAATCTTATAACAATGTTTTCTGTGCACAGGTTATAAGCTATTGCCTCCTTTATGAGGAAACTATCATGGTAGCCTTAAGATCAATAGGCCTAATCACATAACATGATTGTAACCTTTGGCTTTCTTTTAAAAGGCAGACATACCAATGGAGACTTGCAAGGGATAATTTTTTGATTGAACACATACTCATGGTGCAACCTGAACCCAAGATGGCTTTGAATAGGGCCATTGTTTTGAGTTCTCTCATCATCATCATCATCTCTTTAAGGTACCAGTTATTGTCATCTTCTCATCTTACAAATATTCTGGAATCAAGGGATTGATTCCTAAAGCACACGGGAGGGATTATTAGAACTGGCAGGGAACTTAGCATTCATATAAGTTAACTCCTTCATTTTAGTGAAGAGGAAAGACAGGGCCCAGAAAAAAAAATGATTGATTTGCTCTGTTAGTAAGAAGCAGAGCTGAGGTTGGAACCAAGGTCTCTGGTTCCAAATCTAAGACTCTTTCTACTCTATTAAATGACTTAATAGTTCACCAACAGTAATGACCAACCTTAGAGTTTTGGGGTTTCTAGGTACGTATGATTAAATGGCTTAAGAAGCTGTGGGATGATGATCAAATATTCAGTAAGTGCTTAAGTATGTATAGCACCAAGTTAGGTGTTATGGGAGACATGAAAGAGTACCTACTCTCATGGACCTTAATCAGCAAGAAAGAGGCAAAACAAGTAACTAGAAAGACCTAAAATAGCATAGAATATATGTACTCATATATACGAAGGCAGTCTTAATAACAAGGTGTCCCAAAAGTCTTAGTGTCTTTTAAAGCTTTCAGCCCTATAATTATTACAGCAATATATCAATTCCAGATGAGTGATGTAGATAATAAGTATTATGGGAAGCCAGAGATGATGGAGGGAGATGACTATGAGCTAGGTCACAAAGTTTTCAAGTCTGAACAGATCTCATATATCACCTAACCTGAATTTTTCTTTGAAATAATGTTTCTTCATTTCTTATAGTACAATAGATTCCATCACATTCATATACCATAACTTGTCCAGCCTTTCCCTAGTGGATTGATGGAAATATTTTCGGAAGAGGTGGGAAGATCTGTAACTCCCAGCTGAAAGAAAAGTGATAGAAGTGTGGTAGGTCTTGTGACCTTGAAAACCTACTATTTACAGATCTCAGATTTTCCATACATGGTTTCAAACTTGAAGTCATATGGAGAAATAAAGTGACAGTTGAAGGGTTTAGTCAATGCTGACACAGGGCTTTCTAATATGAAATAGATGAAATGGATCAACAAGCAAATACAAAAGCTATTATGGGAAATTGAACCTAATGAATTGTAAGGTCCTTTCTCATACTAAATCTCTGATCCAATGATCTCTGATAGATCTGGATTTCATATTTATATAAATAAATATATAAATATATAAATAAATAAATTTAGATCTTCGGAATAGTTTAGGGTTTGATGTCAATTTGATGAGGTAATAGGGAACCTCAAAATGATGAGGTAACTTGAACCAAATCATGAGATAAATATCTAATAATGAGGTATATACCTCAATAGGATTAAGTGAGGTCTAGTGGCAGGATTCGGGGTACAGGAAGTCACATGGAGCTCCCCTGCGACCCCCTTAGGATTTGGCGCAAGGATACAAAGTTAAATCAGGTCCAGTGGCGGCCGGAGTCCCCTTAAATGAATTTACAGGCCGAAAACCTAGATAGGTAAAAAGATGTTTCTTGCCAGGTTTGGAAGCAAGGTTAAGGTCTGGTTAGTAAAAGGCATTAGATAGAGGAAGATATACGCCGAAAGCATCTCTGATGCAAGCATCTTAGCTGGCATCTTTCAAATCTCCGAGCCCAAGATGATTCTAGTTTTGCTCTTTTTTTAACTGGTTGAAGAAGCAATGGGCGGAGCTCAGGTTAATTCCTTGAAGGCCAGATTTTTGGCGGGCTTTATCCAAGCCAGCTCAGATCCGGTGGGGGGGGCTGGGTACAGCCCTAACTAGTTATGACCAGATCTTGTATCAAAGGGGGCTGAAAACCCAAACCAACTGGGGGCTGGGTACAGCCCAAACTGGATCAGATACGGATCTTTTCCCTTAGGAATATCTTGTCCCAAAGGTAGATCAGACAAGGAATCTTAAAGGGGCTACGCCTGCTACAAATTGGTGTCACATGTTTTATCCCAAGGAAAACTTCCTTTAGAGAGGTTAATTAACTGGGACCAAGAAATAGTGATAAGGAGAGGTTGTAGTTGTATATCCTCTCATCTACAAATTATTCTGCATGATAACCAGCTGCTGATATGGGGCCAAGTTCGAAGTCTATAAGTCAAGTCATTATTGTGAACTATGTATGGCAAAATTATGAGATGGGGAAAATGTCTATAAAATGGTGGGGGAAAAAATTCAAGGAAAGGAAATCCAGTTAGCAGAATAGGGTCAAGCACAGATTCAGTGATTCTAAAATTCAGGGTAGTCAGAAGCAGGTAGTTCAAATAAAGGTATTTATGTAGGCTTTGGGTCCCTTGTTCTGTGTGGATATCTAACTGACACTCTCCGTGGTCAGTGACTGAGAAATGAAGGCAATGGTTTGAGGTGGGGAAAAGGAATGACAGCACAAGACTAAAGACAAAATGGAAATACCAAACCAAAAGGGCTTGCTGCTAGCAGCTGTGAGGGGGGAACCAAAAAAGAGGAAGAGAACAAGAGCTGAACTAGAGTCTGAGCCATTAAAGAAAAGCAAAGAGAACAGTGATAGATTTTCTATGCCTTGAAAAGAATCTAAAACCAAGATACTCCCAATAAAATCACAAGGGTGCAAGAGAGAGGAAGACAATAGCCATTTTCTCCCACCATTTGCAATGCAGAACAAGGAAGATTTGAAGTGGGGGGGGAGGGGGAGAGGGGGAGGAGGTTTTGAAAGAAAAGGTGAAACTAAGAGAGAAAGGGAAAGTCTAGGGAGGTTGTGCTCACTGGAAAGAACAAGGAGGGAAGTTTCCTAGGTCCAAGCAGGATTGACAGCTAAATCTGCCTTTCTCATCAACACCACCTGGTGGTTAGAACTTGAAAAGGGATCCTGTTTTTCTATGATCCTTTATCTTCTTCCATTAAATGCTTAGTCAAACAACATTGCAAAAAAACTTACCTAAGGCTCTATGGAAACAAAAACCCCATACCTCAAGGCTAAGAAGCTGGCACCAACCACTGGGAGAAAGAGTAAAATTCTGAGATAGAGTAACCAGCTGCTCTGAGATCCTGAAATAGGAAAAACAACCAATACCTGCACTCCTGGTGTCGGTGGTCCACAAGTAATCATGGTAAGCAGGGTCTGTGTCTTATTCATCTTTGTATATCCCCCAGCACCTGGTTTAGGGCATTATGCACAGGAGGAAATTAAAGTGTCTTGAAATGGTTATATTCAACTTTCAATGAACATTTCTACTGTCTAAAATAAGGTAAGATTATGTTGAGAGAGATAGAGAAACCGAGAGAAGGAGAGGAAGGAGGGAAGGAGAGGAAATAAATGATAGGGGGTGAGGTCCCTTTAAGATTCCTTTCTGATTGCCCAACCCCCATGGCTGACCTTGATTCACAAATCCTAGTCAAAAGCACCCTTTTGAATCCGGGCCCAGCCTCCACTATCTTCTCAGCTTCTCCCAGCCCCACACCGGATCTGAGCTAACTGAAAAGCCCACCAAGAACTTGGGATACCGCCCACAATCCCCTTCTAGGTATAAAAAAGCCAAGCTGGAGCTCTCTCTTTGCAGGAGCCCTCCCCCCAACACATGGTATCCTTACGGCCATGTAAGGGTTCCTGCCCGCCCAGCGGCCATTTCTGGCCCTGGAGTCTTTCTAACTGAGCTTTACTTCCAACTTCCTACAATAAACCTTTTATTTATCAATCTAGGTTTTCAGACCTGTAAATTCATTTACAGAGGACACTGCGCCTCATGGGATTATCTTATTATCTATGCGCCGAGAAATGGGGTTCCCCCTTTCCTTTCTCTCATCATAAATACAGCCAAATATTTCATCGGTACTACCAACTAAAAGGACCAATTATTTTAAAAGAATAATTCCAGTTATCAACAAGACTGTTTATAATTGTAGACCAAGATTTCTAAAGTAGCAAAACTCTTAGACAATTGCCCATAATATGCATTTTTAAAAAACTGAGTCTTTCTATCTCACTCAGGATGAAAATGTAGTGGCTACTCTTGGGCCCAATCCCACTACTGATTATCACAGAAGTTTGATTTGCTCTATTTCTGATGTACCTAGCCATATTCCTAATATAACAATAAGAACAAAATGATTAATATATATTTTCTGAACTTTTTAGCTCAAAATTATGTGTTATCTCATAATACTATTTAAAAAGGTAGAGCTAAAAGGGGACTTAAAGGTCCTCCAGTCCAACCTCCTCCATTTCTAATGAGAAAAAACAAGGGCCAGGGGAGGACAATAATTTGCCCAACATCACACAGCGCTAATACGCAAATCCAGGTCAATGGGATCCAGATCTGGGGTCTTGCCAAAGCATTTCCTCCTATTTATTAGTAAAGCAATAGAAGCTAATGCTAGGATATAATATGCTGTTTCCCATAGAGTTATTTGGGAAGAAATAAATAATGATATAAATCAAATTTAGTTGTAAGGAATTGAAAAGAATACTGGAAGAGAGAGACAGAGAAAGAGAGGGAGAGAAAAAGAAAGAAAAAAAAAACAAAGAGTAAGAAACAGAGAGTGACAAAGAGACAGAGGCAGAGACTGAGAAAGAGAGACAGAGATAGAGAGAGATAGACAGAGAAAGAGGGAGAAAAAGAGAAAGAAAGGAACAGAGAGAGTGACAGAGAGACAGAGACAGAGAGAGATAGACAGAGAAAGAGAGGGAGAAAAAGAGAAAGAAAAAAACAAAGAGTAAGAAAGGAACAGAGAGAGAGTGACAGAGAGATAGAGACTTGAGAAAGAGAAACAGAGACAGAAAAAGAGAAACAGAGAAAGAGAAAAAGATAAAGAGAGGCAGAAAGAGAGAGAAAGAGGAAAAGAAACAGAAGACACAGAGAGAGGGGGAGGAGAGAGAACTAAAGATTGTTCCTAACAAGTTATTGAGGGAACTGAGAGCAATAAACACAGTTACAAATGAGAGTGTTATTGGTTTAAAGCTTTTTCTATCCTCTTGAGATAATTTGGAGTCATTTAAGGCAGAAAGCCATTTCAAGACCAAGAAAAGCTCCTGTGCATTTGAACAAAGGGGATTATGACTGCATGAAACTAGACATCTCTCTAGAGACTAAGGTGAAGAATACTTAGCTGTCAGCATTCTCTAAGATTGGACTTTGGAAATATAATAAATATCTTAGCCATCAGTAAAAACCACGGTACTGTGGCTCCAAGGGAATGTGTTGAGAAAAGATGCTGAACTGGGAATTAGGAAACTGGGCCTGAGGTCTTTCCCTGCATATGATCTTTGGTCAGTAATTTTTCTCTTCTTTGAGCCTCACTTTCTCCATCTGTAAAGTGAGGATGATAACACATAACCTGCCTCACAGGTTGTAAGATCAGCTAGAAGATACTAGAAAAGACTTTGAGGGTTAAAACTAAGTAGCCTCCTATCTCCCACTCTTAAGGGCAGCAAAGACTACAGCTTCAGAACTTCTTCTGGGAAATGAGAATTAGTCCACAGTGGATCTGTGGTGTGATGCCATCATCCTCGGGAACTTTAAATATAAAAAGTGATCAAGATCACAAAGTGTCAGAATTCAGTAAATAAGTTTCAGACAATTGCTAAAAGCAAACTATTTTAGTAATTTGTTCAATGTCACAGAGTTCATACATTTAAAAATATATATTCCAGCTCAGTATGCCTGCCTCAAACCCCAGCAGTGTACCCACCATGATAGCTTATCTCTAAGGGAATTATACTTATTTATTCAAATGTGAATTTTAAAAAAACTGAAATAAAATGGATAGTCATCCAATGAGCAATATATGAGTGATTTGTAGCATAGGGATAAAATGGAACATAATTATGCCAGAAAAAAATATGAGGATGAGAAATTTAGAGAAAAGGTGGAAGTTATATGCAGTGACAGAGAGTGAAATAATCAAACTGAGGATTACTAGGACCAGTAATAATCAAAAGCAGTCCAGCATCCAATATAGGAACTGGGGAGCTGAAAAACACCCTTTCTCTCTCAGAAGAGAAGGGGAGGTGGTATCTAAACCTCTGGAATGTGATGTCTGCTGTGGAGAATGGTTCCATGCTGCTCTTGTGTAAGGGTTTTCCCTAGGTAGAAGAAAGTGTTCAGGGGGAAAACTGTAATATAAAGACTCACTCTAGTCTGAAAACAAAAGGCAAAGGCAGTCAGGTGAAGTAGTGAACCAGGAACACCTGAATTCAAATCCTGCCTCAGCTATTTACTAGCTGAGTGATCCTGAACAAGTTACTAAACTTCTGTCTGTTTTCTCAACTATAAAATGGAGATAATAATAGCACCCATTTCTCAGGGTTATTGTAAGAATCTAATGAGATAATAATTGTAAAGCCCTTAGTACAGTGTCTGTTTCATAGCAGATGCTTTAAAAAAGCTTATTCCCTACCCCTTAAAAATGGGGGGTGTAAATAAAAATGGGTATTTTAAGGAGGGAGTTTAAAAAAAAAAAAAACATTAATCTCAAAAGTCAAAAAACCTGTTATAGTTCTATCTCTAACATTTACTAGCTATGTTACTTTGCATAAGTTTTTCCAGACCATCCCCACCTTTCCCCCTTGGAAGTTACTGTGAGATTCAAATGAGATAAATTATGTAAAGTGTTTTATTAACTTTAAAGCATAATTTAAAGGTTGTCTATAATTATATTTGAAAAGTACTGCAGAAATACAGTGCATTTTTAAATTTCCTTCACAGGTTAATTGTACATTATTTCAAAGTCCGATTCTTCTTGTGCAGCAAAAGAACTATATGGATATGTATACATATATTGTATTTAACATATACTTTAACATATTTAATATATATTGGTCTACCTGCCATCTGGGGGAGAGAGTGGGGGGAAGGAGAGGAAGAGTTGGAACAAAATTGCAAGTATCAGCTGAAAAATTACCCATGCATATATCTTGTAAATAAAAAGCTATAATAATAATAAGAAGAAGAAATACAGTGCATTAATATGACTTACTCATCAAAAGAAAGATTATGGTAAGAAATTTTGGAAACCATTTGGTTTTTTTTCCCCTAACTACCATGAGGATCAATAGGTATCAATCCATCTATACTATATTTCTACTCTTACATCTCATGCCAATATGGAGGTGTCCTTGGGGCCTTAGAGGATAAAGCAATGGAGTACTGAGCTTTGGCCAACCTGGAAAAACTTCAAGTACAGACCTTGAATTTGGCATTCTGCCTGAATTGTTTTGGCCACAGCAATGCCTAAAGATTGCTTACTAAGATGCGGATGCTGGAGGCATTAATCTATGTCCATGAAAGAAGCACCCACACCAATGAAATGACAGTCTCCTAAAGTATTATAATAATCAGGAACTAAATAATCAAATAACTAGTCATTGAATCAAAAAAGTAATCATGTAAAACTGGAAAGGATTCCCTGGGCTAGAAAGTACTTGGACTTAGCTTTTTAAACTGTGGGTTGAAACCTTGTGGAGTCTACTAACTGAATGTGGAGGGTCACGAAAAACATGATTTGTTATCAGTAAATGTTTTATTTGTATACCTATTTATATACCTAAATTCCAGAGAAGTGTAATAATTTCTTGAGAAAAAAGGAGTTGTGAATGGAAAAGATTTAAGAAGCCCTGCTTTAGAACACAGAATTCTTTTAAAAATCCATCCAAATCTAATCAATTTCCAAATCTAATCAATTCTTCCTCCAAACCATCTCTCAGTGTCCATCTTTCTCTATTCACATGGCAACCACTCTAATTAAGCCCCATTATCACCTGTTGCTGGGCCTATTGCAATAGTCCTCTAATTGAGTTCATGTATTCAGCCAGGACTAGTGAATCCAGTTTCTCTCCAATTCTTTTCCACACAGATGTCAAATAGATATTTCTAAAACGCTGTTTTACAACTGCTTGGACATGTATACATATATTGTATTTAATTTATACTCTAACATATTTAACATGTATTGGTCAACCTGCCATCTGAGGGAGGGGGGAGAGGAGGGGAAAAATTGGAACAAAAAGGTTGGCAATTGTCAATGTTGTAAAATTACCCATGCATATGTCTGGTAAATAAAAACTATTAAAATATTTAAAATAAAAAACACTGTTTTAGCCTTGTCAATCTATCTCTAAGATAAAATATAAATGTCTACATTTGGCATTTAAAGTCTGTCATAATATGGCTCCAAACTACATTTCTCTCTTCTCATAGCCTATGCTCCAACCCTGTAATGACATTCCCTCTTCTATCTCCATGTCTTTGCTCACATTCTCTGTCCTCTATGCTTAAATTGCTTTCCCTTTTTGCTTTGATCTTCTAGAACCCAGCACTCCCTTTAAAGCTTAGCTGTGTTTCTTCCTATAAAAGATCTTTTCTGATTTCCCCAATTATCATTAATCTCTCTCTCTCGCTCTCTCTCTCTGTCTCTCTCTCTCTCTCTCTCTCTCTCTCTCTCTCTCTCTCTCTCTCTCTCTCTGTCTCTCTCTCTCTGTGTGTCTGTCTCTCTCTGTCTCTCTCTGTCTCTCTCTGTCTCTCTCTCTCTGTCTCTCTCTCTACTCTCTGTCTCTCTCTGTCTCTGTCTCTCTTTCTCTCTCTCTTTCTCTGTCTCTCTTTCTCTCTCTTTCTCTTCTCTCTCTCTCTCTCTCTCTCTCTCTCTCTCTCTCTCTCTCTCTCTCTCTCTCTCTCTCTTTCTCTCTCTCTCTCTCTCTCCTCTCTCTCTCTCTCCTCTCTGTCTCTCTCTCTCTGTCTCTGTCTCTGTCTCTCTTTGTCTCTCTGTCTCTCTCTGTCTCTCTGTCTCTCTCTGTCTCTCTCTCTGTCTCTGTCTCTCCTCCTCCCCCCCCCAAAAAACCACACACTTTTATATGTCATTTTGAATTTACTTAGCTCCTTAGATACAAGAATTTTTTGGTCTTGTCTCTTTATTTCTAGCACAAAAACTAGTTCTAAAAAAGAAGGGGAGTAGAATTAAGTGCCTTCTATATGCCAGGCACTGTGCTAAGTGTTTTATAATCAACATGTCACTTGATCTTTAGTAAAAAGCCTCTTTAGTTTAATTGAATTGAATGTCACAGGAGGCAGGAACTTGAGATTATTTTGTTCAGTCTCTTTTTCTTAGAACAAACTGAAAAGTGAAGGGACTTGAGCAAAGTCATAACACAGTTAATTAGCATGCAAGACAAGACAAGGGCCTAAGTCTCCTGACTCCCAAACTTAAACATTTTGTGATTTAGTTTCGAAGACATTTAAGTCTGTGAGGCTCCCAATTTTTCTGCAATCTTAGAAGACAAATTGCATCAACTGTTCAGCTGCCTGGCTATTTGGGTTGTTTCAAAACCTAAATTGGATCAGCTATTTAATGCAATTGAATCTACTGCTTGGTGATCAATCTGCACAATTTATCCAATCAACCGTGAACATATAGACTCTCTGGTCATTTGAATTGTTAGTTCCAGATGCATGTCCTTGCTATTTAAAATCGTACCACTTTCTAGATGTTTCCTTTAGTTAACATTCTTCCTTTTGCAATAGTCCAGCAGGAGTCACTAAAAAGGCATCATAGTATAGTAGGAGTCAGGAGAAATCTGCACTAGGTTCTGACATTTCCTAGCTAGGTGAGACTGATCAAGTTACTTCATCTCTTTTTATCTTAGTCCTTCCATCTGTAAAATGAGAATAGAATCACTTTCAATTTACAACAAACTTCACCAGCATTAAAAGACTTTCCACATGTAAATTCCAGCTCTAATATTTATGAGCCCATAAATATGATATTGAGCAAGCCTCTTTGTGCCTCAGTTTCCCTGTGTGAAAATAAGGAATTGGACTAGATGATCTTTAACTTAACTTCCAGTGCTAATTCCTATTGTCCTATGATCCAAATGGGACAATTGCACTGCCCCCAAAAAACGTTACCAAGTGAGAATGAACAAGGACAATCAAATCTCAAAGAGATAATATAATTCTCAATCTTGAAATTTTCTTTATAAAGGATGTTTTGTTATATTAACTTATATTCTAGTGATTAAGTTTCAGGCAAGAATGATTTTTCCAGGTAGACAGTTTTTTTGGAACCTTATGAACTATATTAAGAAGAAATAGTCTTGCTGTAAACTTTATTCACAAAAGGCAGAGATGAAAGAAAGAGCTTTGCTTTGCTTTTAGAAGCTTGTCCAATTCTGCTCTTGCTATTGTTTTCTTTCTTTAGTTTGATGCATATATCCTGATAATTGGTTTTAAAGGTCAGTCCTAGAATCTTTGTAGGATGTTGATTTTGCATTCTACTCTCTGCAAGCTTTTTCACTGATGATTTTTTTGGTTTAAAAATGGAGACAGCAATATAGAAAGATAGGAGGGTTTACAGACAAGACCTACACTAACAAAATGAAATGGAAAACTAGGATCATTCAATATAGTTTACATTGTAGATGAGTACAGCTAGATTTCAGCAAAGCCTTGGGCAAAGTCTCTCATGTTATTCTTGGGGATGTCCTCTTGTGGATATGTGGGTCAGATGGCAGTAAAAAAAAAAAAAAAAAGAAAGAAAGAAAAAAAAGGCAGATTCCCAACTGCTTAAATGACAAAATTCAAAGAGCACTGGCTAATGAATGGATATAACCCAGTACGGAGCTGTCTAATGGATTGAACAAAGAAAATGCTCAACATTTTTATCAGAGACTTAAAGGAAAAGAAAGATGACATGCAGATCAAATTTGGGGAAAATATAAATCTGAATGGGATGCCTCTAGTACTTTGGACAAGAAAGCCAAGATCTGTAAAGATCTTAACAAACTAAAAGTGATGCTTGTGATTGCTCAGCCACTGTTGAGGATTTTTTTAATACTAAAGAATACGTGAGGCATGATAGGCCCAGAAACAACCAAATCACTTCCTAGTTTTCAAAAAAGCAAGATGACAGATCTTCAAAATACAGCCAAGTATAGTTGATGTATTATTACTAAAGGGATGACCTCTTGGTATTTAGAAAAATAAGCCAATATGAATTTTATCAAAAACAAGTTACATCAAACAACACTCATTTACTTTTTTGACAAGATTATTAGAATTGTAGAATGGGAGAAAGCATTTAGACACAGTACATCTGGATTTCAGCAAGACATTTGACAAAATTTTTTTGAACAAGATGAAAAGATGCTTGCTGGGATAGTTCTAGCATTATTTGAATGAACAAATTAAAAAAAATAGTGGATGAAAGATTGATATCAATCTGAAAGAGAAGTCTCCTGTAGAAAGGCTGTGAACTCTCCATTGGCCTAATACTATTTAACTTTTTTTTTTTCACTGACTAGGATATGTTTATCCAATGTATAGATTACATGAAGAAGGGAGGATTGATGCTGGTATCCAAAAAAAAATCCTTAGTAGAATAAAAGCATGGACTGAATTTAATAACATGAAATTTAAAAGGGGTGAACACAAAGTCCCACTTTGGAATAAAAATAAGAACTAATCTCACATATATAAAATAGGGGACATGTGACTAGATTACATTTGATATGAAAAAATATTTGGGGTCTTAATGCACTATCAGACTCAATATGCCATCTTAGATTATAAAGTGTCTACAAAGATGGAGGCAATAATTAGGCTATTACTACAATGGTTAGACATTATCTTTAGTGATGGTTCTTAATTTGGGCCTCACAGAGCCCTGAGAGCTACATGGCTAAATTTCAGGGGATCCTTGATCTTCTATGGGAAAAACATATACCTTTATTTTCACAAAAACTTTGGTTTCCTTAGTAGTCCTATGTATTTTAATCAATAGACCAATAAGTATTTATTAAGCACCTACTATGCCAGGCCTTGTGCTGATGAGGAGAGCCCCAAAACTCTCTCTCACTCTCTTTCTCTCAGACTTTGGGGGGGAAAGCTTGGGAACTCCCTCAGAGAAGTTCTCCCCTGAGAGACCCACCCCAGGGAATCAAGGTAAAGTGGTTTCATTCTGTTATCTGGCTGGGACTAGTTGAGGCTAGGACCACCCCACTTAGCTCATACTGGAGATGAGAGTTTCTATCCAAATCTATTGAGTTGGAAATTAGCCCAGAGACACTCATTCAATTCCAAGATTCTCTATTCTGATTCCACCTTAAACTGCTCCCAGCCTCCACCCCCTAAGAGCTGGCCCCAGCTTCTAGCCAAGGTTTCAATTATAAAAGGGTGCAGTAGAGGATCTCAAAGTAGGAATCATGGCAGGCCAAGGGACCTCCCTTGGCATAGCTACCTCCCTGCTGAAAGACATTCTGTTTCAGAGTTACTCCCTCTTTATCTCTCTCTCCTATTTCCCTAAAAAGACCTTATTCACTTTCTTTGCTGGAGGAGTTCTCTGCTAGAAACTCTCTCTCTGTCTCTCTCTGTCTCTCTCTCTGTGTCTCTCTCTCTCTCTCTCTCTCTCTCTCTCTCTCTCTCTCTCTCTCTCTCTCTCTCTCTCTCTCTCTCTCTCAGGACTCCTCTGCTAAATCTTTACTTCTCTGTCAGTACCTGTTTTACCAGATTGTCAAAAGCATTTGTGACACAAAATTGGTTATGAATACTTGATCTGGAGTGCTAGATTCAGTCCTGGACAACATATTTTAGGAAGGTAATTCACAAGCAGAAGGTGTCTAGAGGGAAATAAGGGTGATAAGAATGTTGGGAATCATAATAAAAATTACTATAATTGTAATTAATTATTAATATTTAATACATTTCATTGTGATGACTGCTTGCAGAAACTGAAGATATTTTGTTTAAAGAAAAGAAGCCTTAGAAAACATCATAGCTATTCTCCCTTCCACATAAGATTATCTCATCCATGAGTAATCACACTTGTTCCACCTGATTCAAAAGTCCCCTCTCTTTATTTAATTTGAGAAATCTACCTGGATGAATACACTGATGATAGCCCAAGTGAAGAAAAATTATTGTGGAACCCTGGGAGATATTTGCCACCAAATAAGCTGAAAAATTCAATGCCAAGCAAAAATTCTGGACAAGTTGAAAAAGAAAGATGTTATCAAGAAGAGCATGAAATTTCATCTTAGAAATTTGGTTATAGGGGGCCACTAGATGGCGCAGTGGATAGAGCACCAGCCTTGAAGTCAGGAGGACCTGAGTTCAAATCTACCCTCAGACACTTCCTAGCTGTGTGGCCCTGGGCAAGTCACAAGTCACTTAACCCCAACTGCCTCAGTTAAAAAAAAAAAAAAAAAGAAGAAGAAGAAGAAGAAGAAATTTGGTTATAATAAAATTCACAAATTCGCCCAATCATTTGATTTTACAAATAAGGAAACTAAAATGAAGAAAGGATATGTGACTTAGCCAAGTTCAAGCAGAGAATAAGGAAGAACCCAGCACCTCTGATTCCAAATTCTATTCTCTTTCTACCTAAGTTGCTTTAAAAGACTGGTATGCTTTTCTAGTTACTAGGTTTTTAGTTGTGGTATTAGTAAAGAGATTTGGTTTTTGTTTTTTCAATAAAAAAAGAATCAAAGAAATAAATTCATGTTTATTTTAAGTAGCTCTATAATAGTCATATAAAATCACCAGAAAAATAGTGGCATTTCAAAGATCAAGTTTGTTTGGTTAGTTGGTACAAGGAATAGTGTGGTATCTTCAAAGGGTCTACTGAAAATTGACAAATGCAAAATGGCAGCACAGAGAGAGATTTAGCCACAGGGGACTAGAATCACTTATATGAAGTATGCATGTACAGGGGCAAAATACCATTGATTAGGATACTTATTAGAATGGGGTCAGAGTAAGGAAGTTTTATACCTTAAAGATGGGCTTTATTCAAACAAGTAATTGATATCAGAAATAGAAGAGAATATTCTTAATCACACAAATGTGGTGAGAAAATTCCCTTGGATTGCTCAAGGATACCAGATTTGAACGGAGCAGTTAAATTAGGTGAGGGTCTGAATCTATAATCAGAGATCCTAAAAATAGGTATTGGTGTATAACTGTGGCAATCTGCTGGGAGCTTCATATATTGAGGTGTTGTGGCTATTGATATATTTGACATTGGGACAGACAGTAGAAAAGAGCAGATCATCTATCATAGCTTCATCCATTAGGATCACTAAATGACTCCAAATTACAGTCTAATCACTTATGCTACAAAATCAAATAATAAATCATAATGATCACTCTGCATGTGCAGTTAGGTGGTACAGGAGGTAGAATGCTGGGCCTGGAGTTAGGAAGGCTTCTCTTCCTAAATTCAAATGTGTCTTCAGACACCAGCTGTGTAACAAGTCATTTAATCCTACTTGCCTCAGTTTCCTCATTTGTCAAATAATCTGGAGAAGGAAATGACCAAACCATTCCAGTGTCTCTGCCATGAAAACCCCAAATGGGGTCATGAAGAGTTGGACACAACTCAAAAATGACTGAACAACAAAATCATTCTGCACAATTTCACAAATGTGATTCATATGGACTACAAACAATTCAATCCTTTAATTCTGGCCCAGCTCATTATCCATCTACAATATCTCACCAGGAGCTGGGGTGGGAGAGGTGTTAGGGTTAGTACAGTTTTCCAACATGAAATATTTTCATTCTTCAGTCTCTTCTTTCCTCTCAGATACCAAAGTGGTATTCCTCATGTCACTCCCCTGCTCAAAAAAACTTCAAGTACTGTCTGTCTCTACTGCCTCTAGAATAAAATATAAAACTGGCATTCAAAAGCCTTCACATTCTAGCTCTGGTCTACCTTTCCAAGTTTGTGATGCATTATTTCCTCTCATTAATTTGAGGGTTCATCAACCTGGTGACTTGCTCTTCCTCATCCCAACATTCCCTCTCCTTTCTCCCTACCTTTGCAAGGCTGAACTTTATACCTATAAGGCATTATTAACAACATAATAGCTATCACTTAGAGCACCTTCTCTGTGCCTGGCCCTATACTAAGCATTTTACCTATATTATTTCATTTGATTTCTCACTTCTTACCCTTCTTATCACTGCTTCTTGCGATTTCTTGCCCTCTTCCAAAGCAGCTCAAGAGGCATTCCTGCTCCCTCCACCTCACCCCATTTCAGTTTTCTCCTCAAAATTAACTTCTATATGATTATATATTTATGTGTTGTTTCCCCAATAAAATGTAAGTTCCTTGAGCACAGGAACTGTCATCATTTTTGTCTTTGTATCTGAAGTGACTAGCACATATCTGTGTCGGGCACTTAATAAATACTTAATGAAATCCTGATTTGTCACCTCACACCCAGAAAATTGGAAAAGATAACAAACAAAAAAACAGAAAAAGTAATTGTTGAAGGAATTGGAGAAAGAAAGGCAGGCACAGATATATTATTGATAGAGTGATGAATTAATTAAACATTCTGGAAGGCAATCTGGAATTCTGAAAACAAATTCTCAAAACATAATCTTTGACTCAGAGAATCCATTGTTAGGGGTAAATTCTAAGAAGGTTACAAAGAAAAGCTCCATACACACTAAAATATTTAAAAGAGAGATTTTCATGTTAGCAAAATACTATCAACTAAATGGATACCCATCAATATTAGGTCATGGTTAAAAAAATTATGGAATGTTAATATAATGTAATATCAATATATTTTAAGAATAAACATGAAGTATACAGAGGAGCATGGAAAGAATAACACGAACATGGGCAAAGTCAAGAAAATAATACATTCATTACTATAACAATGTAAATTAAAAGAACCACCTCAAAATAAATGAAAATGAATGATGTAAAACTGTAAAAAATCAATTTGGTTTTAAAGAAGAGATATTAAAAGATATCTTTAGGGCAGAAGTTTGAGTCCATAGTTGTTAAACATTGCATAGTCATCAGATTTTGTTTAACATTTTGATTTGTTTTGCTGAATTGTTTTTGTTTATTTTTTGGTTATAAGAAATAACTCTCCAAAAAGCAGGAAAACAGAAAATATAGACAAAGTATATGCAGAATATGTCCCAAAAAATCTATTATTTAAAAAAATGTTTATTGATTAAAATTTGCTTGGGTCTTTTGTGGCTACTCCCTTACAAGATGATCAGAAGTAGTCACATGAAACCCCTGTGTCTGTATTAATCACATTGACATCTTACCCAAAGGAAAGCACATCAGGAAGCTCATCAACCATAACACCATCAAGGTCTTTTAACTTCTATTAGCTGCCCAAGCTGGATGCAAAACAACATTTTTGTATGAACAGCATGAGCAGTAGCAAGGTGGTAAAGAATCAATTGTGGGAGGCATAAGATGATGAAACAACCACACCCTACTTCAGAGCTGCTGTGGCTGACCTGCAACTCCCTTCTTCTGCAAAGTCCATGTGAAGAGCTACCTGCCCATCAAAATTCCAAAATCCCTAAAAAGCAGTCTACCTTTAAAAAAATTATCTAGAGAAGTGGGTTAAACTAGTCTATGACGTGCTTTAAATGCCACAAAAAAGAAATTGTGAATTAAAAAAGTTCTTGAGCAAAGAGATGATATGGTCAAAAATGTATACTTTAGAATAGTTATTTTGGGAACTCTGTGAAGAACTAGTTAGAGAAGGGGGAGACTGAAAGTTGCTGACCAATTAGGAAACAATTAAAACTGTCCATGACTTATAATGTTTAATGCTATCCACCTTTAAAGAAAGAATTAATGAATTCTGAGTATAGATTATGTTTTTAGCATGTTTTTAAAGTTAGAGTTACTTTTTGCAACATGAATAATATGGAAATATGTGTTGTATGATTTCACGTGTATATGGGTATCTCATTACTTGCCTTCTCTATGGGTAAGGGAGGAACTGGAAGGACAGGGAATTTGAAAAGGAAAACAAAAAAAAATTGTCTTAACTATCTATGAAAAACTCTGAGTAGCTGAAAAATCAATGAAGGTATACACCCACACAAACACATACAATCTGTATATATAGGCTTATGAATATACAAGTGTGCATGTATGTGTTATATATTATATATTGTATTATATTATACATACTTAACTATATTAGTCAGAGCACAGTATGAAAATTTTTTGCTTTTTTTGTTGTTGTTTCAAGAGAGAATTTTCTCTGAAAAAGTATTGGCAGGGAGTCATTTTCCACAAATTATTGTGATATAAAGGCCATTGACATCAAAAAAATAATTTTTTAACAATAGACAAGGTAAGAGATGAGCTGGTCCAAAAGGGTGATAGTTAAGGGAATGAAGGGTCAGAGGTGAAAAATATTGGACAATTAGAATTAAACACTGGATGAACAAAAGAGAAAGGGAAAATATAAAAACGACTATGAGTTTCTTAACCTGAAAGCTCATAAAGGTAACCTCAATAGAAATATGATGTCTGAAAGATGGATGGTTTGGGGAGAAATGATAGGCTCCATTTTGGACGTGTTGAGTTTGTCAGAGCTTGTGAGAACACATGCATTTAAGTAGTGAAATCTTAATGATGATACAGCAAAGGAGAATGAGAAGAAATCTAAGTAAGAAGAGAAAAAGGGGAAAGCAGTGTCATGACAACCCAGGGAATAGTCTTTAGATGAATGGATGACCAATAGTGTCAAATGTTGCAGAGAGTTCAAGGATAAGAACTGAAAAAGAGCCCTGAAATTTAACAACTAAAAGCTTTGAAATTGTAGTTTCAATTGAGTGATGAGGTAGAAAGTCACATTGGAAGGGAGTCAGAAGTAAGTGGGAGAGAAATTGGAAGCAATTGGATTGTAAAAGAGAGTAGAGACATAAAGTGATAATTTGAGGAGATACAGGGCCAGAAAAAAAGTTATTTAAGGGTGGGAAATCTAAACATATATGTAGACAGCAAAAGAGCCAATATTAAAGAAGAAAGTAAAATTTAAAAGGAATGGAAGGGAATGATAGATGAGCAAGCTTTGAAATGAGATGTAATTAAGGGCCCAAACAGAGAACTTGGCATAGGTGAGAACCACCTATTCTTTGAAAATTAAAGCAAAGAAGAGGAGGATGAGATACAATGAGGAGGAGGAGGAAAGAAGAGGAAGGTAACAAGAGAAGATTTGTTTTTTCAGTTAGATAGAAGGTAGGATTCTCTGCTAACCTGGAGAGGGGAAAGGGTAATATGAAAGACTTGAAGAGAGAAGAAAATGTTTGAAACACTCTGTGAAGTGCAATAGCTGATTACATAAAATTAAAAAAACTTGTCTCAGTGGTAGTCCAGTTGAAATTAAATAATATACAATTAATGTGGGCTCAGGATTGTCTGACCTTCTCCACTAATATTCATAGCATATATATGAAAGTGAAAAAGATATAGTGGGTTTTGTTAAGGCACAAGAGAAGTGATAAGATATACTGGCAAAGGATATTTTTTGTTTGTATAAACATTTTTATTTGAAGTTTTGAATTCTAAATTCTATACCTTCATTGCTCCCTCCCTTCCACACTTCCTAAAAAAGTAAGTAATCAAATATAGGTTACACATGTGCAATTATACAAAGCATTTCCATATTAGTCATTTAGTACAAGAAGAATCAAATAAAAGAAAAAACATGAAAGAAAAAAGAGAGGGAGGGAGGAGGGAAGAAGAGGAAGAAAAGAAAGAAAGAAAGAAAGAAAGAAAGAAAGAAAGAAAGAAAGAAAGAAAGAAAGAAAGAAAGAAAGAAAGAAAGAAAGAAAGAAAGAAAGAAAGAAAGAAAGAAAGAAAGAAAGAAAGAAAGAAAGAAAGAAAGAAAGAAAGAAAGAAAGAAAGAAAGAAAGAAAGAAAGAAAGAAAGAAAGAGAGAAAGAGAGAGAGAGAGAAAGAGAGAAAGAGAGAGAAAGAAAGAGAGAAAGAAAGAGAAATAAAGAGAGAGAGAGAAATAAAGAGAGAGAGAGAAAGAAAGAGAGAGAGAGAAAGAAAGAGAGAGAGAGAAAGAAAGAAAGAAAGAAAGAGAAAGAGAGAAAGAAAGAAAGAGAGAGAGAAAGAGAGAAAGAAAGAAAGAGAGAGAGAGAGAGAGAAAGAAAGAGAGAGAGAGAAAGAGAGAAAGAAAGAGAGAGAGAGAGAGAAAGAGAGAAAGAGAGAAAGAAAGAGAGAAAGAGAGAGAAGAGAGAAAGAAAGAAAAAGAGAAGGGAAGGAAGGAGGAAAGGAGGAAAAGAGGGAAGGAGAGAAGGAAGGGAGGAAGGAAGGGAGAAAGAAAGGGAGGGAGGGAGGAAGGAAGGAAGGAAGGAAGGAAGGAAGGAAGGAAGGAAGGAAGGAAGGAAGGAAGGAAGGAAGGAAGGAAGGAAGGAAGGAAGGAAGGAAGGAAGGAAGGAAGGAAGGAAGGAAGGAAAATAAATAAACAAAGAAACAGAAAAATATCATGTTCCAGTCTGTACTGAAATAATATCAGTTCTTTATCTGGAGATGGATAGTATGTTTCATCATTAGTCCTTTAGGATCATTGTATTGAAAAATAGCTAAATCACTTACAGTTCTTCATCAAACAATATTGCTGTCACTGTGTATAATGTTCTCCTGCTTCTGTTCACTTCACTTTGCATAAATTCATGTAATTTTTCCAGGTTTTCCTGAAATCATTCATGGCAAAGGATTTAAGAGTAAAAGACAATGAAGAATTTAACTGGCTAATTATAAAGTCAAGATTATTAAGGGATAAAAATGACACCTGAGCAAGGGTAGATGGGAGATGAAGCAGGGATGGAGGAACTAAACATAAAGGGAAGAAAACAGAACAAACTTAGGAAAATGAGGCATAAGGAGAAATAGAAAAATGGGAGGTTGTGATCACTTATTATATTTCTGATTATATATTCATAATACATATTAGATGTATAGGTTATACATGTGCAATTATGGAAAACATTTTCTGTAGTGGTCATTTAGTACAAGGATTTGAATAAAATAATATTATATTATTATATCTCATATATATATATATATATATATATAAAATGAATATGTATTATGTGTTCTTCTAGATGAAATTTCTCCTGGAGTAACTTCAGATTTTTGAATCATAGAGGTAAGTCTCTTATGGATGATGGTGAAATCAAAGATTTGATTATACCTATATGTGCCTGAGTTGTTGAAAAAGTATTACTAAGAAGAGTTCACTACGCTTATTTCATTTTATTCCCTCCCAACCTCAACCAAACTGTTAACCATTTCAATCAGTTCTATGCCTGAATCTTCTCTTGAATCCCATGCCTTATTGTCCTACTCTTACTCTAACTCATCTCTTGCCAAATTTCAGCCCTGTATTTCTCTTACTCTCTCTTACTATGTGCTTCCTCTAAAACTACTCACTAAAATAGGCTGAAGGATGTTCTACAACCATGTTGATTGAGTACCTCACAAATTCATGTTATTCAACTTCAATTGGGCTCTCACTGCAACAAGGCAGCTCTTTTATTCCTCTCTGATTCCTTTTCCCAGTCCCCAAACCTTTCCTTTACTCCTCAAGCCCCAAAAGATCCCTTTGCCCACATTCTCTTACTCTCAGAACTTTGACATTGGAATCCCTCTTCTCCCATTTTCATCATTTCAAAACTCCTTGACATGATCTCCTATTTTCTCCTTCTTTCCTTCTCTCTTTGGACCCTTCTTCTTGCTAAGGCTAATCTCAAAATATACATTTGATCCTCTCCTCTCTTATCTTCTCCAGTTGACTGCATCGTTGACTGCATCCTCAATCCTTTCCTCCATATCTCAAATCCTTGACCTTTCTTTATGAACTGGTTCCTTTCCTAGTACCTTCAAACATGTCCATATCCTCATCCTAAAATTTAAAAAAGCAAACAAACAAAAAAACCCTCTAAGATAGTCTTATAACTCATCTCCTTTTCTTAAACTCCTTGAAAGGTTGTTTACTCTCTACATTTCCTCTCTTCTCACTCAAAACTTAACCCTTTATATTTAGCTTTTGATATTATTGCTCAACTGAAAGTCTTTCTCCAAAGTTGTTGAAAAGTCTCCCGGAGCAGCTAGATGGCACAGTGGAGAGAATACCAGCCTCAAAGTCAGGGCTGAGCTCAAATCTGATCTCAGACACTTAACAGTTCTTA